>NW_028152251.1:372500-972500 GCF_964638095.1 Poromitra crassiceps
ATGTACTAGGATGTCTACATGTAGCAGCTACAGTATATCTGTAGTAGACAGTCTACATAGGTTGAGGCGATGTCTCGTCATAGACGCTGGGTTAGCTGGCTCAGCCTGGCTGGGGGCGTGGTCAGGGTGGGGTAAATTCCCCCGTTCTATCCATTCAGCAAAGTTAGAGTTTAGCTGCTAGCCCAGCCCAGGCAGACACGATCGGGGATTTAACCACCGCAGTAAACGCACATCTGAGCAGACGTCTTGTGTTCTGCTCTAGAACCCCCAAACCTGTAGTTTAGAGCCGCAGCACCGTCTTTTGGTGAGTCAGCCCATGAGATATATGGGCGGTTTTACCCCACTCGCGCGCCAGACGTTTAACATTTTGTGGGCGTTCCCAGACATGCCGACTGTCTCTATTCTATATGTAGACTGATGTAATAGTCATCCATCTTTCCCAGGCTTCAGTCACCTCCACCAATCAAACGTCACGTACCGACAGGAGGGCCAATCTGGGCTCAGCTGGTTTCATCCAAGATGGCGATGCAGCAGCAGTGACTTATGGTGTATGACTATGAACCATTTCACTTTTTTAATTGAGAAAATGTGATGTGAAATTTAAATAAGTCAGATCAAATCCATCCAGAACCATCAACTCCAGAGAGACTTTTTTAACACTTGGCCTTCTGACCCTGCTAAACCTCAGAGCTTCATCATTCTGTGCTCTGCAGCTCGGCCCCATATGGCCGTCAGATGGGCTGCTGCTCTAAAGATGGGTTTTACTGAGGTCAAAGGTCGTGTAGTGAGCGGAGGTTAGAGGTCGTGCTGTCTGGGGCTGCAGACAGAGGCCTCAGCCTCCTGATTTACTGCTGAGCCGCTGGACATGAGCTGCAGCGCTCCAACACTGACTACAGGCCAGGAGGAGGCGGAACCTTTTCATCCACTGACCACAGCAGCTGCTGGTACCCACAAGCCAGCAGCCAATCAGCAGCCGACTTCAAGTTTAGAACAGGGTGAGACTCCAAATGATGGTCGGATACCCTGTGATAGGACGAATCAGCGCGACGTCACAACAACAAATCCCAGAGAAATGCAGAAGCCGGCAGCGGTTATTAGTATGAGTTGTGCCAAACAAACGTTAATATCTCAAAAACTATACATCACATTGCTTATATTTGGACATTCTGAGTGAGAGCAGAAGTAGCTCAAGAGTTTGATGTATAATATATGCATGTCGTGGTAAAGTTGTGTGAACTGTCTCAGGCTATGTGGTACGTCTAAGTCTAAGGCTATGTGGTACTGTACGTCTTAAGCTTAATTTATACTTATTAGAAAGTGTCGCTCAGCACATGGTCGCAGACGAAAAAGAAAGTGTCGCTTATGGTGTTGCATTTATACTTCAGTGAACGTTCGCCTCGGTTCAACAGTCACGTGACACTCGAACGCTATAAGTGCAGACAGCCAAGAGAAGAGAGGGAACGCACAGTGAAACCACCTCGGAGGCAAGATGTAACTTACTTGGCTGCAGCCGCATATAAACGACACACAACCACACAACTCACCTCCTCTCTCTCTGGAAAATTGGTCACGATGTTCTTTGTGATTTTCACGAAGTCATACATCAAGGACAGGCTGATAAAAATAGCGGGGACACGTTCTTTCATTTCAATCGAGCGAAAACCAAAACAAGGAAGGAAGTCAAGTGCGTGCCGTCTATATAGCCAATCAGACTTGCTATGACGTAGTCAGCGACACTAGACATTTCACCAGGTAGCAGACACTGCTCGCCGACACTTGAAAGTGTCGACTCAAGTCCTCATTTCTGTCGGCGACCGTTTCAAAAGTGTCGGCAGACCAAGCATCAATTGGGCTTAAGTCTAACTGTGGTACGTCTAAGTCTAAGGCTATGTGGTAAACCCTAAACGTTTCCTTCACTTTGTGGAAACGTCGAGAGGTCAGGGTGCGCTCGTACCCTTTGGGGTCGAGTAGGTCTCGGACCTTCTCGTTGTAGATCTCCATGTAGGAAACCTCTACCGTGAAGCTCTCCTCCTCCCGCTGCTCCAGCACCGTGCGCTCAAACAGAGCACTGCACAGCCGCGGGATCAGGCCCGGCTGGTCCACTGAGCCCATCATGGTGTACGACTTCCCCGAACCTGTCTCACACACACACACAGAGACACACACAGACACACACACACACACACAGACACACAGACAGACACACACACATACACACACACACACACACACACGAAAAGAATGTCCTTAAGTAGACAGTTTTGGTAAACAGAGAATGACACTTAATTTAACCGTCATTCAACCAGGAATGACATGGATTTATTTGACGTGAAGAATATATTTTGCAGAGAGAGCAGCATCTAACACAGTACATAATGAAGAGCATAATTAACCAGATTAATATGAGGGATCAGCCAATCAGCATTTTGGTAAACAAACCGCGTCACTGGGTGGAAACGAGTAACTTCATCATGGGACCGTATGGATCCAGCCTTGAGTGTCTCACTCTATCCGGCTGTGCCGTTTACAAAATTCACTTTTCATTTTAAAAACGGCGACAGTTCCCACAAGTATCAGTCTCTTGAGCTACTTCTGCTCTTACTCAGAATGTTAAAATATAAGCGATGTGATGTATAGTTATAATATAGTGATATTAACGTTTGTTTGGCACAACTCATATTAATAACTGCTGCGGGGTTCTGCATTTCTGGGTGGTTGTGATGTCACGCTGATCCCTCGCATAGACAGGCAAAGTGACCGCCTACTTCCTGCTTCAGCACTGTACCAGAGATTTTCATCCGCCATTTATTTTCCCATAGACATTTCGTAAAATGCTTATAAAAAATAGTTTTACTTCGTCAAACCAAATGGTTCAGCTATATTTAGAATCGGGAGAGACCATAGAACATTTCACTCCGAACAAAACTTAAAAAAACTTAAAATCAAAAGAATATTTTCATGGTCCAATTGAAACCCCCTTTACGACCTGCTGGCTGGACAACGGAGCGGTTTCAGTCAGAGGCTTCGTCAGCTCCCCTGCAGCAAGGAGCGTTATGCTTCCCACGCACAAGAGGATAAAAGGCCCGATTTAATGCCCGATTCCCCTCGGGGGGGGGGCGTGGCCCGATTCGAGGCTAGTCTCAACCGATTTTTTGTCAAAATAATTGTCAAGTGTCTGGTGTCAATAAATTATTGATTGAATCGGAGCCTGCCCGATCTCGAATCGGGCATATCAAACATGTTTGATATTTACGATGGCTGTCTCCCGACGGAACCCGCAATAGCCAATGAGAGCGAGCAGACCGGGACGCGTCGACGTGTCATACCCGGATGTTAATGCAGCGCTCACAAACGAGCAACAGCAGTGCCATGTAGCTCCTCTCTCCCCAGCATCCTCACAGCTTAAAACAGGGTGGACAGCGGCGGAGGGCTCTCCAAACATGTGCCGAGCGGAGTGGTTTGTTTGCTTCAAGCGAGCGGATATGTAAGGGTTAATGTACGACGAGGTGTACATTATCACTTTTTAAGGGACGACGCGAGAGGCGTGAACCGTCAGACAGACAGGTTGAGAGACAGACAGACCGACAGACAGACAGACAGACAGACAGACAGACAGACAGACAGACAGAGCAGCAACCTAAGCCATTCCTTAGCCAATGTGCTGTATGACAGCAACCAGCAATACATGTCGGCAAAAAAGCCACGAGGTCAAACACTGGTTTGTTTCCTCTGATGTCATGAATGATGTCATAAGGCAACTCCTCCTCAGGCACAGTTGCCCAAAGCGTTGCTGTGCTTGGTTGCCTGTTCAGTTGCTGCCTGTCACTGAGTCAAAGAAAACACACTGCTGTCTTTGTTCAACATGCAGATGATTCACAAGCATGGAATTAGCTCCGTGTGGAAACCAGTGAGAGTGTGTGAGTGTGAGTGTATGTGTGTGTGTGAGTGTGTGTGTGAGTGTGAGAGTGAGTGAGTGTGTGAGTGTGTGTGTGTGTGAGTGTGAGTGTGAGTGTGTGTGTGTGTGTGTGTGTGTGTGAGTGTGTGTGTGTGTGTGTGTGTGAGTGAGTGAGTGTGTGTGTGTGTGTGTGAGTGTGAGTGAGTGAGTGAGTGAGTGAGTGTGTGTGTGTGTGTGTGTGTGAGTGAGTGAGTGAGTGAGTGAGTGTGTGAGAGTGAGTGAGTGAGTGAGTGAGTGTGTGTGTGTGAGAGTGAGTGAGTGAGTGTGTGTGTGAGAGTGAGTGAGTGAGTGTGTGAGTGTGTATGTGTGTGTGAGAGTGAGTGAGTGAGTGAGTGAGTGTGTGTGTGAGAGTGAGTGAGTGAGTGAGTGTGTGTGTGAGAGTGAGTGAGTGAGTGAGTGTGTGTGTGAGAGAGTGAGTGAGTGAGTGAGTGAGTGTGTGAGTGTGTATGTGTGTGTGTGTGTGTGTGTGTGCGTGCGTGCGTGCGTGTGTGTGGTTATGCTATGGTGGTCTTTGCAAAGTTTGCAGTGCATCCTGGAAAAGAATACGCTTTTGATCAGAGAACCACCAAGTGTGCACAGTGGCGTCATTTCAGCAAGAGCCAAGGCATGGCAAGGTAGGAGGTGAGGGGCTGAAGGTAGGAGGTGAGGGGCTAGAGGTGGGGTTTCCCCCCCTTCCTGGAAATCTTTTGTCAAATCGGTTGTGCAATAGTCAAATTTCTATATGCAATTCAGTTATGTGACATGTATAGTAATGTTAAATTCCACTGGATGATATAGCCTACATGTAGTGTTACATTATTATTTTGTGTGTGTGTGAATTGCTTCACTGACTCACAGGCTGTGCATAAAAATGAATGATGTAAATTGTACAAGACTTAACTGCCCGGTGAGAGGGATCCGCGCCTGCCGTGCAACTGACCACAAGCGACGTGGAATGGAACGGCCTGTGATGCCTGCTTGGAGGAGCCTGGGTGCGGACGCAGCTGAACACCCGGGACAGGATCGGCTGCTGAGCTGTGGCGCGGCCCGTCGCAGTGGCGCGCCCCGTGCCTTCTCGTCCTGGCATACGTCGGGGCCTGTGGCACGGCCGCTTCGCCGGTGTCGTCAGGCGTCTCGGAGGGCAAATACGCTCCGTGGCTGATCCGGAACAGGGTATCGTTGTTTAAGCTGTCGTCACTGTCCATGGACTGCTCTGGCTCGGGATCCGACATGCCAGGAGTGGGGTGGGGGAGCGTTGAGAGATCCGCGGGGATTATCCACGGGTAAAGAGGACTTGGGGGTGCTGATTCGGTCTGCAGATGTGGTGCAAAACAGCCGCAAAACAACGCTTCGGAGGACGGCTTCAGGGGAGATGGACTGCCGTGAAGCTAGCTGCTGCTATGATCGGCCAGAGAGAGAGAGGTGACGTAGAACCCTTGCTATATACATTATATGAGGATTAACTGACGTCATATCTGACGTCATTACAGACGTCATACTAAGACTTTGACTGACCACGTCATACTAGAACTTGACTGACGTCAGGGGTGATCGGATTAGATTATGCACGAATGGCCTTCTGCTTGAAATATGGTCTAGAGACCTCACTTGTTACACTACTCGTTACATTACTTTTGCGTTACTCCGTAACATCGCCTGAGAATGCATTGTGGTAGGCTGTTTTACTGAAACCCCTCCATATCGACTGGTAGGCTGCAGAACAGAGAGATCATTCTTACCTTCAGCCTACATGATTGATTAATTGATTGATTTTCTTTATTTAAGTGATATGCTTCCAATGAAGCCCAGCCCATATGGGCTTACAGGACACTTTTACTGTTCATCATTTAAACAAGCGATCAAACATAAAACCAACAGAAACATCCTAAATACATACAGTGCAATCATATGAGCATGAAACAACAGCCTGAACCTATGAGCTGAGCTCACCTTCTATTCTAGGCCTTACAAATAAAATGAGCTGTCTTAAATAGGCTACTTCAGTCTTAACCCTAGAACACTAACGTCGGGTGATTGTCACCCGGACAATTTAATTCACGTGATTTTCATTGTCTTGCTGCTGTCTGAGGTGGGCGGGTCCTTAGGTACCATCAGGATGCTCACTAACGTCATTGAATGTAGCTTTGTTTCCCTGCTCCCATTCATGGTTTTTTCTACCGGCTACGTGTTCGGGTGATTTTCACCCGACGTTAGTGATAGAGGGTAAAATATCTTCGGGTTAGGGTTAATGGTATTGTGGTGACTTTTTTTTTTTTTTCACCACACAAGTCCCATGAATGGGTGGACCGAAGGAGAAGTTGGGAGCTCCTGTTTTTTTTTGGGGGGGGGGGATTTTTTTATAACGATTACCTCATTTTCCCCGAATTTTACATATTTTTTATAGTGTCCCCCATAATAAACTTTTTTGTGTTTTTTGTGATATTTCACATTTAAAAACAAAAGAAGAGTACCTCAATTTGCCATGTATTGTTGTACTTTAAGGTATTTTGATGAGGAGTATGTTTTATGGGGTATATTGCATCGGGTAAAATACACCCGACGTTAGTATTGGTGTGACTTTAAATCACGTTAGTGTTCTAGGGTTAAACAAACAACCACTCCAACTTCTGGCCATCATCTGCCCAGAAGAGCTCAGGTTTTTGATTTTGCATTTCATCAAATATAAGGATATTATTTTGGCGTCTTTGAGAAAAGGAAGAAACTAGAGGGTGAGGTAGTTAAATCTAGGCGCCAACAAGAGATAGATAGACTTATCCAGGAGAGAAGACAGCTTAAGAGGCAGTGGAGGAAAGCTACAGAGGTTGAGAAGGAAGGCATTGATTGCTTGCAGTCAGATGTGAGGGATCGGTTGGCAGTTTTAAGAAGAGCAGAGAGCATTAGGAAAAATAGGAAAAAGAAAGAGAGAGCTAGAATAGCATTCTATAAGGATCCATTTAGATTTGTGAAGTCATTGTTTAGTAAGGAAAAGAATGGTAGCCTTATGGTACCTAAGCAGAAGCTTGAGGAATATTTGGAGGAGGTTCACAAAGATAGGGAAAGGTTTAGAGAGATGACAGTCCCAGCTGATATTCCACCTATTGGTGAAATAGAGAGCCAGTGTGATGATAGCCCACCAAGGTGGAAAGAAGTTCAAGAAGTAGTGAGACGTGCAAGGGCCTCTTCAGCCCCGGGTCCTAATGGAGTCCCCTACCGGCTGTATAAGAGTGCTCCAGATGTGTTGCAGTTTCTATGGAAGCTGATGAAGGTAGTCTGGAAGAAGCAGGTTATTCCTAAGGCGTGGCGTAGAGCAGGGGGAATCTTCATTCCTAAAGAAAGGGACTCGTTAGAGATAAGTCAGTTTAGACCTATCAGTCTACTTAATGTTGAAGGGAAGGTTTTCTTTAGTGTTGTGGCACAGAGGCTGTCTAGTTATCTAGAAAAGAATAGGCTAATAGATACTTCGGTGCAAAAGGCTGGAATTCCCGGCTTCTCCGGGTGCTTAGAGCACACCAGCATGATCTGGCACCAAATCCAGTCAGCTAGGCGTGAGAAGAGAGACCTGCATGTAGTATTCTTGGACCTGGCTAATGCTTTCGGGTCAGTGCCGCATAGTCTGTTATGGGAGGCCTTTGATTTCTTTAGAGTGCCAGGTAGTATAAAGAGCTTAGTTAAAGCCTACTTCTTAGATATTCAACTCTGCTTTACCACAGCAGAGTACACTACAGCTTGGCAGCAGCTGGAGATAGGCATTATGGCAGGGTGTACAATTTCCCCATTAGCTTTTACCATGGCAATGGAGATCATTATTAGGGCTTCAAAATGGGTAGTGGGTGGAGAAAGGCTGCAGGGAGGGCTGCGGCTCCCTCCAATTAGG
The DNA here is from genome assembly GCF_964638095.1 of Poromitra crassiceps. Classification (NCBI taxonomy): domain Eukaryota; kingdom Metazoa; phylum Chordata; class Actinopteri; order Beryciformes; family Melamphaidae; genus Poromitra; species Poromitra crassiceps. The sequence continues at coordinate 380,309 of NW_028152251.1, forward strand.
GCATACATGGATGACATGACGACTATGACGTCAACCGCTCCATGTACTAGCAGATTGTTGGATAAGTTAAATAGTAATCTGCAGTGGGCTAGAATGAAAGTGAAGCCAAGTAAGTCAAGGAGTATTTCAATCATTAAAGGGAGGGTAGTAGGTAAGAAGTTTGTTATAAATGATGAGGTGGTGCCTACAGTGTTAGAGAAACCAGTCAAGAGTTTGGGAAGATGGTATGATGCAAGTCTCAGTGATAAGGGACAGTTTGAGGAGGTGAGGCAGGAAATGATTCAAGGTATTTCAAGTATAGACAAGTCAGGGCTCCCAGGAAAGTTAAAGTTGTGGTGTTTGCAGTTTGGATTGTTGCCTCGGTTGATGTGGCCACTGACAGTGTATGAGGTTCCCCTTTCAAAGGTAGAAAAGCTAGAAAGGATGATTAACTCATTCATTAGAAAATGGCTCGGAGTCCCACGCTGCCTAAGCAGTGTAGCCTTATATGGGAAAGGCATATTGGAATTGCCATTATCTAGCCTGACAGAGGAGTTCAAGTGTGCTAAGGTTAGACTGGAAATGACTCTGACTCAGTCAAAGGATCCAGTGGTTAGGAGTGTAGCGCCCACAGTTAAAACAGGGAGGAAGTGGAACCCAAAGGAGGCAGTACAGCAAGCACAGTCAGCTCTTAGACACAGGGATATCATAGGTCAGGTGCAGCATGGGCGTGGAGGCTTAGGGTTGTGCATAGGGAAACCTGTGTGGAACAAGGCATCAGTAATAGAAAAGAGGAAGATGGTAGTTGAAGAAGTACATAGGCAAGAGGAGGCAGTAAGATGTACTAAGGCAGTGTCGCAGGTAAAGCAAGGACAGTGGGTGAACTGGGAGAGTGTAGAGAAGAGAAAGTTGAAGTGGAGAGAGTTGTGGAGCATGGAGGCCAGCAGAATTAGATTTATTCTAGGGGCTACTTATGATGTGCTGCCATCTCCCCAGAACTTAAATCAGTGGTTGGGCGAGGATGGTGCCTGCCCGTTGTGTTCTAGTGTATGTACATTGAGGCATATACTGTCAGGGTGTAAGGTCAGTCTCTCCCAGGGGCGATACACCTGGCGTCACAACCAGGTGTTGAAATGTTTGGCAGCTGCAGTTGAGGAAAAGCGGCTAGAAGTAAATTCTCTAGTTGCTAGCAAAGAGACTAGACAGATCAAATTTGTACGTGAGGGAGAAAAGATTAGACCAATTAAGGTCAGGCACAAGTTAGGGCAGCTAAGTGTAGGTGGAGCCTGGGAAATGAGGGTTGACTTGAATGAACAGCTAGTCATCCCAGCATATATAGTTAGCACCCGGCTACGTCCGGACTTGTTACTGTGGTCTGAGGTAGAGAAGAGAGTTTATTTTATCGAACTCACAGTCCCGTGGGAAGATCGAGTTGAGGAGGCTTATGAGCGCAAGAAAGCTAGGTATGCTGAAATGGCAGCAGAGGCAGAGCAGCGAGGTTGGAGGGCTCGAGTGCGGCCTGTAGAGGTGGGCTGCCGTGGTTTTGTGGCAAAGTCCGTTATTGCCTTACTAACTGAGTTGGGCATTCGGGGACGGAGCCTGAAACTTGCGGTTAGCAACATGTCTCAGGCAGCAGAACGAGCAAGTGAATGGCTGTGGATAAGGAGGAAACATGCTAGCTGGGGAGCTCGCTAAGGTCAGATTGATTGTTTGTTGTTGGTCATGATTAACGGTCCGCATCAACAGGGCTGAATCATTGACAGTAGTGGTGTAGTTAGGGATTGTTTGTTGTTGGTCATGATTAACGGTCCGCATCAACAGGGCTGAATTATTGACGGTGGTGGTGTAGTTAGGGATTGTTTGTTGGTCATGATTAACGGTCCGCATCAACAGGGCTGAATCATTGACAGTGGTGGTGTAGTTAGGGATTGTTTGTTGTTGGTCATGATTAACGGTCCGCATCAACAGGGCTGAATCATTGACAGTGGTGGTGTAGTCAGGAATGTCATACCGAACCGACCTGGATAGCTAGGCTTAGATAGTGAGGTAATATGCAGTTGTGCGGTGGTAGCATGGAGGGGGGTGTTTCCAGGACGCTGGATTACACCGTTAAGCCTTCTTGAGGTGTCGTGGGCCTAACTTAACGAAACGTCGGTGAAGGAAGGTGCCCACTTGAAAACCCCAATGACATGCTTCATACTGCTGTTGGCTAGGGTAGGTAACTGGTGATTTGTGTCTTGTTTATTAGTTTGTTAGCTTGTTAGCTTGTTTTATTCTGGATTGGGCTTCTAAATGTGTTTTTCCTCGGATTTTGGCACAAGGGATAGTAACATCTTGTCCTGTGTATTAATTAATACTAAAGCTAGCTTAGGCTAGTGACTGTTGTGAATAGTGCAGCTGACAACTAGGGAAAGACCTAGTGACAGCATGGAAAGACAGCTGACAGGAGGGATTAGACCCCATCGGGGCTGCAATGGGTTAGCTGCTCATTGTGGCAGTAGCCAAGGCCAATAGGCCATTGGTTACACCCAAACTTGCTACGAAACAGAATTATGAAAAAACACCCCTAGAGTCTGCGAGAGCGGGGGCGGAAGATGACTCACCTATGGTTGACACGGTTATTGACTCTGGAACGGACTTGACTATGAGTAGGGAAAACATGTCAGTGGAAGCCACTAGTTCAGATGTAGATGGAAAGAAGCGTCAGGTTTGCTTGTGTGGCTGGCAGAAGGTAACAACTTTGAGGGGCCTTAGAATCCATCAAGGCAGGAAGAGGTGCTTGGTAGAGGGAACACAGGGACCCCGCATTGATAATTATTTCTTAAGAAGTTTATCAAGTCAGTCGGGTGAAGTCCAGCGACAGGAAGTAACCCACAGCTCGCAGGACATCAGCACCCCTGATGTTGAGGCAGGTCCTAGCACCGAGGAAAGCAGAGAGGCCAGCCAGCCAAAAAGGGAGAAGATTAGCGGTCAGAAGCCTAGAGTTAAGTGGCCAGGTGCAGCGGAAAGTAGGAAGTGGGAAGATATCAATAGTGATTTGGTTAGGATGTTAGAGAAGCTTAAAGGAACTGCTGAGAGTAAGTTGGAGAAAATGGGAGATTGTATTTATGATTATGGTAAGGAAAGGTTTGGCGTCTTTGAGAAAAGGAAGAAACTAGAGGGTGAGGTAGTTAAATCTAGGCGCCAACAAGAGATAGATAGACTTATCCAGGAGAGAAGACAGCTTAAGAGGCAGTGGAGGAAAGCTACAGAGGTTGAGAAGGAAGGCATTGATTGCTTGCAGTCAGATGTGAGGGATCGGTTGGCAGTTTTAAGAAGAGCAGAGAGCATTAGGAAAAATAGGAAAAAGAAAGAGAGAGCTAGAATAGCATTCTATAAGGATCCATTTAGATTTGTGAAGTCATTGTTTAGTAAGGAAAAGAATGGTAGCCTTATGGTACCTAAGCAGAAGCTTGAGGAATATTTGGAGGAGGTTCACAAAGATAGGGAAAGGTTTAGAGAGATGACAGTCCCAGCTGATATTCCACCTATTGGTGAAATAGAGAGCCAGTGTGATGATAGCCCACCAAGGTGGAAAGAAGTTCAAGAAGTAGTGAGACGTGCAAGGGCCTCTTCAGCCCCGGGTCCTAATGGAGTCCCCTACCGGCTGTATAAGAGTGCTCCAGATGTGTTGCAGTTTCTATGGAAGCTGATGAAGGTAGTCTGGAAGAAGCAGGTTATTCCTAAGGCGTGGCGTAGAGCAGGGGGAATCTTCATTCCTAAAGAAAGGGACTCGTTAGAGATAAGTCAGTTTAGACCTATCAGTCTACTTAATGTTGAAGGGAAGGTTTTCTTTAGTGTTGTGGCACAGAGGCTGTCTAGTTATCTAGAAAAGAATAGGCTAATAGATACTTCGGTGCAAAAGGCTGGAATTCCCGGCTTCTCCGGGTGCTTAGAGCACACCAGCATGATCTGGCACCAAATCCAGTCAGCTAGGCGTGAGAAGAGAGACCTGCATGTAGTATTCTTGGACCTGGCTAATGCTTTCGGGTCAGTGCCGCATAGTCTGTTATGGGAGGCCTTTGATTTCTTTAGAGTGCCAGGTAGTATAAAGAGCTTAGTTAAAGCCTACTTCTTAGATATTCAACTCTGCTTTACCACAGCAGAGTACACTACAGCTTGGCAGCAGCTGGAGATAGGCATTATGGCAGGGTGTACAATTTCCCCATTAGCTTTTACCATGGCAATGGAGATCATTATTAGGGCTTCAAAATGGGTAGTGGGTGGAGAAAGGCTGCAGGGAGGGCTGCGGCTCCCTCCAATTAGGGCATACATGGATGACATGACGACTATGACGTCAACCGCTCCATGTACTAGCAGATTGTTGGATAAGTTAAATAGTAATCTGCAGTGGGCTAGAATGAAAGTGAAGCCAAGTAAGTCAAGGAGTATTTCAATCATTAAAGGGAGGGTAGTAGGTAAGAAGTTTGTTATAAATGATGAGGTGGTGCCTACAGTGTTAGAGAAACCAGTCAAGAGTTTGGGAAGATGGTATGATGCAAGTCTCAGTGATAAGGGACAGTTTGAGGAGGTGAGGCAGGAAATGATTCAAGGTATTTCAAGTATAGACAAGTCAGGGCTCCCAGGAAAGTTAAAGTTGTGGTGTTTGCAGTTTGGATTGTTGCCTCGGTTGATGTGGCCACTGACAGTGTATGAGGTTCCCCTTTCAAAGGTAGAAAAGCTAGAAAGGATGATTAACTCATTCATTAGAAAATGGCTCGGAGTCCCACGCTGCCTAAGCAGTGTAGCCTTATATGGGAAAGGCATATTGGAATTGCCATTATCTAGCCTGACAGAGGAGTTCAAGTGTGCTAAGGTTAGACTGGAAATGACTCTGACTCAGTCAAAGGATCCAGTGGTTAGGAGTGTAGCGCCCACAGTTAAAACAGGGAGGAAGTGGAACCCAAAGGAGGCAGTACAGCAAGCACAGTCAGCTCTTAGACACAGGGATATCATAGGTCAGGTGCAGCATGGGCGTGGAGGCTTAGGGTTGTGCATAGGGAAACCTGTGTGGAACAAGGCATCAGTAATAGAAAAGAGGAAGATGGTAGTTGAAGAAGTACATAGGCAAGAGGAGGCAGTAAGATGTACTAAGGCAGTGTCGCAGGTAAAGCAAGGACAGTGGGTGAACTGGGAGAGTGTAGAGAAGAGAAAGTTGAAGTGGAGAGAGTTGTGGAGCATGGAGGCCAGCAGAATTAGATTTATTCTAGGGGCTACTTATGATGTGCTGCCATCTCCCCAGAACTTAAATCAGTGGTTGGGCGAGGATGGTGCCTGCCCGTTGTGTTCTAGTGTATGTACATTGAGGCATATACTGTCAGGGTGTAAGGTCAGTCTCTCCCAGGGGCGATACACCTGGCGTCACAACCAGGTGTTGAAATGTTTGGCAGCTGCAGTTGAGGAAAAGCGGCTAGAAGTAAATTCTCTAGTTGCTAGCAAAGAGACTAGACAGATCAAATTTGTACGTGAGGGAGAAAAGATTAGACCAATTAAGGTCAGGCACAAGTTAGGGCAGCTAAGTGTAGGTGGAGCCTGGGAAATGAGGGTTGACTTGAATGAACAGCTAGTCATCCCAGCATATATAGTTAGCACCCGGCTACGTCCGGACTTGTTACTGTGGTCTGAGGTAGAGAAGAGAGTTTATTTTATCGAACTCACAGTCCCGTGGGAAGATCGAGTTGAGGAGGCTTATGAGCGCAAGAAAGCTAGGTATGCTGAAATGGCAGCAGAGGCAGAGCAGCGAGGTTGGAGGGCTCGAGTGCGGCCTGTAGAGGTGGGCTGCCGTGGTTTTGTGGCAAAGTCCGTTATTGCCTTACTAACTGAGTTGGGCATTCGGGGACGGAGCCTGAAACTTGCGGTTAGCAACATGTCTCAGGCAGCAGAACGAGCAAGTGAATGGCTGTGGATAAGGAGGAAACATGCTAGCTGGGGAGCTCGCTAAGGTCAGATTGATTGTTTGTTGTTGGTCATGATTAACGGTCCGCATCAACAGGGCTGAATCATTGACAGTAGTGGTGTAGTTAGGGATTGTTTGTTGTTGGTCATGATTAACGGTCCGCATCAACAGGGCTGAATTATTGACGGTGGTGGTGTAGTTAGGGATTGTTTGTTGGTCATGATTAACGGTCCGCATCAACAGGGCTGAATCATTGACAGTGGTGGTGTAGTTAGGGATTGTTTGTTGTTGGTCATGATTAACGGTCCGCATCAACAGGGCTGAATCATTGACAGTGGTGGTGTAGTCAGGAATGTCATACCGAACCGACCTGGATAGCTAGGCTTAGATAGTGAGGTAATATGCAGTTGTGCGGTGGTAGCATGGAGGGGGGTGTTTCCAGGACGCTGGATTACACCGTTAAGCCTTCTTGAGGTGTCGTGGGCCTAACTTAACGAAACGTCGGTGAAGGAAGGTGCCCACTTGAAAACCCCAATGACATGCTTCATACTGCTGTTGGCTAGGGTAGGTAACTGGTGATTTGTGTCTTGTTTATTAGTTTGTTAGCTTGTTAGCTTGTTTTATTCTGGATTGGGCTTCTAAATGTGTTTTTCCTCGGATTTTGGCACAAGGGATAGTAACATCTTGTCCTGTGTATTAATTAATAATAAAAAAAGGACATCCTCAAATCATCATACAGAGCATAATAAAACATGAAATGAAACTAATTTTCAACATCCTTTAGCAGACATTGCATATGCTGTTCTCTTCTGGTATAGCTGTGAACCGCCCTACTTCAATGGCAAGAGGCAGGATACCAATTCTCATTTGAGCACATAGTGTAAGGAGCTCTGGTTTCTGGTGAGAGACGAAGTAACATATAGGGCTCAGGACCTAAATACTGCTTCATCTGAACATATGATCTAAGCTTAGGTTTAGACCATATGTCGTTTGCCCATTTCTCTCTATAATTAAGAGAACATTTTTGTTTCAACATATTAACGTTACAGCATGGCATGTTGTGAAAAATACATGCCAGGTCTGCCTCTCTAAGAGTAGAACACATTCCTTTATCCAGGGGTGACTGTGAGCCTTGTCCCAATTGAAGACATTTTTTGTTAAGATACTCTATGGCATATTAATGATGCGGTTCCACAGCCGTATCATTTCTCCCTTTAGTCTAATCTCCACTGGTTCCCAACCCATATCACCCTGTATGGCAAGAGTAGGGGCAAATGCATGTACCCCAAGGAAGCATCTTATGGCTCTATTCTGGATGGAATTTACTTTTTTGGCATCCTTGCAACCCCATACTCCAGCTACATACTGTAACAAAAAATAGGACAAACACATGCTCCATAGAGCTGTGAGTATGTGGAATAGCAAATGTCTTTACAAAATTTCACTTTACCTATTATTGCCCCTACAGCTCTCCCTGCAGAGTCTGATAGTATTCCAATCCCAGAATCATAGGGCATAAATTCATCCAGAGTAAAGCCCAAGTATTTATAAGTATCTGTATATTCCAGATGCAGGGTTCCAAATGAGAAATTCTGCAGAGATCTTAGGGCTAGATCATTAACAAAAATGGCAAACAAGTCGCTACTGTGGGCTTCCCCTTTCCAGCCAAAACATCTTGGGGGAGTATGAAACCTGCTGCGGGGCATGGATCACTCACATTTCAGAGCCTTGATAGGGAACCTTTGCCCTTGTTAGAATACAAATGTGCCTTTTTTCTCCCTCTCCCCTTTTTCTTTTTCTTTTACAAAAAACAGCAGCATACTACATGAGGAATAAACTCATAGGTTGAGTCGAAAATAAATGCAGGCCATTTGCCATTTACCAAATTTTAGGCCATTTACACACACACACACAAACTAACTATAACCACAACTTTTGTTTCCACTGACTAATTCTTCTGTCCAATTATGGTAAGAAAAGCTTTAGGGAAGGAGAAGATGGCATGTTATTGACTGCAGTAGCGATGGTTGTGGTCTGGATGCTGCCTGCAACTTGCTGATATAGTGCTGCAGATATCTACAGAGCGCAGTGCATGGGTAAGTGGGGCAACTGCTTTTGTGGTCTGTGGGAGGAAGCAAAAGTTCATCTTCAACAAGAATTGTTTCAACAGACAGGGGGGGGGGTGTTCCCCATAGGTGCGTTCCCCCACTTCTCCAGATAGCACTACACCTCAGATTGTCACGTAATTTGCCAGTTAACAATACAACATTAAACCTTACATATATGCCCATATATTAGCACAAATCTATGTCGTAATAAGGTAGGTTGCAAATCTTTTCCTGTCTGATGGTGGCTGTCCATTCCCTGCCATCTGTATTTTGCTCAATATGTTTCTGAAAAATGGCGATTTCATTCTACTGTTGAAACTGGCAACATTTCCTCTACCATGTAGGAGGAGGCAACAAGCCTGTCCATCTCTGATGTTGGTGTTACCTGGTGAAAAGCAAGCTTTTGCTGCTTGCTTGGGGTCGAGGCGGGCGACTCAGCTTGGCTCTGCAACCAGCTTTGTGTTAGCATGTTTCCACTGCAGATGCTTTGAGAGGTTTGATGTCTTGTCCTTCCGCGCAACAAAAAGTTGTTGTAGAAGACGACGCTTGCAATGCAATTATTACTCAGATTGCTGGCAGATTATTACTCAGCATACCGCATTGCGCCTGTGACACGTTGAAAGGAATACATAGTAATACACTAATCACTAATGGACTGTTAGACGTTTTAAAAACAGTAAATGCATGATCTGTAATAAGATTCAAATACTGTGATAAAGTTTTAAAAGATCATATCGTCATAAAAAAACTATAAGATGTCAAAATGGTTAAAAACAGTAAGAATTCATATCCTGTTATCAGGGGTAAAAATGCTAAAAGGCGTTCAATTCATTTGTTTATTTCATCATTTATCTGTTAAAAGTTAAGCTAAAAAGATTATTATTCAGTGATCAATGTACCCTTAATCAACTAGCTTGAGATCGATTGCTTTTGTCTCCGCCCACATATCTAGGAGAAGGGGTCTATTTCCTCATTCAGTAAAACGCTGTCACAGAGGAAACACACTCTCATCACTCTCGTGATTATTCTCTCCTTTACAGGTATGTTGTCGCTCTTTCACACTGCTAAGCGGTTGTACTCTGTTCAGAACATGTTTTGAGTGTAAAGAGATGGTGCACGTGACGTTTTGACTGAGTTAAAATAACGTTTGTCGAGTATGGTAAATAAGTGCTTGTTGTGTTATAGGAGTTTCAGGCCCTGCTGGTTTACAGAGTTCAACCTGTGTTCAGCCCAGTGCTGCCGCCCTGTGGCGGATTCACGCATGCACAGGAGTAAATAGGCTATTTTGCACAGTTGATGGTATTTGTTTATTTGGTTAATTTTATGCAGCTGTGTAAATGCATTTTCCACACTAGTTTGTTTATTGTTATTTTGTGACTTTTGTACGTTTTCTGAGAGTTTATTTACCACATTTATGCACATTTTATGTACCAGTAACAGTGGGGAAAAATGGGAATTATGTCTCTGATAAATACAAGCTGTAACTTGAACATGATACTGCTATTGCAGCTAATTTGTTGAATGTATATTTGTAAAATGTGTATATGTTTATGATGTTTGATTCAGTAAAACGCTGTCACAGAGGAAACACACTCTCATCACTCACGTGATTATTCTCCCCTTTACAGGGGTACAACACGCCCACTTCACTATCAGACGTTCTATTTGCGAGGGGTATTTTACAGACCCCATCGCTGTATGTGGCTTTCTCTTATGGTTTACTTTTACATTTCATTTTATTTTATTTTGTCCAATATTCAGATATGCCAGAATTGCATGTTGTGTTAAAATACATCTATAATAATTCTATCTAACACTTTTTAGCCTGATTTAATTGTAAAACCGAGTGTAAAAAGTTATGCAAAGCCTTCTGGGAAATTTAACCTGTGGAAGAGGAAAGTGGACGGAGTTCCCAGCATGCCCTGGGGAACTGTGTTTTTGTGTCAATTGTTTGTTTGTCAATGTGTTTTGGAGGTTAAAATGATTTCTTGTTCTATATGCATGATGTTAGTTATCTGTAGGGGTGCTCCGATCCGGCTAAGCCACGATCCGATCCGATTCCGATTCCTGGGGTCACGATCCGATTCCAGAATCGATTCTCGATTCCAACGATTCTCGATTCCAACGATTCTCGACTCCAGAATCTAGAATCGATTCTCAATTATGTAGTTTTATATTGCAATAACACACAAAGGTAAATATAAGACAAAAAATGACAAGTGTATTAATGCTGAACTTCAAATTCAACTTCTGTATTACAGTCAGGGCCTAAATTCATTTTGCAAACTAGGGGGGAATTCCCCCTTATATAAGATGGATAAGATAAGATAGGATAGGATAAGATGGATTTGTAGGCTGGGGGGGATCTGTAGACTTTGAGAAGGATTTATAGATTTTGGGGGGAATACATTAAAGAAGGTCCAAACCGGTGAAGACGACATGTTGTTGCATGTTCATTCATTTAGGAAGCGTGTGTTGTTTGTTGAGCTGAGCAGCAGGCAGCACCGCGCGCACGTTTCAATGGTAGGCGGAGGCGGAGCCATCTATGGGCCGTTGTGTCACTGCAAAAAGTAACCTCCTGTTTGCAGTGTACTCGGGCCAGAGTATCTGGACGTTCTTCCGATACCGATACGAGTACTTGAGTACGGTATCGGAGCCAAGTACCGATACCAGGATCGGTATCGGCCCATCTCTATCTGTGATGTCATAAATCCCACTGTGACATCATCAGTGATGTCATAAATCCCTGTCATCCCACTGTGACATCATCCATGATGTCATAAATCCCACTGTGACATCATCTGTGATGTCATAAATCCCACTGTGACATCAGTGATGTCATAAATCCCACTGTGACATTATTTGTGATGTCATAAATCCCACTGTGACATCATCAGTGATGTCATAAATCCCACGGTGACATCAGTGATGTCATAAATCCTACTGTGACATGAGGGCGTGGGCTCTGTCTGTCCCACTGTGATTGTCCCACTGTGACATCATCATTGATGTCATAAATCCCACTGTGACATCACCCATGTCATAAATCCCACTGTGACATCATCTGTGATGTCATAAATCCCACTGTGACATCATTAGTGATGTCATCAATCCCACTGTGACATCAGTGATGTCATAAATCCTACTGTGACATAGACCAGAACTGCAACGCGTCATCGCACTGCACTGCGCCCCTTTTTGGGGGAATGCGGAAATCCTCTTTGACTCAGGCTGAACGGACATGACGACAGACCAGTCAACCTTAATTTATTAATATATCTCGACCGTTCAGGTTCGGGCAAGGTCGCAAAATAATTAGTAGACATGTTTATCAAACCAAAAAAACACTTGAACCCGAAATTAATGAATTGGTATTTTGTCTATGCTAGCTAAAAACACGGCAAAAATACCATCACAACAACGCTATTCATTCTTTCTATCCCCCAAAAAGGGGCATTTATGACATTATTTGTGATGTCATAAATCCCACTGTGACATCCATCAGTGATGTCATAAATCCCACGGTGACATCAGTGATGTCATAAATCCTACTGTGACATGAGGGCTCTGTCTGTCCCACTGTGATTGTCCCACTGTGACATCATCATTGATGTCATAAATCCCACTGTGACAGACATCACCCATGTCATAAATCCCACTGTGACATCATCTGTGATGTCATAAATCCCACTGTGATGTCATAAATCATACTGTGACATCATCTGTGATGTCATAAATCCCACTGTGACATCAGTGATGTCATAAATCCCACTGTGACATTATTTGTGATGTCATAAATCCCACTGTGACATCATCAGTGATGTCATAAATCCCACGGTGACATCAGTGATGTCATAAATCCTACTGTGACATGAGGGCGTGGGCTCTGTCTGTCCCACTGTGATTGTCCCACTGTGACATCATCATTGATGTCATAAATCCCACTGTGACATCATCTGTGATGTCATAAATCCCACTGTGACATCACCAGTGATGTCATAAATCCCACTGTGACATCATCAGTGATGTGACAAAAACACACTTAAACAGAACTAATATTCAGTTACACTGCAGGCAGGGTATATGCAGGAATCATGGAATTCAATTCAATCGATACCTTTCAAGAACTTTTTTTAAGACCTTTTCAATATATTTTAAGACCGATCTCCACTTTCGTCACCTCAGCGACAAGGGTGTAAATCACAAGTTTCATCATGATATATTAGATACATTATTTGGCCAATGATATATTTGCTGATATCACAGTCTGTAACGATACAATTTTGATTCAAGTCAGGGATCTGTGATCGATATGAGACGATATATGCCCAAATAACACAATCAGCTACAAAATGTAATACCACATCACATTGATTAAAGTCGAACTGAACCTGTTCGTCACGTGCATAATGAGTCCGTTTCAGACTGAAAACATAGTTTGTCTCGATGACAGGTTGAGAGGCGGGTCATAGTATCATATAGATGATTTTATTTGACAATTCTGGGGACTGGATTGGGCTTTGGCCAATCCTGGCGTGTTCCGCCTCCAAATCGAGTGGGATTCAGTAGTTGTGGCGCTCCCCTCGGGAAGAGCCTTTTGACAGGAGGAGTGGAGCTCAGCGAGCTGCAGGCAGCCAGCTGCCTTCGTGTTGCCGAGCGGAGAGTGCAGCACGTCGGCCTGGAATCTCCGAGGTGCAACCCCTGACAACCAAGCTCTCGGATGCGCGCGCCATTATCGCTGCTGTAACGATACGATATCCCTGGAATGCGCGTTTTAACGAGCCAGTTACATTTCTTTGCATTCTTAGAGATTATAGTTTTTGTTTTTTGTTCGTGTTTCTAACAATTGGCCAAGTTAGTAGTTAGTTTATGGGATAGGAATTCTGCCAGATGAGAGGCACTAGGCGCCATTTTCGACTTCATTTGGAAGAGAAAATTATCCAGAAATGAAGATTTGATTGACAGCTGCATGTCGTGATATGATTGGTTGAAATGGGGTAGAAATTTGATAGTACTACTAGGTGACGTAAGCAAACTGTAAATTACTGTTATCAATGAAATCTTGAAAAACAAACTTTTGATGTGAAAAAGTGTGAAAAACTAAAGAAATTAGATTGTTGTGATTTGTTTTGCATACATTATTAAATAGGTGCACTGCATACCCAGGTATTTGAACTAAAAGAAAAGAAAAGTCATTCTTGGGTTCAGCTCGACTTTAATACTTTTTAAGGGCCTTCATTTTCCCTAAATTGATGTATCAATTTTCAATCCTTTTCAAGACCCTGCGGATACCCTAACCCTGTACCAGTGTTGAGCAAGTTACTTTCAAAATGTAATATATTACATGTAATGTGTTACTTTTGTAATGAGTTACCCCCAACACTGCCCTGTACTATGGAGGCTTTGCAGTTGCATTACAAATCTCCTAACAATGGCTTGGGACATGAAGAATATGAGCATTAGGGCTGTGGCGATTCACTTATCTCCCGATTCGATACTATCACGATTCTTGGGTGCCGATTCGATTTATATTGCGATTCTTAAGTATTGCGATTCTACGATTATTGCGATTCGATATTACGATTTATTGCAATTTTTGTTTATTTTTTTCTTTTCTTTTTTCAGTTTGTTTGCTTTTTTACACTAGATTAGAACATGGGAAAAGTTGAATCATACACTAGAGACTGTATATTATATCATGAGTAGGGCTGGGCGATATAGTTAAAAACAGGGGCGGACTGGGATCATAATTCAGGCCGGGCATTAGATACCAAGCAGGCCAGGCCGTTTGAAGCCAGATTTGGGCCGTTTGAAGTCCAATTTTACAATGAGATGCACCCACTTTAACCCTGAAGTGCAATTATTACTTCAGACTAACTAATAAAGTAATAAAACCACTAGTAAACCAGTAGGCGGCGCCTGGCCTGCTGTTCAGTGAGTGGCCTGACTGCAAGCACCCAAAAAAAAAAAAAAAAAAAAAAAAAAATTGCGATTATCGATTCTGGAATAAAAGATCGATTAAAAAAATCGTGACATTAACTCATTGAGTGCCAAGGACGTTGATCGACGTCAAAGTAAATAGTGACGTAGAGTGCCAAAGACGTCGATCGACGTCAAATGCGTTTTTTGACGGTGGGACGTGGATCAAAGCCTCCTGCATCTCCTGTACAAATATTGTAGCTATTGAAGGTGTATAACCTATTTTACGGACTCATTAGGTGGCGACAGTGCTCTCCAGATTAGAGAAAGGTCCGGAAAACAGCAGGAAAAAGCCCTGTGATGAAAGAGAAACCGCTCATGCTGCAGCCAGAGCCATATAGATTGCTCTGGCTGGAGCTGACGTTGGCTGCGAACAGCAGTCAATCCGCGCCCACAACTGAGCCTCTCTGTCTCTGCTGTATACGCAGGGCACCACACAACTACACCATGTCACTACATCAGAAAATATTAGCTTCAGACTCAGTGAATGTGCTTGAAATGCTTCATTTCACAAAAGGCGGAATAACTCAGCTTCTAATTTGAAACGCATGTTTTTGCTCAAAACAACCTATCTTCTCCGGCTCATAACTAAAGAACGGAAAATGGTATCAATAAACTTTTTTTTGCTGACGATACAATAGAGTCTCCTCGTTCTTTCTGCGTGTTCGGTGTTTACATAGTAATATCGCACAATATTCTGTGGGCCTCGAGAAATCACTGAAAACGCTCTGAAACTCTGGCACTGGGAGCGTCCGTTCTCCAAAAGTGGCTGGCACTCAATGAGTTAAAAATCGCGATACTTAGGCGAATCGATTTTTTTCCCCCACCCCTAATGAGCATGCACAATAAACACATGGCAAAGACTTCCTGAAACCAAATTAATCACAACAATCATGTTATTTACACGTGTCATGCATTACTCAGCATGTGATCGTTTTGTCTTGTGTTGTAAATCCAGCACACAACTTTCCCTTGCAGCGATGCCCCCCCCTCCGCCAAAGCCCAAGCATGCTGTTTAGTTTCAGCGGTAACAGGGAGCCATGCTTATGGGCATAGGCCAGTGGCGGACTGCATAATCGGGCACGTCGGGCAAATGCCCGGTGGCCTGGCCTGGCCTGGCCTGCCAAAAAAAAAAAAAAAAAAATTTTTTTTTTTTTTTTTTGCAAGCCAGGCCAGGCCACTCACTGAACAGCAGGCCAGGCGCCGCCTACTGGTTTACTAGTGGTTTTATTACTTTATTCAGGTTTAAAGTGGGTGCATCTCATTGTAAAATTGGACTTGGCCCAAATTGGGCTTCAAACGGCCCAAATCGGGCTTCAAACAGCCCAAATCTGGCTTTAAACGACCCAAATCTGGCTTCAAACGGCCCAAATTGGGCTTCAAACGGCCCAAATTGAGCTTCAAACGCCCTAAATTTTCCGCCGCCGCCCTTCGGACGCCGGCACGCGCGTCGGCCCGTATCGGCCTGGCCTGCTTGGTATCTAATGCCCGGCCTGAATTATGATCCCAGTCCGCCCCTGGCATAGGCTATTCAATGTTTGGGGTCTATGTTAGCAGTAGTAAAGCATAGACATAGGAACTGTATAGCTAATATGCATACCTCGTTTTTTTTTAACCTTTATTTATACAGGGGGAGTCTCACTGACAGCAATGCTCTCTTGAGCCCTGTTCGCATTCACACACACATTCACACCTGGAAGCTGACCAGTACAACCACAGTCTGATCTGCTGGCCACTGATCAGCTCCACTGGAGCAGTTGGGATTAAGGGCCTTGTTCAAGGGCCCCTCAGTGGTGGTAATATTTGTTTATCGCAAGTAATATCGTCATCGCAATATTGAACAATGTTATCACACATCGCAGATTTGCCCCCTATCGTACGCATTCTATTACACCTCACCCTGACAATTTCCGTTGCAGAAAACCAGTGTCCTTCACGAATATTGATGTAAATGCCAGCTTTCGTGCTAAAATCCTGTTCTGAAGAGCTTACAGCGGCCTGGTGCCCGATCTTTCAACAGTCAATAGATAGTCACACTGTTCCTGCTCTGTGGAAAAAATCATTGATTATTCCTGTACCCAAAGTATCTTGTCCTGCTGTGAATAAGGATTTCAGACCTATCGCTCTCACATGTGGGGTTATGAAATGTTTTCAAAGAGTGATAGTCAAACAACTTCAAACTGAAATTACTTCCTGTATGGACCCCTTACAATTCACTTACAGGGAGGGACGAAGCACAGAGGATGCTGTTGTCTGTGTGACTCACTTAATTAGTAAGCACTTAGACGCGAACCCCAAAGCTTATGCACGCGTTTTATTTGCTGATTTTAGTTCTGCGTTTGACACACTCCGACCCCTGCTGCTAGTTCAGAAGTTAGTTAAGATGAACATAAATGCGTTCATCATCAAATGGTTCTATTCTCTTTTAACAGATAGGACTCAACAGGTCAAGGTTAATTCCTCCCTCTCCAATGTCAAACACTGCAGTACTGGCGCCCCCCAGGGGGGGTGAGCTCACCCTTTCTTTTCACTGCGTATACAAACGACTGCAGAAACTGCGATCCAAGTAACTTTGTCATCAAGTTCTCTGATGATACCATTATTTTAAGTTTGTTGAAGGGAGACGACTGTCCTTCTGTCTACCACAGATAAATTGACTCTTTCAAAGACTGGTGCGAGAGGAATCACCTCATTTTAAACACAAACAAAACCAAAGAAATGATCTTCGACCCGAGAACAGTTAGGGTACATGACCCCGTGGTCATAGGGGGCAGTGCGATCAAACAGGTCGGGTCGTACAAATATCTGGAGATCCAAATGGACCACTTGGTAAAATGGGACATCCATGTAGACTACCTCTGCGCCAAATTAGCGCAACGCCTGCACTTCCTACGCAGACTCAGACTATTTGGTGTGAGCACAACTATCATGTCCACTTTTTACAATGCTGTGTTGGAAAGCCTGATTAGATATGGCATGGCGGCTTGGTTTGGGTCCCTCACCGTCCAGCTCAAGGCAAGAATTCTAAAAATAGTCCACACAGCCTTGAAAGTGATTGGAAAGAATGAATCGGCGACGCTCCAGTCCATCTTTGAGAAAAAGGTGATCAGCCTGGCTCATAAAGTCTTGACTGACCCTTCCCACATTTTATTTTCGGAATATGAGTTGCTACCATCCGGGAGAAGATTCAGAGCTAGCAAACACAGGAGCAACCGCTATAAGCTCTCCTTTCTCCCCACCTCTATTGCACTGTTGAACAAACAGCCTGCTCTTCCCCCAGGTGTAGCACTCCAGTGAGGTTAGGTAGGTTTCCAAGTAGGAGCGGTATTTAAAGCCTTGTTTGTTTGTTTTTGTTTTTACTGCTCTTACTTTGGTCTTATTCTCTTACCTCTTAATCCTATTTTTATTGGTTTATTCTTTTACTCTTTTATTCTTTTATCTAATCCGCTGCCGATTTTTATTTTTATTTCTTTGATTTTTACTTTTATGATTTTTATGGTTTTATTGCTTATTTTATTCTTCCCTTACTAATGGGTTTGGATGATTTAAACACACCATGCAATAGGGCATGTGCAATCTTTGTAATAGTGCAATCTTGTGCCTAGCTGGCACTCTTCCTGTGTTTTAGTGCAATGCTGTGACTGTGACTATGACCGTGTCTGTTTTGTGTTACTGTGTCTGTTACATCGCACTTTTGCCCCAGACAAATTTCCCTCCTGGGACAATAAAGTTTATCTCATCATCATCATCATAAATCAGTTTGCTCTCCACAATGAGCTGGGCCCCTGCTAGACTGATCATGTTATTTAAGAAAGGTAACCCCTTTGATTGTAATAATTACAGGGGGATAAGTGTGATCAACAGTGCAGCAAAGTTATATGACTATGTGTTGAATAACAGACTGACAGCCTGGTATAAGCCCTTCTATGTGTTGAATAACAGACTGACAGCCTGGTATAAGCCCTTCTATGTGTTGAATAACAGACTGACAGCCTGGTATAAGCCCTTCTATGTGTTGAATAACAGACTGACAGCCTGGTATAAGCCCTTCTATGTGTTGAATAACAGACTGACAGCCTGGTATAAGCCCTTCCGGGAGCAAGCAGGAGCCCAACCCAAAATAAGCTGCATTGAACATATTGTGGCACTTAGGCTTATTATGGGGCATTGTGTCAGAAAGAAGGTTCAACTGTACATTGCTTTTATAGACTTTTCCAAAGCTTATGACAGAGTTTTGGATGTGGTCTAACTATGATCATGGCTCTAATGTCATTGTACAATGTGACAACAAGTAGATTGGGTTCCACCACAATAACATCATCCATTGCGGTGAGGCAAGGTTCCCCCACATGGTGCTTTCTATTTGTGATGTTTGTGGACATGCTCATCAGAAAAATGAAACAACAATGTGGAGATGATGGCTTCCTGAAATGGCTCCATGTTCTAATGCTGATGGACGACACTGTCATCCTGGCAACATCAAGAGAAAGGCTGACCGAGAAACTGAAATATCTGGAAGAATATTGTGATGAATATGGAATGCTAGTTAATGAAGGTAAAACAAGGTTTATGGCGATTTTGGGATCTGATGAAGACAAACAACCTATTCAGCTTGGTTCTTTTACAGTGACGCATTGTGACAGTTATACATATCTTGGAGCCATCTTCACTGCTGATTAGGGGTGGGACAAAATATCGATACTCACGGTATTGCGATATTTCCACTTGTGATACGTTATCGATACACTGGCACCAAGTATCGATATGTTTATTTAAAAAAAATAAAAAAAATAAAAAAATAAACAGGCTAAAATATTATGCTGTGTGTGGTAGTTGAAACATAGTTTCAAGTTGACGTTTATTTATGTTTGTAGTTGAAACAAAAACATAAATACTGTAGGCTACATGAATGGAAATGTTTGATCATTAATATCTACTTTTAGAAATTATATAGGTAGGTAGGTTATATAGGTTTTCTTGTTTTAATAATAATAATAAAAATACTTAATGTGTAACTTTTCCTCCGTGGTATCGAAAATGGTATGAGTGAGTGAGTGAACTCTGAGAGAGTTCATGTCAATTCTGCTAATAAATACATAATACCTGCTTCTTGCCTTTTAGGGGTATTTTTTTCTCTTCGGTTACACAGATATCGTGATGTATCGTAGGTAAAATTTCTTCCAATATATCGATTATCGCAGAATCGCTGTATCGTGATAATATCGTTATCGAGGGCCAAGTATTGTGACCACCATATCGTATCGTGAGTTAAGGTCCTTGCACATAGAGTCCATTTTTTCGTCCGAAATTGACGCACGAAAAAAATAAAAATACGACCTCATTTGTGTCAATCATCATTGACACACCGAGTCCGACAATTACGTCCGTCATTTAAGTTTTCGGACGAGGTTCGATTTTCTGCGTTTTTCCGCATCCATGAAATCGTTTTGACAGGTGTTTGACCACCCAGAGCTGCCGTAGTGTTGCTATTCACAATGAAAAATGGCGTCTGAGAAGTTAATTCAGTTCGTCTCCCAGCACAAAGCATTTTATGGCAAAGCAGGAATACAGAGATTCGGAATTAAAAGACAGAATGTGCCGGGTGATTGCAGACCAGCTTGGAATGCGGGACGCGGTGTGTGTGTGTGTGTGTGTGTGTGTGTGTGTATGGGGAAGGGAGGGGGAGGAGAGAGACAGAGAGCCACACAGACACACTGCCAGTTGTGGATCAATAGGATCGCGGTAGTTTTCTTTTCGTTGCGAATCTTCGCAACGAATATTAACGCATCGGACTCAGTGGGCAAGGTATCTGTGCGTGACGTTTTTTTCCCGGATGACGGATTAAAAAAACGCAGCAAACAATTCGGACTCTGTGTGCAAGGACCTTTACTCCACGATTCCCACCCCTACTGCTGATGGAAATGCCCGAAACTCACTTGCCCTCTATGTAAAGGAAAAGACAAAGCACTTAAACAAATTGATCATCTTCTTATCCACCAACTATGATGCCCCATTTTGTGTCAAACTGAAGCTTTTTGAGGCTGCCTTCTCATCAGCTATTTTGTACGGGTGCGAGGCTTGGGCCAAAGTGCCCTTAAAATCTGTGGAGACTCTCTACATGACTGGAGTGAAATCCCTACTTGGGGTGAGGTCTACAACACCAAACCTAACCTGTCTATTGGAGGCAGGACTCCCTTCACTGGCTCTGCTCTGGTGGGTGTGTTTGTTGGTGGACCCACGGCGTCCCCGGCCGGGTGGGATGGCAGCACAGTCAGTGGTGTTTGATGTCCATGTGCAGTACGGGGTCCACGAAGATGTCCACCTTACTCTCCTTCAGCATGTTCAGCACCTCCTGCAGGAGGGGAGGGGTTAGGGTGAGGGATTTCATCCTAACATACACTTCTAAAAAAGAAAGGCTTCATATAGCCCACCATGCTACTGCTACTGCTATTTTTGCTGCTCTCAACCAGGTTCATATTGCAATAACTTATTGAAATATTTGCATTACAGTGGCTAATTACCGGCTGTACATTTAAACTACACTAGTTCTGCTCAAGCACTCATAGCGCTCTCCTTTTTCTCTGTGAGTGTGTGTGTCTGAGTGTGAGTGTGTATGTGTCTGAATGTGAGTGTGTGTGTGTGTGTGTGTGTGTGTGTGTGTGTGTGTGTGTGTGGGTGTGTCTGAGTGTGTCTGTGAGTGTGTGTCTGAGTGTGAGTGTGTGTGTGTGTATGTCTCTACCTTCTTGCAGCTCTTCTGTTTGATCTTCAGCAGGTTGACCTTCAGACACTCCTCCACCTGACCCGTCTGCTCCTGAGCCCACACACACACACACACACACACACACACACACACACACACACACACACACACACACACACACACACACACAAAACACTCAAACTAGAACTCAAATTAGCTGTAAGGGATTAAACTAGACTGAGTCCTAAGCCATTTCCACACATGAACTCTGGACTATGCATGGTAAATCATGAACTCTGGACTATGCATGGTAAATCATGAACTCTGGACTATGCATGGTAAATCATGAACTCTGGACTATGCATGGTAAATCATGAACTCTGGACTATGCATGGTAAATCATGAACTCTGGACTATGCATGATAAATCATGAACTCTGGACTATGCATGATAAATCATGAACTCTGGACTATGCATGATAAATCATGAACTCTGGACTATGCATGGTAAATCATGAACTCTGGACTATGCATGGTAAATCATGAACTCTGGACTATGCATGGTAAATCATGAACTCTGGACTATGCATGATAAATCATGAACTCTGGACTATGCATGATAAATCATGAACTCTGGACTATGCATGGTAAATCAGGTCTGGGTATTTCCCAGAGAGACCCTTCCAGACATGAGGGATGGTTGCTTCTAAACATGAGGAAAAGCTGTGTGTTTTTTGGCTGAAGGGTGGCACATGGCTGAGTAGAGGGGGCAGAGGGAGGAGGGGATGGGCAGAAAGCAGGCAGGAAACACTAGCCTCTAGCTACGTTAGCAAGCAGGCAGAAAACACTAGCCTCTAGCTACGTTAACAAGCAGGCAGAAAACACCTAGCCTCTAGCTACGTTAACAAGCAGGCAGAAAACACTAGCCTCTAGCTACGTTAGCAAGCAGGCAGAAAACACTAGCCTCTAGCTACGTTAACAAGCAGGCAGAAAACACTAGCCTCTAGCTACGTTAGCAAGCAGGCAGAAAACACTAGCCTCTAGCTACGTTAGCAAGCAGGCAGAAAACACTAGCCTCTAGCTACGTTAACAAGCAGGCAGAAAACACCTAGCCTCTAGCTATGTTAACAAGCAGGCAGAAAACACTAGCCTCTAGCTATGTTAACAAGCAGGCAGAAAACACTAGCCTCTAGCTACGTTAGCAAGCAGGCAGAAAACACTAGCCTCTAGCTACGTTAGCAAGCAGGCAGAAAACACTAGCCTCTAGCTATTGTAACGTATCGGTGATACGCCAAAGAACGGAGAGTTGTAGTTGGTACAGGTTCTTTATTTACAGGCTTCTTTAGCTCCTAGCAGCTAGCTTCACAGAGCTAGCTCTACACACAACACCCGGTCTCGCTCACTCCATAGCTTGACTGACCCCCGGCACCCCGGCCGCTGGTCCTATATACCCCGTTTCCCCTAGGAACACACCCACATACATTAGTTCCTAGCTACAATCCGGACACTTATGTTGCACATCACATTACAGGTAATACTTGGATTACCCGACACGTTACATACTCCTCACCCAACATTAGCTCAATGCCCACATTGACACCCACAACCCACACATATCCCCCTGTACCAAAACACACCACCCCACAACATTTTGTATTCCCCCAATTTGTCTCTTATTATTTCACTACTTCTTAATTTCGTTCCACCACCACCATTTGCATTTCTTTTCATTTCTTCCCTCTTTTCCCATTCCTTTACATTCAACCCACATTTCAATTCACATTCCCATTCCAATAGCCCTTCTCTTTAACACCACTTATTTTGCATTCACTCCCACCATCATTTAGTTACTTCCCATTAGCACCCTTTTCCCCAACATTTTCACTTAACACAAGCCCCAACATTTACATTCCCTCTTTTCTCCTTGCACTCATCTTCAATTTAACTCAAACCCATCACATTGACATCATTTCTTTCCTCTTTCCCCATTCATTTAAATTCAACCCCCATATCATTTCAGTTAGACAATAACCCCAACATTTACATCATTCTTTTTCCATTACCTTCATTTAAACCTTTTTTTCTTATTCACCTTATCCCACTTCAACCACTATTTCCATCCCCCCTTTTAAAGCGTCTGTCCCACCTTTTGTGCCCCACAGACCTCACACTCCCTGCAGTATCTCCGCACGTCCTCCTTTTGTTTGCCCCAGTAGAAATGTCCACGGATGAGGCTGAGTGTCTCTTCGGTCCCACGATCACCGTATGGGCCCTTGTGCATCCACTTCAGTGCCAATTCTCGCAGGCAACCGGGTACCACCCACTGGGTCCCGCTTTTCCCGTGCCCCTTTCTCTCTAAAACCCCAGCTCCACCCAGTTGCAGGTCCGAAAACATGTTCCACAGTCCTTTCGTGGCACCGGAAAACATGTGAATCTCCTCCACAGGGGGCCGGCGTCCGGCCGCCACCCACGCATACACCGGACCGATATCCGCATCCTCCATCTGTCTGCGTCTCCGCTCATGCCCGTCGACCTCCCAGATGGCCCTGTCTTCGTCTATCTGCTCCACCTCTTGCCCTCGCTCGTCCTCCCGTCCCTCTCCCCCAGGGTGCGGCGTGTTGAGGACAGCAGGGCGAACACCATCGGCGTCGATCTCCGCCTCGGCTTTCTGCAGTGCAGCCGTCGGGGCTGTGCAGCGGCCTGGCCGGGCCGTTTCCTCCGGCCCCGACCCCTCTCGCTCCCCCGGGGACACGAGCGCCGCTCCCCCGACTGTAACAGCTCTGCAGATGATGTCGCTCACTTCCCTCTGGCTGTTCAAAACGATCCCCGCTCCAGAGCAGCTAGCCTGGGCCGGCTCAACAGTCACTCTCCTGCCCAGAACAATCGGCTCTGTACTGCTCCGCTGCTCCGCCGCTTGTTGCTCAGGCTGCTCCACTGCTCCGCTACTCCGCTGCTCCTCTGCCTGTTGTTCCGGCTGCTCCCCCGGCTGTGTGTCTCTTCCAGCGTTCGCACTCTTAGTGCAGTCTCTAGCTAAATGTTCAGGCGACTGGCAAGCCCAACAAAGCCTCACCTGTCCGGCGCCTGCCCGTCTCTCCTCTCCCGCTGTTCTCCAATCTCCGACAGCTTCTTGACATTCTCTGGCTAAATGTCCGATCGCGCCGCATGCCCAGCAGGCTCCCTGCTGTCCATGTCGTTGTCCCGCATACCCGGTCCGTCTCCCGGGAGCGCCTCGGCACCACCTCGCCACGTGGCCCGGTTCTCCACAGCTCCAACACAGTCTATTTTGTGGCTCCTCCGGCTGTTCTTCACACTGCGCTCCCTCTGCGCTCATCAAATCCAACCGCTGCATGACTTCTCGCAGCGTCCGCAATACCTCCACTGCCCAGGCAGGAGTTCCTTCCACCAGCCGTCTGACTTCTTTCAACACACGGGCCTCCATGCCCGCCAGCATCGAGCTGATCTCAGTCGTCAGCCCCTCTTTTCTCCCGTTCGCCGACAGGCTTTCTTCTAGGCGCACCATCACACGTGGCGCTCGTAGCAGCTAGCTCACACAGCTAGCTCGCTACCGCTAGGTCGCTCGAGCCTTTGATCTCCAACTATTCTCCGTTGTTCCTCCTCACTCTCTCCCCTCTCGACCGAATCAGAGGCGCTACCGCTTTACTGCCTGACACCAGTGTAACGTATCGGTGATACGCCAAAGAACGGAGAGTTGTAGTTGGTACAGGTTCTTTATTTACAGGCTTCTTTAGCTCCTAGCAGCTAGCTTCACAGAGCTAGCTCTACACACAACACCCGGTCTCGCTCACTCCATAGCTTGACTGACCCCCGGCACCCCGGCCGCTGGTCCTATATACCCCGTTTCCCCTAGGAACACACCCACATACATTAGTTCCTAGCTACAATCCGGACACTTATGTTGCACATCACATTACAGGTAATACTTGGATTACCCGACACGTTACACTATGTTAACAAGCAGGCAGAAAACACCTAGCCTCTAGCTACGTTAGCAAGCAGGCAGAAAACACTAGCCTCTAGCTACGTTAGCAAGCAGGCAGAAAACACTAGCCTCTAGCTACGTTAGCAAGCGGGCAGAAAACACTAGCCTCTAGCTACGTTAACAAGCGGGCAGAAAACACTAGCCTCTAGCTACGTTAACAAGCGGGCAGAAAACACTAGCCTCTAGCTACGTTAACAAGCGGGCAGAAAACACTAGCCTCTAGCTACGTTAACAAGCGGGCAGAAAACACTAGCCCCTAGCTACGTTAACAAGCGGGCAGAAAACACTAGCCCCTAGCTACGTTAACAAGCGGGCAGAAAACACTAGCCTCTAGCTACGTTAACAAGCGGGCAGAAAACACTAGCCTCTAGCTACGTTAACAAGCGGGCAGAAAACACTAGCCTCTAGCTACGTTAACAAGCGGGCAGAAAACACTAGCCTCTAGCTACGTTAACAAGCAGGCAGAAAACACTAGCCTCTAGCTACGTTAACAAGCAGGCAGAAAACACTAGCCTCTAGCTACGTTAACAAGCAGGCAGAAAACACTAGCCTCTAGCTACGTTAACAAGCAGGCAGAAAACACTAGCCTCTAGCTACGTTAACAAGCAGGCAGAAAACACTAGCCTCTAGCTACGTTAACAAGCAGGCAGAAAACACTAGCCTCTAGCTACGTTAACAAGCAGGCAGAAAACACTAGCCTCTAGCTACGTTAACAAGCAGGCAGAAAACACTAGCCTCTAGCTACGTTAACAAGCAGGCAGAAAACACTAGCCTCTAGCTACGTTAACAAGCAGGCAGAAAACACTAGCCTCTAGCTACGCTAACAAGTAGGCAGAAAACACTAGCCTCTTAAAGTGTTCAGTTTACCTCCTATCTTTCATTTGTTCTATTCCCATTGTCCTATTAATCATTTTGTAATAGTCTGTCACTTTCTTTCAAATGGTCGATATGTAATTTTGGACTTGAACTCTTCACATATTGATAGATACTGGTGATGCTGTTTCTAATCATACTCAATAGCCTGAATAGTTTCCTAGCTTTCTATCGCCTTTGTGCTTGCACACAGACCTTGTCGTCTGGCATGATGTCTTCTGGTGTTTGTTGTTGTTCTCATTCTTCTTCTTGTTTGTTTGCGGTAAATTCGTCCTCACAGGCTTAACGTTACTGCCCTCCAGTGGTAACACCCGTGAACACCTTGGGCATCTTGCTGTATGTGTATGCATAGGAATTATGCTGTTATCAAAAACTATAGCCTACAACACATCGCTTATATTTTTGACTTACCGACAATGAAAGCGATTACATTTCCTGTTGGGTAGTTGACAGCCCAGATTAGACAATCATCTCTGCTGTGCCAATAATGAAGTTTCCTCCAATCCACAGCCGAGGTATAAACACACACACGCATATACAAAAAGTAACCTATTTTGTAGACATATATCTAGGCCATTTAATAATCTGAGTTTCGGTTTTGTAGCCACAGGAATAGTAACCACAGTAGTAACCACAACCAGCACTTGGAAGTGCCAATGCTGACTCAGCCAAACTGCCGTGTGCACCACAATTATGATTCAACCCAGTGCGCATTTTTCGGTTGAAAAGACATTTAAAAAACGTACAAGAAAGGTTCTAAAGTGAAAGTTTTGTTCACCCACTATTTGCAGACGTTGATTGAACATTCACATTTAGACCACATTTCACCATGATCTTAATTAAAGTAAAACTGCAAAGCCTCACACGGGAGGCGAACCACTGACCTCTGACCGCGAGACCACCATGCTTTATCAGCTGAGCTATACGTTTGGTGAAAAGCTACAGGGCGCCAGGCATATATATAGCCTACTCTATACACAGTACGGTTGCATGGTACCACAGGCTAAACGATCATGGGACAGGTGTATTTTATATAATGTGTATCAGACTATTATATTATGTAAGAGACTAAAATTATGTTGACTGTGTGTGTGCGAGTAGTCTGTAGGCTGGAGGGCTTCAGAGGTTATAACTTAATTTAACACCGGCAACTCAGGGGGGACACAGAGCCTTGTAGCCTATACAGTCTGTTACAATAACATAGCGTGCCCAGAGCACCTGTGCTGCAGACTCGCTTTGGTCTAGTCATATTCACAGCTATAAGTGTTTCTGCTGAAAGTCAGATTGACTCATTGTCATCGCAAGGCTGGCAAATATGAGCCTTCAAATACAAGTTGCATGTAGCAATTGTAGCTTCGCCTCTGGATCCACTTTTGTAGCCAAAATCCATGTGGTCAGAATCAGAAATCACAATTAAAAAAGAAATTAAACTCCATTCAGCTTTTTGCTGTTCACACTCTGATTAGAAAATGTCACATCTGGGTCACATGTGAGAGCAAAACATCAGATTTCTGACACTTTTAGCTGCAGTGTCTCTCTCACACACACACACACACACACACACACACACACACACACACACACACACACACACACACACACACACACACACACACACCTGGTCATGGAAGTAGGGTGAGGACACACACACACACACACACACACACACACACCTGGTCATGGAAGTAGGATGAGGAGGCAGCCAGGATGCAGCGGTGGGCCTTGAACACGTGTCCCTGCACCTGGATGGAGAGGTCACAAAGCTGGTCGTCCTCTCGCTGCCTGTTCAGGCTGTCCAGCACGGAGGCCTGAGTGCCAGGTAAACACACCTGCACCACTGACCCGCTGATGGAAGGGTTCATAAAAAATAAATAAAAATAAAGGATAACCTTGAAAAATAAATTGTAGCTTCCACTGATACTCTGATTTAAATGACTGTTCCATCATTAAGTAAGTTGGAGTGCTTTCATTAGCTGAATATATGATTCTTTCCTGGTTTGGGTGTCTGGTTTCCACACAGTTATGCTGAAAACCTCCATCTAATCTAATCAGCGGTGAGGGTAGTTCATGAGGTGCAAGGCAAGCTATTCTGATGGGTCCTACAAGAGTGATTCAACCTGTACGCTCCATGAAGGCTTTGACATTTGCTGTTGTAAACAAATGAGAAAGTCCCTCTTTGGAGGAGAAAAAAAAGCCTCTGCTGCACAGGAAGTGTGTTTTTTGTTTTAAAGGGGAGTCAAGCCCCCAGAATGTGATGTCAACCAAACCCAAGATTAGCCTATCAGCTCAGCAGACCCAACTGCAAAAGCAGGTTCCAACCCCTAGAGGGCACTCTCGCTGCATGAAAATTATATAGTGTGTAGAATAGTTTACTCTCAAATGTGGCGATTTTGCCCAGAATCCTTCAGCAACATGACTCAAAAGCCATATACATTGGTTTAAAGCTGTTTAGTTAACCTTTAACCTTTATGGAAGCAACAGCAGCAGATAGATATATGTTAATATATAAGATATATGTTGGCTCAATGTTGACATGGAGGGCAAAACACTCAACTTAGCACCAAGAAAAGCAACAAATCCTTCAGGTCATCATTAAACATTTAATCTATATATAATACAAAAAAAATACATTTAACTATATACAACAATACACATTTAATCTATAATACAACCCAATAACTAAACTTACATCTCAATTTACAATACCATTTCTTCTCAGTGTTGACAAATAGGTTATGCTACCCTAAGTAAATAGAGATGCCAGAAGGGTGACACAAATTTAAACAAAACTCAACTGCATAGAGACTCTTTCAGACTCCAAACACATTTTGCAACACAATAATTCAGATGTTGCAGCTCACACCATAACATCACCTACAGTACATCATCTCACGGTAACATCACCTACAGTACATCATCTGAAAGGGCACCATATCCCTGCTCACAAAACAATGTCACAATATTTGCTAAACACTAGAAGTGACTGACAAGATGTCAGGCGGTCATTGTGGAATGTTTATGCCTTCTCATGACATTAGAGACAACCACATTGCATGTGTGTTCAAATTCAATTATTAATTAATTCAATTAGTTTCACAAGGGAGCGATGGAAACATGCTCGGTTGCTCTCAAAAGAAGAAACAAAACAAAGTTAGTCAGTGTTAGCAGAATCCTACAATTTGCCAAAGTTCAACATGAGGCTATAAACATTTTATTTTTTCAGAATAAATAAAGCCATTACTAACTAACCGCATTATCATTTCTGATAGCGTTGCGCTACATAAGTATAAAGTTAGCTGTATTGCGCTACAGAAGTTTAAGGTTAGCTTATTCAGTCATGCGTAAAAGCGATAGCATCCAGCACCACAGAATAACAAAGCAATTTAGCCCATTATACTGCATTCAGACAACCTTGCCAGAGGCTGTGATTTGTAGATGGATGCTAAGGTATACCTACATATACTAATGAAAACCAGATAGAAAAAATATATTGAGTACAACTGTACCAGCAGTGAGTATTTCTAAAAGCGTTACTGATCAAAAATAAATTCTGAGAGTAAATAGTATAGAACAAGGTTTGTAATAGAAACCAGCTATTTGAAACATGCTTCCTAGTTAGAGGAATAGACTACTATCCTTGATATAGTTTACCAAGTAATCAACCACAGTGAGCATATAGATGAAAAACAAAAAACCTTAACAGTGGGTAAGTACAGTTCAGAATAATAAAGAGAACACAGATTCATAGTGTCTTCGCGGACCAGAGCCTTGATTGCATTATCACAATTTCAAAACAAAAACACACATTCATCAACACGTTAGCTCCAATAAACCGGTAAGTTAACTTGCTACCTAAACTGTCACAAACGTAATAGTGGAAATCAGACCTGGCTCTCCTTTTCAAGTAAAACAGATTCAGAAGCAGGATGATTTTAGAATGAAACGCAGAGGGTGTTAGTACTGAACAAAGACTGAGACCACATCTAATGGCTTGTAAGTCGTTAGAAAAGTCGAGGGATTTCTTTGGTTATCAAGGCAGGCGAAAGGCTGTTGAAAACAGAACATTATGTTCTGAGAGGCCTCTAACAATTGATCATATTTGTGAGTCTCTTATCGAAGCAAATCTATATGATTGTACCTTTTTTTTTTTACAATACAAGCCAGATCAACACTATCCACCCAAAAATGGATTTTCTCTCATCTTTGAAAGGAGACTCTTGGCCAATTTAAAGTAAAAATCTGAACAATGAGTCATTTGATAGCAAGTTGACCTCTAGATCCACACGTGAACAGCCTATGTGAGCACCATATTCAAATGAATACCTCACTTGTCTCACATTGTTCTTAAGCTAAGGGAAGTTGATGCTTGGCCAGAGATGACACCGTGGTCAAACTCCACTCCTCTGGAAACACTAAGGAAGTGATTGTGGTTCTCTGATCAGCGCTGAAGCAAGTAATGCTTGCTGCCCTCTGGGCTTTGATGAGTGCCTCCCTTTGCCTTGATCTGAAGCCAGGTCTCCCCGAGTGCCTTGATCTGAAGCCAGGTCTCCCCGAGTGCCTTGATCTGAAGCCAGGTCTCCCCGAGTGCCTTGATCTGAAGCCAGGTCTCCCCGAGTGCCTTGGCAAAGTGCTCGTCCACTGAGCCTGTAATAGAAAGGGAGTTGGACACGGGGTCCGGTTCCTTGTAGTTCTTCTCAAGGCTGCGACGGAAACGCTCCTCAATCACAGGATAGCAAACTGTGTTAATTGGGATAGCATGGGGGAGACAAAAAACCTGGTATTACCAATCATACAATTAAAAACACACAGCTGTCAATAAAGAACTAGAACGAATGCCTCCGCCATTAGTTCATTCTTGAAATCAGGAGAAATTCCATCAAGCCGTTCTTGAGATATTGCGTTAACAAACTTGGGAATGGCGTTCGTGAGGTCACAGTGACCTTGACCTTTGACCACAAAAATCTAATCAGTTCATCCTTGAGTCCAAGTCGATGTTTGAGGAAAATTTGATGAAACTCCATCAAGGCATTCCTGAGATATCGCGTTAACAAGCTTGAAAATGGCATTCGAGAGGTCACAGTGACCTTGGCCTTTGACCTTTGACCACCACAATCTAATCAGTTCATCCTTGAGTCCAAGTCGATGTTTGAGGCAAATTTGATGAAATTCCATGAAGGCGTTCCTCAGATATCGCGTTAACGAACATCGGACGGACGTACGGACAACCCGGATCCATAATGCCTCCGGCCTGGCTATCGCCGGCGGAGGCATAAAAATACATTGTAGTTATAAGTTATGTCACCTGACAGCAGTGACAACCAGGCCATTTTAAATCAAATGCTGTCAACAAATGCTTCACGTGTTCAACATCAATCATGTTCAATCAATAATATGACAACACATACCTCTGTGAATAAATGTTCTCCAGCTGGTTTACAGTCTCCGAGTTAACCGGATCAGCAAAGAACAGCTCGAACAACATCTGCTCTGACTGCAGGAACTGCCTGGCCAGCTCAGTCATGCTGACCTGGTCTGGAGTCTGGCCAAACATCACCACCTGCAATTCAGCACACAGTGCCAGGATTACAGCTTCAATTCCCACTGTGGGAAGGTGCAATCCAATCCAATCAGGTATCAACCTCATAATAAGCACACATAATAAGCACACTTGCAGCAGTGACAGTGTACCCAGCCATGAACATCCATCCTTAAAGCAACACACCAATATTTTGGGAGATTGACCTATTTGCCATATTCTCAATAGTGAGACGAGAAGATAGATATCATCTCCTCTTACTATCGGGAATATGGCAAGTAGGCCTTTTTCACAGCAGCCATTTTATGTCTAAAAGGCAGGAAGTAACACGGGTGCAAGCAAAACATTAACGAAGGTTTCCAACTTCCAATCCATTTAGGTGTTCCAGTGCTGGGGCCTGTGTTGCTTCCTGCCTTAGACACAAAATGGCTGAGGTGAAAACGGGGAAAAGGCCAATCTCCCAAAAATGTTGGCATGTTCCCTTAATTGATTCAATCAGGTTCTCCCACATGTTTCTGCAGAAACATGGTGACAAACAAACACTGCAGACAAAACAATGTACATGTCCATTGTTTAAAAATTTAAATTATGATTAAAACCATGTAGGTTTGATAACTGCGATTATCACACATTTATTGAGCACTACATCACTGCTAGACTAGTGGAGCGTTGCTGGTAACCCACCTCCATCCACTGTGGATCAGCTGTCAGCTCGCTGCCGGCCGGAGAGAGGTGACAGTCAGTGGGGGGGCAGGGGGGACGTCTGTTCTCCACCTGGCTGCTGGAGCGTTGGGGTTCCACCTAATGGAGGGGCACAGCATAGGAGAGCTATCAGACCAGATAATGTCACTATATAACAAGAAGGCACACTAATGGCTCATTTATGCTCCCTTTTCGTACGAAAATAAACATGTCCGTTTCAAACGATGCAACTGTCACTGCCCACATACTTCTATGCGTCTTTCACGTTGGTATCATGTTAAGCGATACATCCACTAGTGGACAGTAGAGAGCCAGCGTGTGTGTGTGTGTGTGTAACCAGACAGACAGACTGACAGACAGACAGGCAGACACACAGACAGACAGAGTGACAGACAGACAGACACACAGACAGACAGAGTGACAGACAGGCAGACAGACAGACAGACAGGCAGACAGAGTGACAGACAGACAGACAGACAGGCAGACACACAGACAGACAGACAGGCAGGCAGGCAGACAGACAGGCAGACAGACAGACAGACACACACACACACACACACACACACACACAGGCAGACAAACAGACTGACAGACACACAGACAGGCAGACAGACTGACTGACAGACACAGACTGACAAACACATACACACACACACACACACACACACACACACACACACACACACACACGCACACACACACACACTCAGCCCGACAGACAGAGGCCTGGGTGTTTAGGTAGTGTGAGCTGACCTTGATGGGCTTGGAGTATGCTTGGGGATAGCCCTCCTTCTCCAACTTCTTTTTTAAACTCCCATTCCAGCGGTTTTTGATCGCGTTGTCCGTCCTGGGAACAAAACATCATCCATTCATAACAAAATCTCATCCATTCATAACAAAACCTTCATGCAAAGAGCCAAGAGTAACTGAGATGAACTGAGAGGGCAATCCTCACTGACACATCACACCCTCTCAATACTGAATATGAGTTTGTTACCACCAAGACAGAGGTACAGGGCACCGTCTCTGCAGACTTCCTGTGCCCAGAGATCTTTTATACCTTCTGCTAAATAAACTCTGAAAACATAGTAATATTCTAATCATTTTTCACGAGGGTTGGTGTAAAGCACTTTGTGATAAAACATTTGTTGTATCTGTCATAACTGTTTTGTATTGTACTGTACTGTATCTTGTCTGACTGCTACAGACGCAAAACGATTTTCCGAAACGAGAAATAAACTAACTCCTCTCTCCTCCTCCTTTACCTGCCAGGCAGCAGCTTAGAGATTTCGCTCCAGCGGTTGCCCAGGGTTTGATGGGCCTGGCATATGATGCTGTCCTCCACGCAGGTCCAGCCGGTCTTTATAATAGCAGGGTTGAGGATGTTGTTCCACCGCTCTCTGCACTGCTTCCCCGTCCGGCTGCCCATCTGCGCGGCTATGCGCGCCCACGCTGTCGTCCCGTATTGACCCACCAGCTCCATCACCTGCATCACAGCACAGCACATTTTTAACAGTCTGATAAGTTCACTGTAATGCAGCCTTTAAAAGCAGGAAAAGACAACACTTATGTCATATCAGCATATTACAATATCATATTGATATATTGCCCAGCCTTAGATTATAGCTTCATAAATGTGACACCAGCTGGTGTTTTGACCCTCAATTAGGCCTAGGGCATTTTTCTGATTTTTACAGATTCTGAAATGGCAGACTGTAAGCTTTCAAATGATGTGTCACACATTGTAATCTGAAAAAGTCTGTACAGGAAGAGGCTTTAATGGCGGACGGGCATCTACGTTGCGTAGCAGCTGAAACTCCACTGGTTCTGCTTCACAGTGTTTTCTGGCGACAACCACACCAGGCCTCTGCGCATCAAAGCTGTAAAAGAAAGAAATGGCACATTTAAAATCTTAATAAAATAAAATAAAATAAAATAAAATAAAATAAAATAAAATAAAATAAAATAAAATAAAATGGGAATGATAATTACCTGAAGTGCTGGTAACTCTTTATGTGTGGCAGTTTTCTGAAGTATTGTGTCAGGTGTTCTTGCCAGTCGTAGGTTTTAAAACACACAGTGCCGTTCTCATGTCCGACAAGCTGGGGGATGTTCACATGTGCCACAGGAGAGCTGTCAGTCACAACCTTTTCGATGTCGGCCAAAGTGCACACTTTGCGCTTCCTGAAACACTGCTTGACCAGTCCAAAACACCAGTCGGGGCCAAACTTGGTGTGGCCTACAATCAGGAAGTGAATGCTCAGCTTTAAGTGTTGTTTGTGCATCGTTCTCCATGCGGCGTACCAAAGAACAAAGTTATTTTTGTTCTGCCCACTGCAGTTGTCACAGTGAAGGTCCACATCTTCTTCTCCAACTCCATATTTCTTGAAAAAATGATGCAGGTAATTGATGACTGCATTGCTTCCCTTGCCTGATGCCATGCCCTCATCAATCAGGTAATTCACTTGCTTAGGCATGCCTTCACAGTGGACACCAAAAAGGCCACACTTGCGTGGAGTCAAAAAATAGACAGGCCCAGGCTGTTGTGGATCAGAGGGGTAGTGCACCTGAGAGACGGAGAGATAGGAAAAAGATGAAATACAAACTGTAATCTGTGTGTGTGTGTGTGTGTGTGTGTGTGTGTGTGTGTGTGTGTGTGTGTGTGTGTGTGTGTGTGTGTGTGTGTGTGTGTGTGTGAGAGAGAGGTGTGATAAGATAAATATGTATTCTCACCTGTTGTGCAAAATCAAAACTGTAGTGCATGGTGATCGGCCTGGTTGCAGGTTTGTTCTTCCCAAATGGCAGCTGCAACTCGTCACAGGTCTTTCTACAGGCGGCAGTCATCTCTTGATAAAGTTTTCGCTCCCTTGCAACAGAGTCGAGATGCACTTGCTGCTTCTTGACACTGTCAGATTTCAACTCATCTGGTTTGTTGATGCTCTGGATGATTCGGTCGTTGTTTTGTTGGCACTGCCAGCAGAGATCCGTTTTAGGCTTGGTGCTTGCAATGTGAGGGACCAGTGACTTCCACAGCCTTGTGAAGCTGCACTCGCCAACCGCACGCTGCCCTGCAAAGACAATGTTTTTATGAGCATCACTGTACTTTACTTATCAAAAACAGATCACATAGAATAGCCTAATGGTTAAAGACACACACACACACACACACACACACATTCATGTCGCATGTTTTATTGGGTCAGAGGTTTGGAATGGAGAAGGCTGCGGAATGTTTGCATAACTATGACAATAGAAGTGTGTGTGTGTGTGTGTGTGTGTGAGAGAGAGACTAATACAAACTTACCAAGCTGTTCCATAGCATCTTTGTACAGGCGCCAGACTGAAGCTTTAGAGGCAGAAGTTGGCAGAAGCTTAGCACTAAAGTCTCTATGCGCGGCATGACGACCGGGCAAAGGAATAGCGTGGTCCTCTGCATAGTTTGCTATGAATGTAACGACTCTTTTGATGTCATCATAGCCGAGGTAATTCTTGTTTGTGCGTGGTTGTGTCTTCCTCTGCCGTGGGACCAATCCATTCTCTTTGTAGGATTTGATAAGGGCTTTCAGAAGCTTTGTGCTGATGCTGGAATAAACAAAATAAAACATTAATAATCAGATTTATATTTTTTGAAACAGTCTTTATCCTGACATTATAGCCTAAGCTAGTTTGCAATGTTTGTCCCTTGCTTAGGCTATAAATGTCACGATATATAACAAAGACTGTTTCAAAACTTTCAATCTGTTTCAATAAACTCTTTCAATAAACTAAATCTTGTTTGTTTGCAAGGTTAGAATAACACTAGCGACTATCAGCTTACAAAGAGTATTTAATGCAAGAGTCGGAATTTCAGTCCTGAAAAACAATAGCGCGAACGCCATTTTGGCGCGCAACAAACAAAGACGACCCAACATGGCGGGTCTGCACGTTTGCACACATAGGTTGCCGCCATTTTGACAATGACCAACAATGCCATGAAGATGGCAGCTCTACACGCTTCTCTTGCAACATACTATCTTTGTAGCTACTGTAAACATGGGCACGCTCTCACACTATCTCACACAGACAGACAGACACACACACACACACACACACACACACACACACACGAGTTAAGATAGATATGAAACTCACCCAAACGCAAAGCAGAAGGTCTCACGGCAAACAACAGTCGCCTTAACCATGTATTGCGTTCGGTTCTTTTGTCGCTTTTTATTCACTTGCTTTGTGGCTTGAGTCATGTCAGAATCATTCGTCAAAGCGTGATACACAGCCATAATAGCGATATCTCTACATTCTGGCGACATAGCAGAGTAATCCAGCCTCGTGTTGTAAATGACGTTGTCACAAAGTTTCTTACTGCAGGAGATTGGCTGGTGAATAGAGTTCTCTTTACGCCTGGCCTGGCATTTGCAGTCAAAGTTCCGTATTTTCTCGATTTCCTGATCATAATCTGTGTCCACGGTTATGGGATCCACTGATGTTAAAATCGCTTGCACGCTTTCAATGACTGCGCTGTCGGGCATGATCTCCGCCTCGTCTGGGTCTGGATCTGCCACCACGTCTTCAGGAAAATATTCTTCATCGTCCTCATCGTCGCTTTCATCAGCGCCCTGTGTGCCGCCGGTCATGTAATCCAGGACATACGAATTCATCAATTCTTCACTGTCCATTCCACCTGGAATGGTGAATTTGTTGAGGAGAGCAGCAACGGCAGAATCATTTTTCTTCATTTTCGCCTGGTGCTTGTCCATCTTGTCTCAGTCTCAGTCAGCTGTTGAATGTTGATGTTGTGTACAGCTCAGGTGGCTACTGAATATTTATGCTGGTGCGCGTCCTATCGCGCGCCGTGATTGGCGGATAGAAACAAAGGCCGGCCGACACCCAATCGATACTACTTATGCAAATCCAAGACACAGCCTGGCTCACTCCCGTCTCCTTGACAAAACAGGGACTTTTATTTTACAAAATTAACGCATTTAATGACCCCAAAACGTCTTCATTTTATATGGAATGGATAGTTCAAATAATATATTTTGTACTATTGGGAAAAAGAAAAAAAAACATTTTTTCAAGAAAATACTTTTGACGCTCTGCTGTGAAGAACGGCCACGGCCGAATTACGGTCCCTCTCGCCAGCTGGTGTCACAAATGTCAAAGTTTGCACAACAGTGATGTGAGCATTTAACGGCCTGAGGTGAGGTGAGGTGTGCTTTTACCATCTGGTCTTCCTGCTTGGTCCAGGGATGTTTCAACGCAACATTAGGATCAAGTGTCTGAAGACACTTGCGCTGAGTCTCCGCCTCTGACCTCACAGGATCCTAACAGGAAGCAGGAAGCATAGAAGGTATAAATATATGGACGTAGCTATCATGACCCACTGGTTTTATTGATTTCAGAGCAGCGTCATTTGTAGACCCCAGAATGGCCCCCATTGTTTGTCAAATGCTTTTGAATAGAATGAGTGGAGGTTGAGGCATATCCATAATTTGTGTATAATATTGTTTTTTTCTGATTTCCCACAAGTCAAGAGAGATTTTGCTGTAAGCTTACCTCCTTTAGGCTCCATTCAGATGTTTGCCCTGCATTGGGTCTGACTCTGCAGTATGGGCTCGATCGCTCCACCAAGACAAGACAGCCCTTTATACTGAGGGAGACACAAACACACATAATGGACTATAGAGATCGCTTATTCCAGGCTCTGCCAATAGCAAGAAATGGTACTGTTCTGGTCTCCTAAATGTGCGTGGTCAGCTCTCCCCTTGAAGTGTGGTGCTGACCTAGCAAGCTAACTTGAGCTAGAGATCGTGAGCTCTCAAAACTCCACACACACCACACATATAAACACGAGCCTGCCCCTTGTTAGCTCAATCTAGTTGTAACTAAGAAATCCACTGAATTATTTGTAGCTAGTTAGATTAGGATTTAGGATAGTTGAATAGTGGTGTGTGTGTGTGTGTGTGAGAGTGGAATTTTATCCGGCCACAGCTATGCCGTTTCACATGCGATCGGGCTGAAACTTTCAGGAAGTGTAAAGAGCACCCGTGTAGGTGACCTGATGGAGCCAGATTTTTTTAATTAGGGGGGGGGGGGGGGGGGGGCATCTGTATCATTTTAAAAGTATCGTTTTAGCACCGGTTTCAGAAGAATACGATACGATTCCATAGTTGTGTGTCACTCACCAGGTCTTTCGTCTCTTTGTGCTGTTGCTCATCATCATGGTGATATGAAGTGAGTTCACACTGACTGCTGGAAGAAACACACAAAACAAGACTGTGAGTAAAATAGCAGGCAAAGACCAGGGTTCCTTCCCTGCTTTAAAATATACAGCTCCTAGCGCTGGGCGATATGGACATCATCAAATAACTATTTTTAAAGATCGCAAGAATGTAGAGAAACAGTGGATGGATAAATCCAGAAGGAGGTGGTAATGCAACATAAAGGATGCCAACTGCCATAAAACACCACAGAAGAAAAACTATTTTTGACCAAATATAGGCCTACCTAACGATCATATATCGATATTGTTACAATATTGACTATTGGTGTTTTCACCATACAGTATTACCAGATCCAACATCTAAGACCATCTAGTCTTATATCACCATGTTAACATATCCAACATCTAAGACCATTCTCATATCACCATACTATCCAAGATCTAAGACCATCTATCATATTGATATCATAGTGATATATTTCCCAGCTCTAAATAAAGTAGTTCAAAGCTCCAGCTTCAGCAGCTACAACAGTAAACATGCTGCTTACTTGCACTCAGATTTTCAACCAGCTTTGTATCATTACAAAATCATTAGTAGCCTATATCAGAAAACTGTCAACAGTTTTTCATTTGGTTGACAGGGTTTGTGCATGAACAGCAGCACTGGTCATGCTCCACAACTTAACTCAAATCAACTCTCACGAACGGTCAAAACGAAATTAATGACTTCAAAACTGTTTACATTACTGATTTTGTAGCCTCAACGGGTTGAAAATCAGAGTTTAAGTTTTTTTTTCTTTTACTTGAAATTATTATTTTTCTTAATTACTGCATTAGTACTTTTGCAGTAAAGGATGCTTCTTAAGGACAACACCGGGGCAGACGGCGCGCTCTACTCATGGCGACAGTCGGGTAAACAAGAAACAGTCTGATGTCACATAACATTTACAGTATAGCCTAAGCTAATTTGCCATGTTTGTCCTTACATAGGCTATTATGTAATAACACCATAACCTTTGCCTCACTGCAGGCACAAATCATCTTCCCCACTGAACTAGCAGCCTGGGCCATGTTTAACATTGAGCATGGTAGGCTACATGTGGAACAATTGTGATATTTACAGGGATTGGTTAATTTGCAGTGTTGTGGAGGTCTAAGACTATATAAAATGTGTACTACAACAGTTATACGGGTAAGACCAAACTGATTCCTCACATCATGACACTTGAGATTAATTAATATCCGCCAATAGTGCAGGTCTTATAAATAAATTGATCAATTGGCAATAGAAACAAGTTCATATCTTATCAAGTTCATACACATACATAGCTTAAACATAAATGCATGTGGTTAAGACCACAAACCATGTGGAGATTATTCATAAAACCTTTGGATATAATAAGAAATCCAGAGACGTAAAGGCAATGGACATTATGTTGGCTTATTGTTCAGATTAAATGTTTTCAAAGACCTTATAGACATGCCAAATATTCAACACCTTTTGAGTCACTGGCTTGCTTTATAATCAGGAGATTAATACGGTAGGCCTATTTGTAAAGACGGACTATTTGCCATGTGATTTTGCACTAACAAATGTATTAATTTGTAGGTCACTGCTCTATTGTGTGAATGCAGACATGGAGAATATGATTATTGTGTAGGCCTACAGATCAACTGCCCTGCAGGTGGCAGTAAATGTCCTTAAGTCATTTCCTCTGGCTGTTACAAAACAGTTGCCATCAACAGTAGACATACTTTGAGTCTGACATTCACCTGAAATTAATACACTTTAAGATGTCATTTCTAAAAACACAACTAGAACCTTACATCCTACTGATAAACAAGCATTTCACATTTTTCATAGAATAACCTAGTAATTTTCCTTGGTCCATATGATCATGATCTGAATTCAACTCATTCATCTTTTCACCTGATACTATATTAAGGGGGGGGGGGGGGTGGAGGATGATGATTTATTGTTTTGTTTTTAATATTTGCCCTATAACATATAGGGAAAAACATTGCAAATGAGCTTAGGCTAGAAATGTTATGATATATGACACAAGACCGTTTCCTGTCAAATGTTCCTTGGTAGAAAAGAGTTTAAAGTAGAATCTGGGTGATGGTTGGATGCTGGAATAAATACTGCTGTTCACTTCCTCACTGTTGGGGCGACATTGTTGGCCAGATTATGGTCCTTAAACTATTCTTGCGATTTGGATGTTGTGGTAACTTGTTTATTGATCGAACCACAACACTATTTGCGTCAGGTGCCTCCATGACGGAGCTAGCGTCACACAGGAGTTAACGTACAGTTAACGTAACCTACAATTTAAGGCCTAAACGGACTCGTCCGTCCGCCTCGAATTGGAGCAGTCTCGCCGTCTGCCGGTGCCAGCGAGCCGTACATGCTAGGACGTCACTACACCCTCCCTCCTCCCGTGGAAGCTCCCAGGTAGCCAGATCCACCATCATCAAGCATCCAGCTACGGAGATACCATCAACTACTGGCACCGCCATACTTGCTAGCTAGCGACAAGCTAACGCTAGCCAAGAAGCTAACTCATTTCATTTGATGAATGCTGGTCCAATTTCGCTTCAAAACCAACTTACTATTGGTAATGTGTCCTGCAGCGTCTCGGGAGTACTGTAGCGTGCTTTTACCTGTGCTTTTTTTTTTTTTTATTAAGGACAGAAAAAACAAATGAAATGTGCAAAGTCACGGTCGGGTCAGCGTCAGGTCAGCAGTCGTAGTCTGGTCTGGTCATTCTGCTACACAAATCCAGGAAGTAGGATCGGGACACTTCCTTTATACTGCGTGCGGGTTTGGACGTCACTTCCTGTTTTGGGGGAGGAGTTCACAAACTGCTCAAAGTCACACAATCACGTGACAGAGAACACAGTCTAGTTTTGTCAGACTGGTAATATTTAATATTTATTAATATTTATAGCCTACCAAATGGCGGCAGGGCGTTGTCAGTCAGATAGATGACTTTTGTTTGTATTTAGATGAAAATCACTGAGATTATAACTCAGAATTCCGAGTTAGTCAGAATTTTGACGGGGGGGGGGGGGGGGGGGGGGGTCAGAATTGTGAGATTAAAGGTATATTTACTGTCAATGGATTAAAGTCAGAATTAGGAAATGTAATAGTGGCCCAACCAATCGGTTCATATCCTGTTGTTTGACTGTCACAGACACAGATTTGACTTTTGTCAAAAGCAATTAGTTTAAATGTGATAAACTCAGCTATATAGTTCAATCTAAATGATTAAAATGTAATAGTGACCCAAATACAGTCGGTCTGTTGATATAACTGTTCTTATTTTCAAAGTGTTTGTCTCACATTGGGTCATCAGCACTCGAAAATAATAAGTAATCTACTGGCAGACTAAAAATGACTTCAACTCAGGATCAGTTATCACCAGGCAAGAGGAAACAAATCAAAAATATCTTCCTCTGAAAATGACTTCAACCCTCTGAAAGGAATGCAGATCAATTTAATGTCACATTTATATTAGTCATTATGCTGAATTAAAATATTTTTTTTATAGTCAGACGGCTACTGTTCTCCTGATCTGAAACTTTGCTAAATGTTTCAAAAAAGAAAAGAAAAAATCTGTTTCACATTGCATCGCTAAGACATCCACAATAATGCCATAAAACCTTTTATTCAACAAGTAGAAACATATTCTGAGAACATTTCCAGGCCGTCTCTGAAAACTCAAAGTAAAGCCAGTATGTAGAGGGGAGCATTTCTA
Organism: Poromitra crassiceps; assembly: GCF_964638095.1. NCBI lineage: Eukaryota > Metazoa > Chordata > Actinopteri > Beryciformes > Melamphaidae > Poromitra > Poromitra crassiceps. The sequence continues at coordinate 422,098 of NW_028152251.1, forward strand.
CTTGTTTTTTTCTTTTTTTTATCTCATTTTCAAATCAAGATTCAAGACTCTTTGGTTCAAATTGAGTGAATATCAATGATGGGTCAATTTGTCAAGTTGGTGTTTAAAGTGAAAGGTTCACCTCACTCTCAATGTTTCTCATATACAGTTAACGTCATTCAGAACCATTACATTCTGGATTGAAATCAAACTAACCAATCATATCATTCTTCCTCCCGTTAATATGCAACTGATCAACAATCTTGGTATGTTTCTCATTTTGAATAATGAGGAAACATTTGATTAGAATACTCACATTCATACACAAAACTTTGTGAGAGGTGTGTGTATTCTAATGATGTAAAAGATGTGTATTTGTCACATGAAAAGAATCCCACCCCTCTCTATAGCCTCATGGTGCCTTTTCTTCAACTTGTATTGTTGTAATGACATCTCTCCCAGTTCAATCATAAGAGCATCATGAAATAGCGTCACCATGGGCTCACTACGGCTCTGCCAGAGCCCAGTTGTTATGGAAAGTGAAGGGAAATGTTTTGTTCTTTCATCAAAAACCTAGATGCTATCAAACTTTTCAAACATATTTCATTGCAGGATGATGTTGTCTTTTGGCGGACTGTCCCGGTCCGCTCAAGCTGCTTGGGATCGGCGCCGGGCGGTGGCCATCCTCTGAAACACAGGGAGAGAGGGACCGTGGAAGGAAGTGTGCGGCTAGTAACGAGTTAAAAGTAGTGTAAAAAGGCAGTTTTTTAAAGGAATGAGTACTTTACATGTTACTTTATTAAAACTATACTTCTACTCTTTACTGGAGTATATTAGCCTACCTGCTCTACTTCATAAAAACGTGCTGTGTATTTGTGAATACTCAAGATTATTCTTGAAATGAACTATGAGAGGAAAATGGTGGGTTTGATCTCTGCACAGGCTCTGTGTTGAGGTGAGTGAGGGGTTTTGATATTTAACTTGTCTCATGATCTGCAGCCAGACAGCTACCATGATTAAAGCTTAATTTATACTTATTAGAAAGTGTCGCTGAGCACATGGTCGCAGACGAAAAAGAAAGTGTCGCTCATGGTGTTGCATTTATACTTCATTGAACGTTTGCCTCGGTTCAACAGTCACGTGACACTCGAACGCTATAAGTGCAGACACCCAAGAGAAGAGAGGGAACGCACAGTGAAACCACCTCGGAGGCAAGATGTAACTTACTTGGCTGCAGCCGCATATAAACGACACACAACCACACAACTCACCTCCTCTCTCTCTGGGAAATTGGTCACGATGTTCTTTGTGATTTTCACGAAGTCATACATCAAGGACAGGCTGATAAAAATAGCGGGGACACGTTCATCCATTTCAATCGAGCGAAAACCAAAACAAGGAAGTCAAGCGCGTGCCGTCTATATAGCCAATCAGACTTGCGTGACACATTGTGACGTAGTCAGCGACACTAGACATTTCACCAGGTACCAGACACTGCTCGCCAACACTTGAAAGTGTCGACTCAAGTCCTCAAAAGTGTCGGCAGACAAAGCATGAATTGGGCTTAACTCTGCCATGTATCTTGATCATGATAGGCCTCTTGCAAGTAGCCTTGCTACTATTCCTTTCTCTGATTGTTTGATTATTTTGGACCCATGGCCTGTTTGGTCAGCCCCTCAACACCTAATTATCAAAGAAACCAGCCCGCCCTCCAGCTCGACTGCTGTGCAGGCTGTGGGCTCACTTGCTCCTTCGCCCGCCCTGCAGGCTCACTCGCTCCTATGACATCATGGATGACTACTGCATGTCGCAGCCTCGCCTGCTCTATGACATCGTAATTAGGGCAATCACCTAATTAAAAAAATTCGGCTCCGTCACGTCACCCGCACAGCCCAGGGGCGGAAGCCATCATCTCCGTCTGGTTCCTCCCGATTCTGGAGCTCCAGATGCTGTGTTAGCTTTCAAGCTACTCGATACTGCGGGACTGAAGGTTAAGGACAAACAATTGGCGCTTACCGCTTGTCCAAGCCTCTCGTTTGTAAACATGAAGTCAGCCTTGAAAAGAATCTTTGGTGATAACGTCACCTCGCCACAGAGGGGCGCTGGTGAGCTGCAAATGAGTGGAGATGGTGACATGCTTTACAGGCAGGAGAGAAAGTAGGTCAAGCTCCCAAAATCAAATGGCTGCTCAGGGCACGAATCCACTTGACAGATACGGGAGAAGATCAAGGTGTGCAGTCTGCCAAAGCACATATCACTGGGCAAAGGATTGTCCACATAAAAAAGAACTTGCAAAGCTAACAGAAGATGAGGGAGCTGTTGTTGAAGAGTTCAACATTACTTTGTTTTCAAAAGAATCTTTGACTGACACAGAAGTCTTCATGGTGGAGGGGCTATGGGATCAGACCGGTATGTAGAGAAAAATGGCTTGATCATTATGAAAGCAAACTAACACAGAGTGAGTTACAGAAAATGAACAGCATAAAAAGTTTGGTGATGAGAGAGTTGTTTATTCTACAAGAAAAGTGAAAATTCCAGCCACGATCGCACAGACAAAATGTCATATTGAAAGAAAGAAGTTGTCCCAGAGTTGGTCAGTGTCACCAACTCTCGCCAAGTCCCGCGAGACTTTCCTGCCGGCTGGCCTGTGGACCATACAGTCTATGCTGTGGACTGACTTGGCGAGAGTTGGTGACACTGACCCGAAATGAGGAAATGGGATCCCTGTAAAGACTGCTGGAAATAGCCCGGGGGAGATTGGCAGTCTGTTTCTTTAGGGATCATATAATCACGATATGGGTCGAAAACGGGAATAAAACTGTCTATTTACATGGAGGAACAGCACGCTGCCATGTGGCCCCGACGGAGCTCAATTCTAGGACTGGCTTGGACACTATTGATCTCCAAACAACGCGTAGGAGGCACAAAAACACTGTGGAGAACACTGTGTGTGTGTGAGTCGTCAGACAATAATTAATGTGAGGAGAGGGCTCCAGGTAAAAAAAAAACACGAAATTCTCCTTTAACCGATTATGGTTAGTGAACACTCACCACATTGAACTTGACGCTGCAGACAGGGGTGTTGGTGAACGCCTTCTGCAGGTATAGCCTCCACATCTGACACAACACCTCGTCCTGAAACAGCACAAGTAACCACTAGGCTTGGGCCCATTTTCAATTATATTGAATATTGCGATATTTCCTGAATATCACGATTTTGACATTTTATTTTGAGAGGCGATAGCGGGCTCAATTTGAAAGCCAGAGTGAAGTTTCTGGTAGCATATGAAACTAGAAGACATAAGGCATAGAGTGGTAGCAACCATCATGCTAGCTTGTCAGGAAGATGGCTAATTCATGCTCTAAATTTAGCCTAAGGAAACAGCATTTTCAAAGGGGTCCTCTCTTTCACAGCCTAATGTTGGCAGGTATGGTGCGTGTACGTGTGCGTGTGTGTGTGTGTGTGTGTGTGTGTGCGCGCGTGTTAAAACTAGGGCCCAACCGATATATCGGTATCGCCCGATATGTTGGCCGATATGCCGATATTTTTTTATTTTGTATTTTTTAAGTTATAGACAGCATGTTGTATATATTTGATCTTTTTTCTTAACTCAAGTTATATTTTATATTTGTTCTATTTGTGTTTTTGTATTTCTACTAGTTATTTATAATTATTAAATTCCCAGTTCAGTTTACTGTTTCATTGCACTGATGTAATTTTGGACAATAAAGTTGATTGATAAGCTGTAAAATATCCTCCCTACATTACATATCTCAAGTCATGTCAAGTCATATATTTGTCAAGTGTTTGATATTTGAGGGATCATTGCAAAAGTATTGTGTAATATAATGTGTATTATATAATGTAAGAATATAGGCCGATATATCGATATCGGAATTTTTTTACTCTCTAATATCGGTATTGGCATCAGCCTCCAAAATCCAGTATCGGTCGGGCTCTAGTTAAAAATGGACAAATGTTTTCGGGGGGATTTGAACGGTGCAGCGATGTGAGCGGTCTGGTTTTGTTGAATGAAGGTGAAATCAAATGAAAGCTCAGACCTTGAAGGCCGGACAGACTCTCAGAGTCGGAGTGTCGGCCTGCTTTCTGAGGATGAACTGGAAACCTTCACAGATCATCCACTGGCGGCCATGTTCTGCAAAACACACAGGGAGAGAGAGAGAGAGAAAGAGAGAGAGAGAGAGAGAGAATGTAAACTTTGTGAACTGGCACTTCTGGCAGTGAGAGTACGTGTCGCCTAAGCGACTAAACCAGTTTAAAATCTGGACCCCAAAGAACAACAACAAGTAGTAAAGTACAAGAATATACAATGCTTTATTTGACTAATTAAAAGATAAACGTTTAGGTGAGCACAGCACTTCATTAAGTCATCACATGAACAGTTTCAAAGTCATTAGGGGAATTGCAGCTGTATTAACCCTCCCCACATGATTTTGTTTCCAACCTTCTTTGTCTACCACACAAATGTTATGCTATGTTATATTTCATGTGTTTTTTTAATAGGTGGAGGCTTCTTAGAAGCCTTCTGGGCTTTTTCTCTCTTCCTGCACTGTATTATTTTCCTTACTGTATAGTTGTCATTGTGTTTTTTTCTTGTTTTATACTGTGCAAATAAACGAACTAAGATTTATTCTGATTATTATTATTACAGTTATGATGACTACTTTATTTGTGCCAGTCGGGTTGAGAAAACTTTGTCATGGCTTTACTGCACTTTACTGTCACTTTCGATGGTCTAAATGTGCAAACTGGAAGAATTTCCCTGCTGTCCAGTAGGGCTGGGCAGTATAACCATATATCTTTATTGTGATATGAGATTCTGCTGTCCAGTAGGGCTGGGCAGTATAACCATATATCTTTATTGTGATATGAGATTCTGCTGTCCAGTAGGGCTGGGCAGTATAACGATATATCTTTATTGTGATATGAGATTCTGCTGTCCAGTAGGGCTGGGCAGTATAACGATATATCTTTATTGTGATATGAGATTCTGCTGTCCAGTAGGGCTGGGCAGTATAACGATATATCTTTATTGTGATATGAGATTCTGCTGTCCAGTAGGGCTGGGCAGTATAACCATATATCTTTATTGTGATATGAGATTCTGCTGTCCAGTAGGGCTGGGCAGTATAACGATATATCTTTATTGTGATATGAGATTCTGCTGTCCAGTAGGGCTGGGCAGTATAACGATATATCTTTATTGTGATATGAGATTCTGCTGTCCAGTAGGGCTGGGCAGTATAACAATATATCTTTATTGTGATATGAGATTCTGCTGTCCAGTAGGGCTGGGCAGTATAACGATATATCTTTATTGTGATATGAGATTCTGCTGTCCAGTAGGGCTGGGCAGTATAACGATATATCTTTATTGTGATATGAGATTCTGCTGTCCAGTAGGGCTGGGCAGTATAACCATATATCTTTATTGTGATATGAGATTCTGCTGTCCAGTAGGGCTGGGCAGTATAACGATATATCTTTATTGTGATATGAGATTCTGCTGTCCAGTAGGGCTGGGCAGTATAACGATATATCTTTATTGTGATATGAGATTCTGCTGTCCAGTAGGGCTGGGCAGTATAACGATATATCTTTATTGTGATATGAGATTCTGCTGTCCAGTAGGGCTGGGCAGTATAACGATATATCTTTATTGTGATATGAGATTCTGCTGTCCAGTAGGGCTGGGCAGTATAACGATATATCTTTATTGTGATATGAGATTCTGCTGTCCAGTAGGGCTGGGCAGTATAACGATATATCTTTATTGTGATATGAGATTCTGCTGTCCAGTAGGGCTGGGCAGTATAACGATATATCTTTATTGTGATATGAGATTCTGCTGTCCAGTAGGGCTGGGCAGTATAACGATATATCTTTATTGTGATATGAGATTCTGCTGTCCAGTAGGGCTGGGCAGTATAACCATATATCTTTATTGTGATATGAGATTCTGCTGTCCAGTAGGGCTGGGCAGTATAACGATATATCTTTATTGTGATATGAGATTCTGCTGTCCAGTAGGGCTGGGCAGTATAACGATATATCTTTATTGTGATATGAGATTCTGCTGTCCAGTAGGGCTGGGCAGTATAACAATATATCTTTATTGTGATATGAGATTCTGCTGTCCAGTAGGGCTGGGCAGTATAACGATATATCTTTATTGTGATATGAGATTCTGCTGTCCAGTAGGGCTGGGCAGTATAACGATATATCTTTATTGTGATATGAGATTCTGCTGTCCAGTAGGGCTGGGCAGTATAACCATATATCTTTATTGTGATATGAGATTCTGCTGTCCAGTAGGGCTGGGCAGTATAACGATATATCTTTATTGTGATATGAGATTCTGCTGTCCAGTAGGGCTGGGCAGTATAACGATATATCTTTATTGTGATATGAGATTCTGCTGTCGAGTAGGGCTGGGCAGTATAACGATATATCTTTATTGTGATATGAGATTCTGCTGTCCAGTAGGGCTGGGCAGTATAACGATATATCTTTATTGTGATATGAGATTCTGCTGTCCAGTAGGGCTGGGCAGTATAACCATATATCTTTATTGTGATATGAGATTCTGCTGTCCAGTAGGGCTGGGCAGTATAACAATATATCTTTATTGTGATATGAGATTCTGCTGTCCAGTAGGGCTGGGCAGTATAACCATATATCTTTATTGTGATATGAGATTCTGCTGTCCAGTAGGGCTGGGCAGTATAACGATATATCTTTATTGTGATATGAGATTCTGCTGTCCAGTAGGGCTGGGCAGTATAACCATATATCTTTATTGTGATATGAGATTCTGCTGTCCAGTAGGGCTGGGCAGTATAACCATATATCTTTATTGTGATATGAGATTCTGCTGTCCAGTAGGGCTGGGCAGTATAACCATATATCTTTATTGTGATATGAGATTCTGCTGTCCAGTAGGGCTGGGCAGTATAACCATATATCTTTATTGTGATATGAGATTCTGCTGTCCAGTAGGGCTGGGCAGTATAACGATATATCTTTATTGTGATATGAGATTCTGCTGTCCAGTAGGGCTGGGCAGTATAACGATATATCTTTATTGTGATATGAGATTCTGCTGTCCAGTAGGGCTGGGCAGTATAACCATATATCTTTATTGTGATATGAGATTCTGCTGTCCAGTAGGGCTGGGCAGTATAACGATATATCTTTATTGTGATATGAGATTCTGCTGTCCAGTAGGGCTGGGCAGTATAACCATATATCTTTATTGTGATATGAGATTCTGCTGTCCAGTAGGGCTGGGCAGTATAACCATATATCTTTATTGTGATATGAGATTCTGCTGTCCAGTAGGGCTGGGCAGTATAACCATATATCTTTATTGTGATATGAGATTCTGCTGTCCAGTAGGGCTGGGCAGTATAACCATATATCTTTATTGTGATATGAGATTCTGCTGTCCAGTAGGGCTGGGCAGTATAACCATATATCTTTATTGTGATATGAGATTCTGCTGTCCAGTAGGGCTGGGCAGTATAACCATATATCTTTATTGTGATATGAGATTCTGCTGTCCAGTAGGGCTGGGCAGTATAACGATATATCTTTATTGTGATATGAGATTCTGCTGTCCAGTAGGGCTGGGCAGTATAACCATATATCTTTATTGTGATATGAGATTCTGCTGTCCAGTAGGGCTGGGCAGTATAACCATATATCTTTATTGTGATATGAGATTCTGCTGTCCAGTAGGGCTGGGCAGTATAACCATATATCTTTATTGTGATATGAGATTCTGCTGTCCAGTAGGGCTGGGCAGTATAACCATATATCTTTATTGTGATATGAGATTCGATATCATCTTAGATTTGGGATATTATGTGTTGTCCTTTCCTGGTTTGAATAATAATTGATTGGGTTTATATAGTGCCTTTCTACTAGACAAACGACAAAAATATATCTGTCAGTCTGTCTATCTATCTATCTATCCCCACCTGCTGTGCGCTGGTTGCTCTCAGTAGCAGTCATTTCCTGCCTTGTGTCTAAATCCTGGTCTGTCGTCTCCATGTCCAGCATCTCCTGCAGCCTGTCCCTGACCTCAGATAGACCCTCGTCACTGAACTGGTAGTCGCACACACACACACACACAGGCCCGGCCGCGCCTCGCACCGCGCAGAACAGCCGCCGAGGGAGGCCCAATCGCTCTGGGACAGAGACACAGAGACACACAGACACACAGACACAGAGACACAGAGACACAGAGACACAGAGACACAGAGACACATACACAGAGAGACACAGACACAGAGACACTGAGACACAGAGACACAGAGACACAGAGAGACAGAGACACAAGAGACACACAGACAGAGACACAGACACAGAGACACACAGAGACACACAGACACAGAGACACACAGACACAGAGACACACAGACACAGAGACACACAGACACAGAGACACACAGACACAGAGACACAGAGACACATACACAGAGACACAGAGACACAGAGACACACAGACACAGAGACACAGAGACACACAGACACAGACACAGACACAGAGACACTGAGACACAGAGACACACAGACACAGAGAGACAGAGACAGAGACACAGAGACACACAGACAGAGACACAGACACAGAGACACACAGACACAGAGACACACAGACACACAGAGACACAGACACAGAGACACAGACACAGAGAGACAGAGACACACAGACACAGAGACACAGAGAGAAAGGGTTTTAGTATTCAATTCAGAATGCTTTGTGTCTGAACCTCTATCAAATCTAAAACAACGGCAAAAACTCTTTAGTCTACTAGGGGAAAGAAAGATGTAAAAAGTGTACTTTATACCTTTAAAGAAAAGTTGGGGATTGTTTTTTCTTTGGGTCTGGATTTGAGGAAAAACACTGAAAAATAATAAAGAACAAGACAGCAAAAGTTTCTTCGCACTTGGGTCAACATTTTGGTAAAAGTTGCAAAGCCGTATCACACGGTCATTTTATAAGCTTTGAACTTCAGACGGTTGCTACAGCGCCACCATGGGGAGAATTAGCACAAAATAATATGCCTTTTGGGACCAGACTGCTGTGCACTTTTGTTTATGGGAAGGCAGTTTTAGTCTGAAGGAAGGGAGGGAGGAAGAGAGGAAGAAAGAAAGAAAGAAAGAAAGAAAGAAAGAAAGAAAGAAAGAAAGAAAGAAAGAAAGAAAGAAAGAAACTGATCTGTGTCTGTGTTACCTGTCCGGTGTGTCTCTGGAGTCCCCTTTGCTCTCCTGCTCTGCTGCCAGCTCTTCCAGGAGCATCTGGACCCCGACAGCCACCGTAGAAACCACGTTCCGCTTCAGCAGCTGTGGAGTTTGCCAGCTTCAGTCATGTATGCTTCTTTTGCCTTCATTGAACACTCACCAGGGTCTTAAAGCCAGTCATGTATGCATCTTTTGCCCTGATTAAACACTCTCCAGGGTCTTAAAGCCAGTCATGTATGCATCTTTTGCCCTCATTAAACACTCTCCAGGGTCTTAAAGCCAGTCATGTATGCATCTTTTGCCCTCATTAAACACTCTCCAGGGTCTTAAAGCCAGTCATGTATGCATCTTTTGCCCTCATTAAACACTCTCCAGGGTCTTAAAGCCTTACCTTCTCAGCCAGGCTGGCATTGGGCTTGTTGCTGTGTAGGTAGGCTCTGCTGTGGATCGCCCCTCTGACGGACACACTGCCTCCGCACTGCTGCTGGACCATGGTGCCGACCCGGCACTGGTGAGGGGGAAGGCACAGCTGAAGAAGAGAGGCGGATCGCGATGTGTTCAGGGTCTTTCAGGAGGCCAAGAGATCTCCTCACAGTCTGGCTCACGTGTGTCGGATCCGCATCCGCGAAGCGCTGGGCACACATCGTCTGAACCAAGTCCACTCCCTACCACTAACACAAGTGATGAAGGACTTCGTGTTGCACCAAACCTGACATGAAGGACTGCCAGATTATTTATTTTCATTTCCTAGATTTAGTTCTTCAGTGACTGTGTTTCAAACAAATCCAGGATCAGAGATGAAATACCATCAGCATACACCACATGTAATCCTGCTGCTATAATTGGAGAGCTGTGTGTCCATGTGTGCTTGGCTCATTGTCTCCAGAGTCCCAAGCCTAGAATTGTGCGCACTGCACGTAGTGTGCAAAAATTCTTGTTATCTTAATATGAGGTTCAGTTAGCTTTGCACAGAAACAGCCGGTAGAAATACTTTTTACTTTGATACTTTATTACATTTCAGTGCCTGTAATTTTTTACTTTTACTTGAGTAAACACGTTTAATCAGTACTTCTACTTTTACCAGAGTATTTCTTTACATAAGTAACTGTACTTCTGTAAAGAATGTGTGTACTTTTCCCATCTCTGGCTGTTCCACAGACAGTACTCACAGTATTAAAAAAAAGAGCTTCGAGCTGCTACACTATTCACCCGTGGTACCTTCACAGTACAGGTCAAATAGCAGTAGCAATACACCACATACAACAAGATACACCATACAATATCAGTGCAACCATAGGGCCTTAAAATCGCCATAAGAAGAAGAAAACGCACGCGCACGTGCGCACACACACACACACACACACACACACACACACACACACACACACACACACACAAACAAACATGTAAACAATCCCCATATGCAGTAGGGGTGGGAATCACCAGATGCCCACGATACGATACTAAAACGATACTTGAGTCACGATACGATAGTATTGCGATATCGCCGATATTGCGATATATTTAATATTGCGATATTTCGATATATTGCGATTTCTTACTTTTTCAACTGCAAATTATGTCCCCAAAGGAAAACTTTGTCAACATCTGGTTTATATAAGAACGATTTTCAGGTCTGTACATCTGACTTCAACCATTTTATCGCAGCAACATTGTCAAGTAAACAGACCAACAACTTTGATAAAGTCATGTCATAGTTGCACGCACCTGACAAACTGAACTGTTTGTTACAGTCTACTTACAGTCCACCTTAACTGGATGTGTGTGTGGACTACTGTACTTAGGTAGTTTTTGAACAATGCAACTTCACTTCACTTGCACGAAACATCTTGTGCAGCCCATTCAGTAACTGGGGAATTTGTAAATTACTGTTATGACAAAACTGTTACTGTTAAAACAAAATTAAAATATGCTACCGTTTGTTTACTGCTGGCCTTGGAACTAAAGTTTATAGCAGCCCGGTGGCCTGGCATGGCATGGCCTGCAATTTTATTTTATTTTATTTTTTTGCAATATCGATACTTGGCGTCCAAATATCGATACAATATCGCCAGGCAAAATATCGCGATACTATGATGTATCGATTTTTCCCCCACCCCTAATATGCAGTGAATCAGACTGTTGAGTATTTAACAGTTGTATGGCTTTGGGGGGGAAAGCTGTGGTTAAGGCGTTCTGTCCTCCTAGCAACCTGTACCTTCTGCCAGAGGTGAAGATGAAGCGACAAATCAGAATATGTGAGATGATTGGCAGGGTTCCTACTAGAGAGCTGCAAACCCGAGGGTACCCTCGCGGGCCCCTCGGGCCTGGCCAATACGGGCTGGGGCCGGGCTTTTTTTTTATGAATTGCTCCGAGCCGCGCCGGGTTCGGGCCCGTTTCAACAATAAAATTAAATGAAGATGTATTACTCGCTTTATTTTACACAGCAGAGTGAGACCAAGAGGAGGAGGAGCGCACAGACATGCACACACCGTCCCCACACACACACCCTCACCATGACATGTTTCAGTCAGTGTGCTGTCACTGTCAGCATAAAAAACAACAACAAAACAAGCCGCGTGTGCAGGCCCGCCACACCCCATTACGCAGAGTACGCAGACTGCGTAGGGCATCATGTGACTGAGGGCACCAAAAAAAAAAAAATTTTTTTTTTTGGTGCTCTCAGTCAGGCCACTCACTGAACAGCAGGCCAGGCGCTGCCTACTGGTTTACTAGTGGTTTTATTACTTTATTCAGGGTTAAAGTGGGTGCACCTCATTGTAAAATTGGAGTCGGCCCAAATTGGGCTTCAAACGGCCCAAATTGGGCTTCAAACGGCCCAAATCTGGCTTCAACCGGCCCAAATCTGGCTTCAACTGGCCCAAATCTGGCTTCAAACGGCCCAAATCGGGCTTCAAACGGCCCAAATCTGGCTTCAAACAGCCCAAATCTGGCTTCAAATGGCCCAAATTGGGCTTCAAACAGCCCAAAAAATTTGCCGCCGCCCTTCGGACGCCGGCACACATGTCAGCCCGTATTGGCCTGGCCTGCTTGGTATCTAACGCCTGGCCTGAATTATGATCCCAGTCCGCCCCTGCTTGCATGTACAGTTTAACAATCGCTTGTTTGCTGACATGTACAGTAATTCTAACAATTGTTTGTTTGCCACATGTAATGTAATGTGAGATACACTAGTATCGTTCATAATTAATGATTTTGCAGTCTTTCGTTTGACAGTTATTGAAAGTTTTGCGGGGGGGGGGGGCACCACAAAACAATTACGCTTAGGGCACCCAAATGGCCAGCAGCGGCCCTGCGCGTGTGTCCGTGTCGTGAGAGAGAAATAAGATCGATGGACATAAAACAAAGTTTGCGAGGGGAGAGTTAAACAGTCCCCACTGCAGTAGGGAAAGCTCATTTCAACCTGTTCAAAATGAACCCATCTACCATACATTGTGAGGACACTAATGTGACGTTATTCAATGCAGCTATAAATGGTAAAGCTGCGTTCACACCGACCTATTAAAGTTTTTCGCTGGCATCGAGTTTACATACAAAGTCAATGCAAACGAGCAATTGAGCATATATTCGCCTGGGAGAAAAATCGCTGGGCGTCCGAGCGGCAGAGACAGAGCGATAGAGAGAAAATACGCTCGTCGCCCGAGATGAAATATCCCAACTCGAGCGAAAATACGCTGGCATCAGTCACTCGCTGTTCAACGCTGATTGGCTGCCGTGTGAGAGCGAGTCAAGGATCACACTGGCTTGGAACAAACCGCTGGTTTATTCTGTGGCAACAAACCACATTGACAGGCTGACAGCTGATATGAAGTGAAGTCTGTCCTACCGGTATGGAGCTCGCATTAGGAGCACGCTGATAGGCTTTAGCTTGTAAACAATGACGGTGGCTCGTAGTGGACAAATATCATGACATTGCGTAACGTTATAGCCCCCAGATGTCCGTCATTTCGTGTGCCTGTTGATGAGCGATTTAAACAGAGCGACAGAGCGATTCCAAAGGTTGAATCAAGCGACAGAGTGAAAAATAAATATCTTGGTGTGAACACAGCTTAAGTCTGCTGTTTTAATTTCGATATGCTTGAGTGACATAATGTTTCAGTTTGTGGGCATTGTTGCTGTTGGCAATTAAACGATCTAACGTTCTCTTTCTCGAGACAATATGTCTGGATTTTGATAGGCCACGGTAGCATGTGTGAGAGGGGGAGAGAGAGACAGAGAGAAAGCTGCGGTGGTTGTCTTTATAGGCAACACAGTCTAGCAACGTTTTGGACCAACGAGTTCAGCAGCACGGCAGCATGCACAGAGAGGGAGAGAGAGAGATGTGTTGTCATATCGTGATATTGATGTCGGGCCTCGCAACGGGCTCGGGCCAATTACTTTCATGACTCATCCAGGCCGGGTCGGGCACGGGCCTGCATGTCACGGGCCGGGGGGGGCTCAGGCCGAGATTTCAGGCCCGCGCAGCTCTCTAGTTCCTACGCGGTTTTCCATTTTAAAAGTTCCATATTTTTCCAGGCAGACCCTGTGTTCTAACCATGTTCTTGACTGGTTTTGATTTTGGTGAATTGATTTGATATAATGCAGTGGCCGGGTAAATACGAGCATCCCTCTGAGCATTATTCTTCACATCAACATCAACTGTGGACTCAAAGTGGCTCTACAACAACCTCAACGCTGTGGAGCGGCTGTGGCTCAGGAGGGAGAGCGGGCCGTCCACTAACGAGGAGGTCGGTCCGCCGATCATCGGTGGTTCGATTCCCGGTTCCTCCAGTCCACTTGTCAAAGTGACCTTAGGCAAGATACTGAACCCCAAATTGCTCCCGATGGTTGCGCAGCACCCTGCGTCGTAGCTTGCCGTCATGGGTGTGTGTGTGAATGTCAGCACTAAAGCGCTTTGAGTGGTTGGTAGACTACAGCAGTGGTTCTCCCCCCCCTCCCAGGGGGTCACAAGATTATTTTGGGGGGTCGCAGGATGATTGTCAAAAGAGAAAAAAGAAAATAAATTATTTTTCTCCCATGATGATGAAATCTCCCATACCAATGGTTTAATGTATTATAAAGCTATATAAACTATAAAAACGAGTTCAGTGAGCGAGTGAAATCAGTGTGTAAATGCGTGCGCAATGTCATTGGGTTGGGTTGCGGCGGGAGGGGGGGTCGCGAACCCCAGCCTAAAGTTTTTTGGGAGTCACGGTTCAAAAAGGTTGAGAACCATTGGACTAGAGAAGCCCGATTTTACCATAATTATCTGAGTATCAGACGTGAACCACAAGCTTTTGCAGACTTTTTTTTTCTTCAAATCACTAATCTATTCAATAGTTGGAAATGATCAAATTCATCTTGAATAGTTTTCCAGACTTTCCAGACCTGCGTAGGAACCCTGTGACATGTACTGCAGCATTCACATTGGAGCCAATGTCTTTCCTTGCTGAGGTGACATCGACCAGGTTGCCTTTATAAAACACTAGTGTGTGTGTGTGTGTGTGTGTGTGTGTGTGTGTGTGTGTGCGTGTGCGTGTGCGTGTGTGTGTGTGTGTGTGTGTGTGTGTGTTTTACCGGTGTGACGAGCAGCTGAGCAGTGAGAGTCTGTTTCACGTTCCTCCTCTGCAGAGAAAAGCCAGAGTTAGATTCTCCCTCCTGTCCTCCCTCCAATCAGAGAACGAGTTGTATTGTTTAGATTCAGTTTCATATGGATTTAGATCATTAGGTGACAGGAGTCCTTCACCTGGCCTGCTGTGATCTCTTTGTCAACCGGCAGCCTCTTGCCATCAATCAGACAAACTCCGTCCTCAATCTGGTGCGCCCACGCTTTCAGTCCCTCCTGAAACAAAAGACCTGACCTGAGAACAGTTCCAGTCAAGCTGCTGAATTGAATGTCTGTATGGGTTTTGTAACTGTGTGCATCTTTGCATGTGTGTAAGAGTAACAGTATGAATGATTAATGAATAATTAATGTATACATTTCAATTTCTGTTTAATTTGGGACCAACAACGATAATTTATCTGAATTCTTATGTTCTAATTAAAGTGCCTACCGATTGTGGTTGTGTTTGTCCTACTATTACAGGTATGTTAACATGTGTTAAAAGTGCTGTATTATATGCTATGTAAATCACCAGTTAATTGGGTGAAAATCCTTTTGTGAAGACTGCTAAGACTTGCATGTGTTAGTTACAGTACTATGGGCAGTGAATACGCCACTGTCTGTGGCGTGTCTTACTGCTCTATTGCCCGTTGCCTCTTGTTTTTTATTTATATATCTTCTATTTTATTTTTTGCACTATGTTGTAAAGGAGCCTACAGCACAAGAATTTCACACGTGATACTTGTACTACGGAGTGACAATAAAAATCTTGAATCTTGAATCTACAGTACGGTACATGCTTGCATTTTTTGGGAACCAAAAAGGTGGTAGTAAAGCAAAAATATTGTTGTGTAAAACTAAGCATTTAGAGTCAGTGATATGTATGCTTTTGTTTAAATGCAAGAATATATTTGTATATGATAAGAGTGTAGTGGATATTGTTATAAGTTAAGTTATCCTTTATTTATCCCCATGGGGAAATTCATCCTCTGCATTTGACCCATCCTCTAATAGGAAGCTTCCTAGAACTAGGAGCAGCAACCAGGGACCAACTCCAATCAATCTACCGTAAATTCCGGACTATAAGCCGCACCTTTTTTCCAGTT
Organism: Poromitra crassiceps; assembly: GCF_964638095.1. Lineage (NCBI taxonomy): Eukaryota > Metazoa > Chordata > Actinopteri > Beryciformes > Melamphaidae > Poromitra > Poromitra crassiceps. The sequence goes on from NW_028152251.1 coordinate 438,057, forward strand.
TTTTGGCCTTTTTTGGCCCCTGCGGCTTATATAACGGTGCGGCTTATCTATGGATTTTTTCAAAAAAAAAAATCTCTCTTTTTTAGCACTCTTTCTAACTATAAATCCTATATAACTATAATAAGTTTTAATTTCCTCTCTTGCCCTCTTTTCACCACACTGTATGACACTGTATGACACTGTGTGCACTGTAAAAAACAACACAGGTGGTGTTGTGTTATGTTGTTTTGTTGAAATGTTAATAAATGGGAGCTTCCTCAAACAGCCATCTCTTTCCCGACAATCCCCTCTGTGCATGAACCCTTACATATGGTAATTAAACATAAAAAAAAAAAAAAAAAAAAAAAAAAAAATACCATTAAAACACCCGCGGCTTATAGTCCGGTGCGGCTTATATAAGAAAAAAATAGTCAACTTTGCAGGTGCGGCTTATACACCGGTGCGGCTTATAGTCCGGAATTTACGGTACACTATACGGTCACAATGTAAAAGTAAAAGGGAGCAGAGTAGGAATATCATACTGTGTGTGTGTGTGTGTGTGTGTGTGTGTGTGTGTGTGTGTGTGTGCCTGCGTGCCTGCGTGCTAACCATGAGACATTTCTCCATGCTTTCTGTGCTGGTTCGGTCTCCGCTCCATGTACAAGTACCTCTCCGCTCAATGTACAAGTACCTCTCCGCTCCATGTACAAGTACCTCTCCGCTCCATGTACAAGTACCTCTCCGCTCCATGTACAAGTACCTCTCCGCTCCATGTACAAGTACCTCTCCGCTCAATGTCAAGTGTCGACAGTACCTCTCCGCTCCATGTACAAATACCTCTCCGCTCTCATGTACAAGTACCTCTCCGCTCCATGTACAAGTACCTCTCCGCTCAATGTCAAGTGTCGACAGTACCTCTCCGCTCCATGTACAAATACCTCTCCGCTCCATGTACAAGTACCTCTCCGCTCTCATGTACAAGTACCTCTCCGCTCCATGTACAAGTAGCTCTCCGCTCAATGTACAAGTGTCGACAGTACCTTTCCGCTCCATGTACAAATACCTCTCCGCTCTCATGTACAAGTACCTCTCCGCTCCATGTACAAGTACCTCTCCGCTCAATGTACAAATACCTCTCCGCTCCATGTATAAGTACCTCTCCGCTCTATGTACAAGTACCTCTCCGCTCCATGTACAAGTACCTCTCCGCTCAATGTACAAATACCTCTCCGCTCCATGTACAAGTAGCTCTCCGCTGAATGTACAAGTGTCGACAGTACCTCTCCGCTCAATGTACAAGTACCTCTCCGCTCAATGTACAAATACCTCTCCGCTCCATGTACAAGTACCTCTCCGCTCAATGTCAAGTATCGACAGTACCTCTCCGCTCCATGTACAAGTACCTCTCCGCTGAATGTACAAGTGTCGACAGTACCTTTCCGCTCAATGTACAAGTACCTCTCCGCTCCATGTACAAGTACCTCTCCGCTCTCATGTACAAGTACCTCTCCGCTCCATGTACAAGTACCTCTCCGCTCAATGTACAAGTACCTCTGCGCTCCATGTACAAGTACCTCTCCGCTCAATGTACAAGTACCTCTCCGCTCAATGTACAAGTGTCGACAGTACCTCTCCGCTCCATGTACAAGTACCTCTCCGCTCAATGTACAAGTGTCGACAGTACCTCTACGCTCAATGTACAAGTGTCGACAGTACCTCTCCGCTCTCATGTACAAGTACCTCTCCGATCCATGTACAAGTACATCTCCGCTCCATGTACAAGTACATCTCCGCTCAATGTACAAGTACCTCTCCGCTCCATGTACAAGTACCTCTCCGCTCCATGTACAAGTACCTCTCCGCTCCATGTACAAGTACCTCTCCGCTCCATGTACAAGTACCTCTCCGCTCAATGTACAAGTACCTCTCCGCTCCATGTACAAGTACCTCTCCGCTCAATGTACAAGTACCTCTCCGCTCCATGTACAAGTACCTCTCCGCTCCATGTACAAGTACCTCTCCGCTCCATGTACAAGTACCTCTCCGCTCAATGTCAAGTATCGACAGTACCTCTCCGCTCCATGTACAAGTACCTCTCCGCTGAATGTACAAGTGTCGACAGTACCTCTCCGCTCAATGTACAAGTACCTCTCCGCTCCATGTACAAGTACCTCTCCGCTCTCATGTACAAGTACCTCTCCGCTCCATGTACAAGTACCTCTCCGCTCAATGTACAAGTACCTCTGCGCTCCATGTACAAGTACCTCTCCGCTCAATGTACAAGTACCTCTCCGCTCAATGTACAAGTGTCGACAGTACCTCTCCGCTCCATGTACAAGTACCTCTCCGCTCAATGTACAAGTGTCGACAGTACCTCTACGCTCAATGTACAAGTGTCGACAGTACCTCTCCGCTCTCATGTACAAGTACCTCTCCGATCCATGTACAAGTACATCTCCGCTCCATGTACAAGTACATCTCCGCTCAATGTACAAGTACCTCTCCGCTCCATGTACAAGTACCTCTCCGCTCCATGTACAAGTACCTCTCCGCTCCATGTACAAGTACCTCTCCGCTCCATGTACAAGTACCTCTCCGCTCAATGTACAAGTACCTCTCCGCTCCATGTACAAGTACCTCTCCGCTCCATGTACAAGTACCTCTCCGCTCCATGTACAAGTACCTCTCCGCTCAATGTACAAGTACCTCTCCGCTCCATGTACAAGTACCTCTCCGCTCCATGTACAAGTACCTCTCCGCTCCATGTACAAGTACCTCTCCGCTCAATGTACAAGTACCTCTCCGCTCCCTGTACAAGTACATCTCCGCTCCATGTACAAGTACCTCTCCGCTCCATGTACAAGTACCTCTCCGCTCAATGTACAAGTGTCGACAGTACCTCTCCGCTCCATGTACAAGTACCTCTCCGCTCCATGTACAAGTACCTCTCCGCTCAATGTACAAGTGTCGACAGTACCTCTCCGCTCCATCTACAAGTACCTCTCCGCTCAATGTACAAGTACCTCTCCGCTGAATGTACAAGTACCTCTCCGCTCCATGTACAAGTACCTCTCCGCTCCATGTACAAATACCTCTCCGCTCCATGTACAAGTACCTCTCCGCTCCATGTACAAGCACCTCTCCGCTACATGTACAAGTACCTCTCCGCTCCATGTACAAGTACCTCTCCGCTCCATGTACAAGTACCTCTCCGCTCAATGTACAAGTACCTCTCCGCTCCATGTACAAATACCTCTCCGCTCCATGTACAAATACCTCTCCGCTCCATGTACAAGTACCTCTCCGCTCCATGTACCAGTACCTCTCCGCTCAATGTACAAGTACATCTCCGCTCAATGTACAAGTACATCTCCGCTCAATGTACAAGTACGTCTCCGCTCAATGTACAAGTACCTCTCCGCTCAATGTACAAGTACCTCTCCGCTCCATGTACAAGTACCTCTCCGCTCAATGTACAAGTACATCTCCGCTCCATGTACCAGTACCTCTCCGCTCAATGTACAAGTACCTCTCCGCTCAATGTACAAGTACATCTCCGCTCCATGTACAAGTACGTCTCCGCTCAATGTATAAGTACCTCTCCGCTCCATGTACAAGTACCTCTCCGCTCCATGTACAAGTACATCTCCGCTCCATGTACAAGTACATCTCCGCTCCATGTACAAGTACCTCTCCGCTCCATGTACAAGTACCTCTCCGCTCCATGTACAAGTACATCTCCGCTCCATGTACAAGTACCTCTCCGCTCAATGTACAAGTACATCTCCGCTCCATGTACAAGTACATCTCCACTCCATGTACAAGTACCTCTCCGCTCAATGTACAAGTACATCTCCGCTCCATGTACCAGTACCTCTCCGCTCAATGTACAAGTACATCTCCACTCCATGTACAAGTACCTCTCCGCTCAATGTACAAGTACATCTCCGCTCCATGTACCAGTACCTCTCCGCTCAATGTACAAGTACATCTCCACTCCATGTACAAGTACCTCTCCGCTCAATGTACAAGTACATCTCCGCTCCATGTACCAGTACCTCTCCGCTCAATGTACAAGTACATCTCCGCTCCATGTACAAGTACCTCTCCGCTCAATGTACAAGTACCTCTCCGCTCAATGTACAAGTACATCTCCGCTCCATGTACCAGTACCTCTCCGCTCAATGTACAAGTACATCTGCGCTCCATGTAGGGCTGGGTATCGTTCAAAATTTTTCGATATCGATACCGTTTCGATACTTGGATTTCGATACCGGTTCCTGAACGATACTTTTTTCGATACCAATTTTTAGAAAAATCCATTTTAACAAAAATAAAACTGCATTACACATTGAAATTATTTTACAAATCTTTAGTTTCCCCCCATCTTAAGTTTTACAGCAGAAAAAAATAAAACCTACTGTATTTAACATAACTTTAAGTTCTCTAAACGTATTGCCGTCCCTACAAAAAATATTGGAGTACTACAAAGGAAAGAAATGTAGCTAAAACAAATAAATCAGTGGAATAGTTTTCAGTGCAAAACAGAGAGTTGCAAATCAGGGTTTAATGCTCACTGATGCAACAGAACTCTATTCTTGTACAAACTGATGAGATGGCTCCACTTCATGCATGGAAGACTAGTTGAGCATTGACTAGCCTATCAATATAGCCTTATATGCCACAAAGTGAATCGCATTTATATTCAACAAACTATCATGACATCAGCGTTTGTTAACGAGTTGCTAAAAATACATGGGCGATAACTGCCCGCTTGCACATAACGCTAATTAATTAAACATTAACGCTAGCGTTGCAGATCAGTGTGCTCACTGCTGCAACAGAACGTCATTCTTGTCAAATCTGACGAGACAGCTCAACTTCACTGACTAGCCAATCAATATAAATGAATCGCATTTACATTCAACAAACTATCATGACATCAGCGTTTGTTAACGAGTTGCTAAAAATACACAATGCCCGCTTGCGCATAACGTTACGGCGGCAATTAATTAAACGATCTAATGCTACAACTCACAGCCAGATGCATGGATTTGTCAGACTGAGGGATCTGATAACCGCTAACTTGCGGTAAGCTGAGCTGACCCACCTCTCAATTATTTCTCTTGTCTGTGGAAACCAGTCCGTGTTGTTTCTGTTTCTTTTCCTGCTTTTCATCATCTTCGCCATATGGTAATCCAGGATAGGAGTAGCTTGAGTGGCTAACTTCTTGTATACTATCCGCACCGCACGCCTGGCTCACAGTCACAACAAACACACCGGCTAAAGTGGGCGTAACGTTTCCTGCATGCCTCTACATGACAGCCAATCACCAGCCGTATTAGAGCGCGGCGTGCAAGCATGTCGCATGCTTATAGGCTCAATGACGCTGTTTTGTTTTGGTATCGAAAATTGGTATCGATTGACAAGGGAGGCTTCGATACCCCTTAGTATCGATGTTTCCATTTCGGTGCCAAGTAAGTATCGAAACTCGATACCCAGCCCTAGCTCCATGTACAAGTACCTCTCCGCTCAATGTACAAGTACCTCTCCGCTCAATGTACAAGTACCTCTCCGCTCCATGTACAAGTACCTCTCCGCTCCATGTACAAGTACCTCTCCGCTCCATGTACAAGTACCTCTCCGCTCCATGTACAAGTACATCTCTGCTCCATGTACAAGTACCTCTCCGCTCAATGTACAAGTACATCTCCGCTCCATGTACAAGTACCTCTCCGCTCCATGTACAAGTACATCTCCGCTCCATGTACAAGTACCTCTCCGCTCCATGTACAAGTACCTCTCCGCTCAATGTACAAGTACCTCTCCGCTCCATGTACAAGTACATCTCCGCTCCATGTACAAGTACCTCTCCGCTCAATGTACAAGTACATCTCCGCTCCATGTACAAGTACATCTCCACTCCATGTACAAGTACCTCTCCGCTCAATGTACAAGTACATCTCCGCTCCATGTACCAGTACCTCTCCGCTCAATGTACAAGTACATCTCCACTCCATGTACAAGTACCTCTCCGCTCAATGTACAAGTACATCTCCGCTCCATGTACCAGTACCTCTCCGCTCAATGTACAAGTACATCTCCACTCCATGTACAAGTACCTCTCCGCTCAATGTACAAGTACATCTCCGCTCCATGTACCAGTACCTCTCCGCTCAATGTACAAGTACATCTCCGCTCCATGTACAAGTACCTCTCCGCTCAATGTACAAGTACCTCTCCGCTCAATGTACAAGTACATCTCCGCTCCATGTACCAGTACCTCTCCGCTCAATGTACAAGTACATCTGCGCTCCATGTAGGGCTGGGTATCGTTCAAAATTTTTCGATATCGATACCGTTTCGATACTTGGATTTCGATACCGGTTCCTGAACGATACTTTTTTCGATACCAATTTTTAGAAAAATCCATTTTAACAAAAATAAAACTGCATTACACATTGAAATTATTTTACAAATCTTTAGTTTCCCCCCATCTTAAGTTTTACAGCAGAAAAAAATAAAACCTACTGTATTTAACATAACTTTAAGTTCTCTAAACGTATTGCCGTCCCTACAAAAAATATTGGAGTACTACAAAGGAAAGAAATGTAGCTAAAACAAATAAATCAGTGGAATAGTTTTCAGTGCAAAACAGAGAGTTGCAAATCAGGGTTTAATGCTCACTGATGCAACAGAACTCTATTCTTGTACAAACTGATGAGATGGCTCCACTTCATGCATGGAAGACTAGTTGAGCATTGACTAGCCTATCAATATAGCCTTATATGCCACAAAGTGAATCGCATTTATATTCAACAAACTATCATGACATCAGCGTTTGTTAACGAGTTGCTAAAAATACATGGGCGATAACTGCCCGCTTGCACATAACGCTAATTAATTAAACATTAACGCTAGCGTTGCAGATCAGTGTGCTCACTGCTGCAACAGAACGTCATTCTTGTCAAATCTGACGAGACAGCTCAACTTCACTGACTAGCCAATCAATATAAATGAATCGCATTTACATTCAACAAACTATCATGACATCAGCGTTTGTTAACGAGTTGCTAAAAATACACAATGCCCGCTTGCGCATAACGTTACGGCGGCAATTAATTAAACGATCTAATGCTACAACTCACAGCCAGATGCATGGATTTGTCAGACTGAGGGATCTGATAACCGCTAACTTGCGGTAAGCTGAGCTGACCCACCTCTCAATTATTTCTCTTGTCTGTGGAAACCAGTCCGTGTTGTTTCTGTTTCTTTTCCTGCTTTTCATCATCTTCGCCATATGGTAATCCAGGATAGGAGTAGCTTGAGTGGCTAACTTCTTGTATACTATCCGCACCGCACGCCTGGCTCACAGTCACAACAAACACACCGGCTAAAGTGGGCGTAACGTTTCCTGCATGCCTCTACATGACAGCCAATCACCAGCCGTATTAGAGCGCGGCGTGCAAGCATGTCGCATGCTTATAGGCTCAATGACGCTGTTTTGTTTTGGTATCGAAAATTGGTATCGATTGACAAGGGAGGCTTCGATACCCCTTAGTATCGATGTTTCCATTTCGGTGCCAAGTAAGTATCGAAACTCGATACCCAGCCCTAGCTCCATGTACAAGTACCTCTCCGCTCAATGTACAAGTACCTCTCCGCTCAATGTACAAGTACCTCTCCGCTCCATGTACAAGTACCTCTCCGCTCCATGTACAAGTACCTCTCCGCTCCATGTACAAGTACCTCTCCGCTCCATGTACAAGTACATCTCTGCTCCATGTACAAGTACCTCTCCGCTCAATGTACAAGTACATCTCCGCTCCATGTACAAGTACCTCTCCGCTCCATGTACAAGTACATCTCCGCTCCATGTACAAGTACCTCTCCGCTCCATGTACAAGTACCTCTCCGCTCAATGTACAAGTACATCTCCGCTCCATGTACAAGTACATCTCTGCTCCATGTACAAGTACCTCTCCGCTCAATGTACAAGTACATCTCCGCTCCATGTACAAGTACCTCTCCGCTCCATGTACAAGTACCTCTCCGGTCCATGTACAAGTACCTCTCCGCTCCATGTACAAGTACCTCTCCGCTCCATGTACAAGTACCTCTCCGCTCAATGTCAAGTGTCGACAGTACCTCTCCGCTCCATGTACAAATACCTCTCCGCTCTCATGTACAAGTACCTCTCCGCTCCATGTACAAGTACCTCTCCGCTCAATGTCAAGTGTCGACAGTACCTCTCCGCTCCATGTACAAATACCTCTCCGCTCCATGTACAAGTACCTCTCCGCTCTCATGTACAAGTACCTCTCCGCTCCATGTACAAGTAGCTCTCCGCTCAATGTACAAGTGTCGACAGTACCTTTCCGCTCCATGTACAAATACCTCTCCGCTCTCATGTACAAGTACCTCTCCGCTCCATGTACAAGTACCTCTCCGCTCAATGTACAAATACCTCTCCGCTCCATGTATAAGTACCTCTCCGCTCTATGTACAAGTACCTCTCCGCTCCATGTACAAGTACCTCTCCGCTCAATGTACAAATACCTCTCCGCTCCATGTACAAGTAGCTCTCCGCTGAATGTACAAGTGTCGACAGTACCTCTCCGCTCAATGTACAAGTACCTCTCCGCTCAATGTACAAATACCTCTCCGCTCCATGTACAAGTACCTCTCCGCTCAATGTCAAGTATCGACAGTACCTCTCCGCTCCATGTACAAGTACCTCTCCGCTGAATGTACAAGTGTCGACAGTACCTCTCCGCTCAATGTACAAGTACCTCTCCGCTCCATGTACAAGTACCTCTCCGCTCTCATGTACAAGTACCTCTCCGCTCCATGTACAAGTACCTCTCCGCTCAATGTACAAGTACCTCTGCGCTCCATGTACAAGTACCTCTCCGCTCAATGTACAAGTACCTCTCCGCTCAATGTACAAGTGTCGACAGTACCTCTCCGCTCCATGTACAAGTACCTCTCCGCTCAATGTACAAGTGTCGACAGTACCTCTACGCTCAATGTACAAGTGTCGACAGTACCTCTCCGCTCTCATGTACAAGTACCTCTCCGATCCATGTACAAGTACATCTCCGCTCCATGTACAAGTACATCTCCGCTCAATGTACAAGTACCTCTCCGCTCCATGTACAAGTACCTCTCCGCTCCATGTACAAGTACCTCTCCGCTCCATGTACAAGTACCTCTCCGCTCCATGTACAAGTACCTCTCCGCTCAATGTACAAGTACCTCTCCGCTCCATGTACAAGTACCTCTCCGCTCAATGTACAAGTACCTCTCCGCTCCATGTACAAGTACCTCTCCGCTCCATGTACAAGTACCTCTCCGCTCCATGTACAAGTACCTCTCCGCTCCATGTACAAGTACATCTCTGCTCCATGTACAAGTACATCTCCGCTCCATGTACAAGTACATCTCCGCTCAATGTACAAGTACCTCTCCGCTCCATGTACAAGTACCTCTCCGCTCCATGTACAAGTACCTCTCCGCTCCATGTACAAGTACCTCTCCGCTCCATGTACAAGTACCTCTCCGCTCAATGTACAAGTACCTCTCCGCTCCATGTACAAGTACCTCTCCGCTCCATGTACAAGTACCTCTCCGCTCCATGTACAAGTACCTCTCCGCTCAATGTACAAGTACCTCTCCGCTCCATGTACAAGTACCTCTCCGCTCCATGTACAAGTACCTCTCCGCTCCATGTACAAGTACCTCTCCGCTCAATGTACAAGTACCTCTCCGCTCCCTGTACAAGTACATCTCCGCTCCATGTACAAGTACCTCTCCGCTCCATGTACAAGTACCTCTCCGCTCAATGTACAAGTGTCGACAGTACCTCTCCGCTCCATGTACAAGTACCTCTCCGCTCCATGTACAAGTACCTCTCCGCTCAATGTACAAGTGTCGACAGTACCTCTCCGCTCCATCTACAAGTACCTCTCCGCTCAATGTACAAGTACCTCTCCGCTGAATGTACAAGTACCTCTCCGCTCCATGTACAAGTACCTCTCCGCTCCATGTACAAATACCTCTCCGCTCCATGTACAAGTACCTCTCCGCTCCATGTACAAGCACCTCTCCGCTCCATGTACAAGTACCTCTCCGCTCCATGTACAAGTACCTCTCCGCTCAATGTACAAGTACCTCTCCGCTCCATGTACAAATACCTCTCCGCTCCATGTACAAATACCTCTCCGCTCCATGTACAAGTACCTCTCCGCTCCATGTACCAGTACCTCTCCGCTCAATGTACAAGTACATCTCCGCTCAATGTACAAGTACATCTCCGCTCAATGTACAAGTACGTCTCCGCTCAATGTACAAGTACCTCTCCGCTCAATGTACAAGTACCTCTCCGCTCCATGTACAAGTACCTCTCCGCTCAATGTACAAGTACATCTCCGCTCCATGTACCAGTACCTCTCCGCTCAATGTACAAGTACCTCTCCGCTCAATGTACAAGTACATCTCCGCTCCATGTACAAGTACGTCTCCGCTCAATGTATAAGTACCTCTCCGCTCCATGTACAAGTACCTCTCCGCTCCATGTACAAGTACATCTCCGCTCCATGTACAAGTACATCTCCGCTCCATGTACAAGTACCTCTCCGCTCCATGTACAAGTACCTCTCCGCTCCATGTACAAGTACATCTCAGCTCCATGTACAAGTACCTCTCCGCTCAATGTACAAGTACATCTCCGCTCCATGTACAAGTACATCTCCACTCCATGTACAAGTACCTCTCCGCTCAATGTACAAGTACATCTCCGCTCCATGTACCAGTACCTCTCCGCTCAATGTACAAGTACATCTCCACTCCATGTACAAGTACCTCTCCGCTCAATGTACAAGTACATCTCCGCTCCATGTACCAGTACCTCTCCGCTCAATGTACAAGTACATCTCCACTCCATGTACAAGTACCTCTCCGCTCAATGTACAAGTACATCTCCGCTCCATGTACCAGTACCTCTCCGCTCAATGTACAAGTACATCTCCGCTCCATGTACAAGTACCTCTCCGCTCAATGTACAAGTACCTCTCCGCTCAATGTACAAGTACATCTCCGCTCCATGTACCAGTACCTCTCCGCTCAATGTACAAGTACATCTGCGCTCCATGTAGGGCTGGGTATCGTTCAAAATTTTTCGATATCGATACCGTTTCGATACTTGGATTTCGATACCGGTTCCTGAACGATACTTTTTTCGATACCAATTTTTAGAAAAATCCATTTTAACAAAAATAAAACTGCATTACACATTGAAATTATTTTACAAATCTTTAGTTTCCCCCCATCTTAAGTTTTACAGCAGAAAAAAATAAAACCTACTGTATTTAACATAACTTTAAGTTCTCTAAACGTATTGCCGTCCCTACAAAAAATATTGGAGTACTACAAAGGAAAGAAATGTAGCTAAAACAAATAAATCAGTGGAATAGTTTTCAGTGCAAAACAGAGAGTTGCAAATCAGGGTTTAATGCTCACTGATGCAACAGAACTCTATTCTTGTACAAACTGATGAGATGGCTCCACTTCATGCATGGAAGACTAGTTGAGCATTGACTAGCCTATCAATATAGCCTTATATGCCACAACGTGAATCGCATTTATATTCAACAAACTATCATGACATCAGCGTTTGTTAACGAGTTGCTAAAAATACATGGGCGATAACTGCCCGCTTGCACATAACGCTAATTAATTAAACATTAACGCTAGCGTTGCAGATCAGTGTGCTCACTGCTGCAACAGAACGTCATTCTTGTCAAATCTGACGAGACAGCTCAACTTCACTGACTAGCCAATCAATATAAATGAATCGCATTTACATTCAACAAACTATCATGACATCAGCGTTTGTTAACGAGTTGCTAAAAATACACAATGCCCGCTTGCGCATAACGTTACGGCGGCAATTAATTAAACGATCTAATGCTACAACTCACAGCCAGATGCATGGATTTGTCAGACTGAGGGATCTGATAACCGCTAACTTGCGGTAAGCTGAGCTGACCCACCTCTCAATTATTTCTCTTGTCTGTGGAAACCAGTCCGTGTTGTTTCTGTTTCTTTTCCTGCTTTTCATCATCTTCGCCATATGGTAATCCAGGATAGGAGTAGCTTGAGTGGCTAACTTCTTGTATACTATCCGCACCGCACGCCTGGCTCACAGTCACAACAAACACACCGGCTAAAGTGGGCGTAACGTTTCCTGCATGCCTCTACATGACAGCCAATCACCAGCCGTATTAGAGCGCGGCGTGCAAGCATGTCGCATGCTTATAGGCTCAATGACGCTGTTTTGTTTTGGTATCGAAAATTGGTATCGATTGACAAGGGAGGCTTCGATACCCCTTAGTATCGATGTTTCCATTTCGGTGCCAAGTAAGTATCGAAACTCGATACCCAGCCCTAGCTCCATGTACAAGTACCTCTCCGCTCAATGTACAAGTACCTCTCCGCTCAATGTACAAGTACCTCTCCGCTCCATGTACAAGTACCTCTCCGCTCCATGTACAAGTACCTCTCCGCTCCATGTACAAGTACCTCTCCGCTCCATGTACAAGTACATCTCTGCTCCATGTACAAGTACCTCTCCGCTCAATGTACAAGTACATCTCCGCTCCATGTACAAGTACCTCTCCGCTCCATGTACAAGTACATCTCCGCTCCATGTACAAGTACCTCTCCGCTCCATGTACAAGTACCTCTCCGCTCAATGTACAAGTACATCTCCGCTCCATGTACAAGTACCTCTCCGCTCCATGTACAAGTACATCTCCGCTCCATGTACAAGTACCTCTCCGCTCAATGTACAAGTACATCTCCGCTCCATGTACAAGTACATCTCCACTCCATGTACAAGTACCTCTCCGCTCAATGTACAAGTACATCTCCGCTCCATGTACCAGTACCTCTCCGCTCAATGTACAAGTACATCTCCACTCCATGTACAAGTACCTCTCCGCTCAATGTACAAGTACATCTCCGCTCCATGTACCAGTACCTCTCCGCTCAATGTACAAGTACATCTCCACTCCATGTACAAGTACCTCTCCGCTCAATGTACAAGTACATCTCCGCTCCATGTACCAGTACCTCTCCGCTCAATGTACAAGTACATCTCCGCTCCATGTACAAGTACCTCTCCGCTCAATGTACAAGTACCTCTCCGCTCAATGTACAAGTACATCTCCGCTCCATGTACCAGTACCTCTCCGCTCAATGTACAAGTACATCTGCGCTCCATGTAGGGCTGGGTATCGTTCAAAATTTTTCGATATCGATACCGTTTCGATACTTGGATTTCGATACCGGTTCCTGAACGATACTTTTTTCGATACCAATTTTTAGAAAAATCCATTTTAACAAAAATAAAACTGCATTACACATTGAAATTATTTTACAAATCTTTAGTTTCCCCCCATCTTAAGTTTTACAGCAGAAAAAAATAAAACCTACTGTATTTAACATAACTTTAAGTTCTCTAAACGTATTGCCGTCCCTACAAAAAATATTGGAGTACTACAAAGGAAAGAAATGTAGCTAAAACAAATAAATCAGTGGAATCGTTTTCAGTGCAAAACAGAGAGTTGCAAATCAGGGTTTAATGCTCACTGATGCAACAGAACTCTATTCTTGTACAAACTGATGAGATGGCTCCACTTCATGCATGGAAGACTAGTTGAGCATTGACTAGCCTATCAATATAGCCTTATATGCCACAAAGTGAATCGCATTTATATTCAACAAACTATCATGACATCAGCGTTTGTTAACGAGTTGCTAAAAATACATGGGCGATAACTGCCCGCTTGCACATAACGCTAATTAATTAAACATTAACGCTAGCGTTGCAGATCAGTGTGCTCACTGCTGCAACAGAACGTCATTCTTGTCAAATCTGACGAGACAGCTCAACTTCACTGACTAGCCAATCAATATAAATGAATCGCATTTACATTCAACAAACTATCATGACATCAGCGTTTGTTAACGAGTTGCTAAAAATACACAATGCCCGCTTGCGCATAACGTTACGGCGGCAATTAATTAAACGATCTAATGCTACAACTCACAGCCAGATGCATGGATTTGTCAGACTGAGGGATCTGATAACCGCTAACTTGCGGTAAGCTGAGCTGACCCACCTCTCAATTATTTCTCTTGTCTGTGGAAACCAGTCCGTGTTGTTTCTGTTTCTTTTCCTGCTTTTCATCATCTTCGCCATATGGTAATCCAGGATAGGAGTAGCTTGAGTGGCTAACTTCTTGTATACTATCCGCACCGCACGCCTGGCTCACAGTCACAACAAACACACCGGCTAAAGTGGGCGTAACGTTTCCTGCATGCCTCTACATGACAGCCAATCACCAGCCGTATTAGAGCGCGGCGTGCAAGCATGTCGCATGCTTATAGGCTCAATGACGCTGTTTTGTTTTGGTATCGAAAATTGGTATCGATTGACAAGGGAGGCTTCGATACCCCTTAGTATCGATGTTTCCATTTCGGTGCCAAGTAAGTATCGAAACTCGATACCCAGCCCTAGCTCCATGTACAAGTACCTCTCCGCTCAATGTACAAGTACCTCTCCGCTCAATGTACAAGTACCTCTCCGCTCCATGTACAAGTACCTCTCCGCTCCATGTACAAGTACCTCTCCGCTCCATGTACAAGTACCTCTCTGCTCCATGTACAAGTACATCTCTGCTCCATGTACAAGTACCTCTCCGCTCAATGTACAAGTACATCTCCGCTCCATGTACAAGTACCTCTCCGCTCCATGTACAAGTACATCTCCGCTCCATGTACAAGTACCTCTCCGCTCCATGTACAAGTACCTCTCCGCTCAATGTACAAGTACATCTCCGCTCCATGTACAAGTACCTCTCCGCTCCATGTACAAGTACATCTCCGCTCCATGTACAAGTACCTCTCCGCTCAATGTACAAGTACATCTCCGCTCCATGTACAAGTACATCTCCACTCCATGTACAAGTACCTCTCCGCTCAATGTACAAGTACATCTCCGCTCCATGTACCAGTACCTCTCCGCTCAATGTACAAGTACATCTCCACTCCATGTACAAGTACCTCTCCGCTCAATGTACAAGTACATCTCCGCTCCATGTACCAGTACCTCTCCGCTCAATGTACAAGTACATCTCCACTCCATGTACAAGTACCTCTCCGCTCAATGTACAAGTACATCTCCGCTCCATGTACCAGTACCTCTCCGCTCAATGTACAAGTACATCTCCGCTCCATGTACAAGTACCTCTCCGCTCAATGTACAAGTACCTCTCCGCTCAATGTACAAGTACATCTCCGCTCCATGTACCAGTACCTCTCCGCTCAATGTACAAGTACATCTGCGCTCCATGTAGGGCTGGGTATCGTTCAAAATTTTTCGATATCGATACCGTTTCGATACTTGGATTTCGATACCGGTTCCTGAACGATACTTTTTTCGATACCAATTTTTAGAAAAATCCATTTTAACAAAAATAAAACTGCATTACACATTGAAATTATTTTACAAATCTTTAGTTTCCCCCCATCTTAAGTTTTACAGCAGAAAAAAATAAAACCTACTGTATTTAACATAACTTTAAGTTCTCTAAACGTATTGCCGTCCCTACAAAAAATATTGGAGTACTACAAAGGAAAGAAATGTAGCTAAAACAAATAAATCAGTGGAATAGTTTTCAGTGCAAAACAGAGAGTTGCAAATCAGGGTTTAATGCTCACTGATGCAACAGAACTCTATTCTTGTACAAACTGATGAGATGGCTCCACTTCATGCATGGAAGACTAGTTGAGCATTGACTAGCCTATCAATATAGCCTTATATGCCACAAAGTGAATCGCATTTATATTCAACAAACTATCATGACATCAGCGTTTGTTAACGAGTTGCTAAAAATACATGGGCGATAACTGCCCGCTTGCACATAACGCTAATTAATTAAACATTAACGCTAGCGTTGCAGATCAGTGTGCTCACTGCTGCAACAGAACGTCATTCTTGTCAAATCTGACGAGACAGCTCAACTTCACTGACTAGCCAATCAATATAAATGAATCGCATTTACATTCAACAAACTATCATGACATCAGCGTTTGTTAACGAGTTGCTAAAAATACACAATGCCCGCTTGCGCATAACGTTACGGCGGCAATTAATTAAACGATCTAATGCTACAACTCACAGCCAGATGCATGGATTTGTCAGACTGAGGGATCTGATAACCGCTAACTTGCGGTAAGCTGAGCTGACCCACCTCTCAATTATTTCTCTTGTCTGTGGAAACCAGTCCGTGTTGTTTCTGTTTCTTTTCCTGCTTTTCATCATCTTCGCCATATGGTAATCCAGGATAGGAGTAGCTTGAGTGGCTAACTTCTTGTATACTATCCGCACCGCACGCCTGGCTCACAGTCACAACAAACACACCGGCTAAAGTGGGCGTAACGTTTCCTGCATGCCTCTACATGACAGCCAATCACCAGCCGTATTAGAGCGCGGCGTGCAAGCATGTCGCATGCTTATAGGCTCAATGACGCTGTTTTGTTTTGGTATCGAAAATTGGTATCGATTGACAAGGGAGGCTTCGATACCCCTTAGTATCGATGTTTCCATTTCGGTGCCAAGTAAGTATCGAAACTCGATACCCAGCCCTAGCTCCATGTACAAGTACCTCTCCGCTCAATGTACAAGTACCTCTCCGCTCAATGTACAAGTACCTCTCCGCTCCATGTACAAGTACCTCTCCGCTCCATGTACAAGTACCTCTCCGCTCCATGTACAAGTACCTCTCTGCTCCATGTACAAGTACATCTCTGCTCCATGTACAAGTACCTCTCCGCTCAATGTACAAGTACATCTCCGCTCCATGTACAAGTACCTCTCCGCTCCATGTACAAGTACATCTCCGCTCCATGTACAAGTACCTCTCCGCTCCATGTACAAGTACCTCTCCGCTCAATGTACAAGTACATCTCCGCTCCATGTACAAGTACCTCTCCGCTCCATGTACAAGTACATCTCCGCTCCATGTACAAGTACCTCTCCGCTCAATGTACAAGTACATCTCCGCTCCATGTACAAGTACATCTCCACTCCATGTACAAGTACCTCTCCGCTCAATGTACAAGTACATCTCCGCTCCATGTACCAGTACCTCTCCGCTCAATGTACAAGTACATCTCCACTCCATGTACAAGTACCTCTCCGCTCAATGTACAAGTACATCTCCGCTCCATGTACCAGTACCTCTCCGCTCAATGTACAAGTACATCTCCACTCCATGTACAAGTACCTCTCCGCTCAATGTACAAGTACATCTCCGCTCCATGTACCAGTACCTCTCCGCTCAATGTACAAGTACATCTCCGCTCCATGTACAAGTACCTCTCCGCTCAATGTACAAGTACCTCTCCGCTCAATGTACAAGTACATCTCCGCTCCATGTACCAGTACCTCTCCGCTCAATGTACAAGTACATCTGCGCTCCATGTAGGGCTGGGTATCGTTCAAAATTTTTCGATATCGATACCGTTTCGATACTTGGATTTCGATACCGGTTCCTGAACGATACTTTTTTCGATACCAATTTTTAGAAAAATCCATTTTAACAAAAATAAAACTGCATTACACATTGAAATTATTTTACAAATCTTTAGTTTCCCCCCATCTTAAGTTTTACAGCAGAAAAAAATAAAACCTACTGTATTTAACATAACTTTAAGTTCTCTAAACGTATTGCCGTCCCTACAAAAAATATTGGAGTACTACAAAGGAAAGAAATGTAGCTAAAACAAATAAATCAGTGGAATAGTTTTCAGTGCAAAACAGAGAGTTGCAAATCAGGGTTTAATGCTCACTGATGCAACAGAACTCTATTCTTGTACAAACTGATGAGATGGCTCCACTTCATGCATGGAAGACTAGTTGAGCATTGACTAGCCTATCAATATAGCCTTATATGCCACAAAGTGAATCGCATTTATATTCAACAAACTATCATGACATCAGCGTTTGTTAACGAGTTGCTAAAAATACATGGGCGATAACTGCCCGCTTGCACATAACGCTAATTAATTAAACATTAACGCTAGCGTTGCAGATCAGTGTGCTCACTGCTGCAACATAACGTCATTCTTGTCAAATCTGACGAGACAGCTCAACTTCACTGACTAGCCAATCAATATAAATGAATCGCATTTACATTCAACAAACTATCATGACATCAGCGTTTGTTAACGAGTTGCTAAAAATACACAATGCCCGCTTGCGCATAACGTTACGGCGGCAATTAATTAAACGATCTAATGCTACAACTCACAGCCAGATGCATGGATTTGTCAGACTGAGGGATCTGATAACCGCTAACTTGCGGTAAGCTGAGCTGACCCACCTCTCAATTATTTCTCTTGTCTGTGGAAACCAGTCCGTGTTGTTTCTGTTTCTTTTCCTGCTTTTCATCATCTTCGCCATATGGTAATCCAGGATAGGAGTAGCTTGAGTGGCTAACTTCTTGTATACTATCCGCACCGCACGCCTGGCTCACAGTCACAACAAACACACCGGCTAAAGTGGGCGTAACGTTTCCTGCATGCCTCTACATGACAGCCAATCACCAGCCGTATTAGAGCGCGGCGTGCAAGCATGTCGCATGCTTATAGGCTCAATGACGCTGTTTTGTTTTGGTATCGAAAATTGGTATCGATTGACAAGGGAGGCTTCGATACCCCTTAGTATCGATGTTTCCATTTCGGTGCCAAGTAAGTATCGAAACTCGATACCCAGCCCTAGCTCCATGTACAAGTACCTCTCCGCTCAATGTACAAGTACCTCTCCGCTCAATGTACAAGTACCTCTCCGCTCCATGTACAAGTACCTCTCCGCTCCATGTACAAGTACCTCTCCGCTCCATGTACAAGTACCTCTCCGCTCCATGTACAAGTACATCTCTGCTCCATGTACAAGTACCTCTCCGCTCAATGTACAAGTACATCTCCGCTCCATGTACAAGTACCTCTCCGCTCCATGTACAAGTACATCTCCGCTCCATGTACAAGTACCTCTCCGCTCCATGTACAAGTACCTCTCCGCTCAATGTACAAGTACATCTCCGCTCCATGTACAAGTACCTCTCCGCTCCATGTACAAGTACATCTCCGCTCCATGTACAAGTACCTCTCCGCTCAATGTACAAGTACATCTCCGCTCCATGTACAAGTACATCTCCACTCCATGTACAAGTACCTCTCCGCTCAATGTACAAGTACATCTCCGCTCCATGTACCAGTACCTCTCCGCTCAATGTACAAGTACATCTCCACTCCATGTACAAGTACCTCTCCGCTCAATGTACAAGTACATCTCCGCTCCATGTACCAGTACCTCTCCGCTCAATGTACAAGTACATCTCCACTCCATGTACAAGTACCTCTCCGCTCAATGTACAAGTACATCTCCGCTCCATGTACCAGTACCTCTCCGCTCAATGTACAAGTACATCTCCGCTCCATGTACAAGTACCTCTCCGCTCAATGTACAAGTACCTCTCCGCTCAATGTACAAGTACATCTCCGCTCCATGTACCAGTACCTCTCCGCTCAATGTACAAGTACATCTGCGCTCCATGTAGGGCTGGGTATCGTTCAAAATTTTTCGATATCGATACCGTTTCGATACTTGGATTTCGATACCGGTTCCTGAACGATACTTTTTTCGATACCAATTTTTAGAAAAATCCATTTTAACAAAAATAAAACTGCATTACACATTGAAATTATTTTACAAATCTTTAGTTTCCCCCCATCTTAAGTTTTACAGCAGAAAAAAATAAAACCTACTGTATTTAACATAACTTTAAGTTCTCTAAACGTATTGCCGTCCCTACAAAAAATATTGGAGTACTACAAAGGAAAGAAATGTAGCTAAAACAAATAAATCAGTGGAATAGTTTTCAGTGCAAAACAGAGAGTTGCAAATCAGGGTTTAATGCTCACTGATGCAACAGAACTCTATTCTTGTACAAACTGATGAGATGGCTCCACTTCATGCATGGAAGACTAGTTGAGCATTGACTAGCCTATCAATATAGCCTTATATGCCACAAAGTGAATCGCATTTATATTCAACAAACTATCATGACATCAGCGTTTGTTAACGAGTTGCTAAAAATACATGGGCGATAACTGCCCGCTTGCACATAACGCTAATTAATTAAACATTAACGCTAGCGTTGCAGATCAGTGTGCTCACTGCTGCAACAGAACGTCATTCTTGTCAAATCTGACGAGACAGCTCAACTTCACTGACTAGCCAATCAATATAAATGAATCGCATTTACATTCAACAAACTATCATGACATCAGCGTTTGTTAACGAGTTGCTAAAAATACACAATGCCCGCTTGCGCATAACGTTACGGCGGCAATTAATTAAACGATCTAATGCTACAACTCACAGCCAGATGCATGGATTTGTCAGACTGAGGGATCTGATAACCGCTAACTTGCGGTAAGCTGAGCTGACCCACCTCTCAATTATTTCTCTTGTCTGTGGAAACCAGTCCGTGTTGTTTCTGTTTCTTTTCCTGCTTTTCATCATCTTCGCCATATGGTAATCCAGGATAGGAGTAGCTTGAGTGGCTAACTTCTTGTATACTATCCGCACCGCACGCCTGGCTCACAGTCACAACAAACACACCGGCTAAAGTGGGCGTAACGTTTCCTGCATGCCTCTACATGACAGCCAATCACCAGCCGTATTAGAGCGCGGCGTGCAAGCATGTCGCATGCTTATAGGCTCAATGACGCTGTTTTGTTTTGGTATCGAAAATTGGTATCGATTGACAAGGGAGGCTTCGATACCCCTTAGTATCGATGTTTCCATTTCGGTGCCAAGTAAGTATCGAAACTCGATACCCAGCCCTAGCTCCATGTACAAGTACCTCTCCGCTCAATGTACAAGTACCTCTCCGCTCAATGTACAAGTACCTCTCCGCTCCATGTACAAGTACCTCTCCGCTCCATGTACAAGTACCTCTCCGCTCCATGTACAAGTACCTCTCTGCTCCATGTACAAGTACATCTCTGCTCCATGTACAAGTACCTCTCCGCTCAATGTACAAGTACATCTCCGCTCCATGTACAAGTACCTCTCCGCTCCATGTACAAGTACATCTCCGCTCCATGTACAAGTACCTCTCCGCTCCATGTACAAGTACCTCTCCGCTCAATGTACAAGTACATCTCCGCTCCATGTACAAGTACCTCTCCGCTCCATGTACAAGTACATCTCCGCTCCATGTACAAGTACCTCTCCGCTCAATGTACAAGTACATCTCCGCTCCATGTACAAGTACATCTCCACTCCATGTACAAGTACCTCTCCGCTCAATGTACAAGTACATCTCCGCTCCATGTACCAGTACCTCTCCGCTCAATGTACAAGTACATCTCCACTCCATGTACAAGTACCTCTCCGCTCAATGTACAAGTACATCTCCGCTCCATGTACCAGTACCTCTCCGCTCAATGTACAAGTACATCTCCACTCCATGTACAAGTACCTCTCCGCTCAATGTACAAGTACATCTCCGCTCCATGTACCAGTACCTCTCCGCTCAATGTACAAGTACATCTCCGCTCCATGTACAAGTACCTCTCCGCTCAATGTACAAGTACCTCTCCGCTCAATGTACAAGTACATCTCCGCTCCATGTACCAGTACCTCTCCGCTCAATGTACAAGTACATCTGCGCTCCATGTAGGGCTGGGTATCGTTCAAAATTTTTCGATATCGATACCGTTTCGATACTTGGATTTCGATACCGGTTCCTGAACGATACTTTTTTCGATACCAATTTTTAGAAAAATCCATTTTAACAAAAATAAAACTGCATTACACATTGAAATTATTTTACAAATCTTTAGTTTCCCCCCATCTTAAGTTTTACAGCAGAAAAAAATAAAACCTACTGTATTTAACATAACTTTAAGTTCTCTAAACGTATTGCCGTCCCTACAAAAAATATTGGAGTACTACAAAGGAAAGAAATGTAGCTAAAACAAATAAATCAGTGGAATAGTTTTCAGTGCAAAACAGAGAGTTGCAAATCAGGGTTTAATGCTCACTGATGCAACAGAACTCTATTCTTGTACAAACTGATGAGATGGCTCCACTTCATGCATGGAAGACTAGTTGAGCATTGACTAGCCTATCAATATAGCCTTATATGCCACAAAGTGAATCGCATTTATATTCAACAAACTATCATGACATCAGCGTTTGTTAACGAGTTGCTAAAAATACATGGGCGATAACTGCCCGCTTGCACATAACGCTAATTAATTAAACATTAACGCTAGCGTTGCAGATCAGTGTGCTCACTGCTGCAACAGAACGTCATTCTTGTCAAATCTGACGAGACAGCTCAACTTCACTGACTAGCCAATCAATATAAATGAATCGCATTTACATTCAACAAACTATCATGACATCAGCGTTTGTTAACGAGTTGCTAAAAATACACAATGCCCGCTTGCGCATAACGTTACGGCGGCAATTAATTAAACGATCTAATGCTACAACTCACAGCCAGATGCATGGATTTGTCAGACTGAGGGATCTGATAACCGCTAACTTGCGGTAAGCTGAGCTGACCCACCTCTCAATTATTTCTCTTGTCTGTGGAAACCAGTCCGTGTTGTTTCTGTTTCTTTTCCTGCTTTTCATCATCTTCGCCATATGGTAATCCAGGATAGGAGTAGCTTGAGTGGCTAACTTCTTGTATACTATCCGCACCGCACGCCTGGCTCACAGTCACAACAAACACACCGGCTAAAGTGGGCGTAACGTTTCCTGCATGCCTCTACATGACAGCCAATCACCAGCCGTATTAGAGCGCGGCGTGCAAGCATGTCGCATGCTTATAGGCTCAATGACGCTGTTTTGTTTTGGTATCGAAAATTGGTATCGATTGACAAGGGAGGCTTCGATACCCCTTAGTATCGATGTTTCCATTTCGGTGCCAAGTAAGTATCGAAACTCGATACCCAGCCCTAGCTCCATGTACAAGTACCTCTCCGCTCAATGTACAAGTACCTCTCCGCTCAATGTACAAGTACCTCTCCGCTCCATGTACAAGTACCTCTCCGCTCCATGTACAAGTACCTCTCCGCTCCATGTACAAGTACCTCTCCGCTCCATGTACAAGTACATCTCTGCTCCATGTACAAGTACCTCTCCGCTCAATGTACAAGTACATCTCCGCTCCATGTACAAGTACCTCTCCGCTCCATGTACAAGTACATCTCCGCTCCATGTACAAGTACCTCTCCGCTCCATGTACAAGTACCTCTCCGCTCAATGTACAAGTACATCTCCGCTCCATGTACAAGTACCTCTCCGCTCCATGTACAAGTACATCTCCGCTCCATGTACAAGTACCTCTCCGCTCAATGTACAAGTACATCTCCGCTCCATGTACAAGTACATCTCCACTCCATGTACAAGTACCTCTCCGCTCAATGTACAAGTACATCTCCGCTCCATGTACCAGTACCTCTCCGCTCAATGTACAAGTACATCTCCACTCCATGTACAAGTACCTCTCCGCTCAATGTACAAGTACATCTCCGCTCCATGTACCAGTACCTCTCCGCTCAATGTACAAGTACATCTCCACTCCATGTACAAGTACCTCTCCGCTCAATGTACAAGTACATCTCCGCTCCATGTACCAGTACCTCTCCGCTCAATGTACAAGTACATCTCCGCTCCATGTACAAGTACCTCTCCGCTCAATGTACAAGTACCTCTCCGCTCAATGTACAAGTACATCTCCGCTCCATGTACCAGTACCTCTCCGCTCAATGTACAAGTACATCTGCGCTCCATGTAGGGCTGGGTATCGTTCAAAATTTTTCGATATCGATACCGTTTCGATACTTGGATTTCGATACCGGTTCCTGAACGATACTTTTTTCGATACCAATTTTTAGAAAAATCCATTTGAACAAAAATAAAACTGCATTACACATTGAAATTATTTTACAAATCTTTAGTTTCCCCCCATCTTAAGTTTTACAGCAGAAAAAAATAAAACCTACTGTATTTAACATAACTTTAAGTTCTCTAAACGTATTGCCGTCCCTACAAAAAATATTGGAGTACTACAAAGGAAAGAAATGTAGCTAAAACAAATAAATCAGTGGAATAGTTTTCAGTGCAAAACAGAGAGTTGCAAATCAGGGTTTAATGCTCACTGATGCAACAGAACTCTATTCTTGTACAAACTGATGAGATGGCTCCACTTCATGCATGGAAGACTAGTTGAGCATTGACTAGCCTATCAATATAGCCTTATATGCCACAAAGTGAATCGCATTTATATTCAACAAACTATCATGACATCAGCGTTTGTTAACGAGTTGCTAAAAATACATGGGCGATAACTGCCCGCTTGCACATAACGCTAATTAATTAAACATTAACGCTAGCGTTGCAGATCAGTGTGCTCACTGCTGCAACAGAACGTCATTCTTGTCAAATCTGACGAGACAGCTCAACTTCACTGACTAGCCAATCAATATAAATGAATCGCATTTACATTCAACAAACTATCATGACATCAGCGTTTGTTAACGAGTTGCTAAAAATACACAATGCCCGCTTGCGCATAACGTTACGGCGGCAATTAATTAAACGATCTAATGCTACAACTCACAGCCAGATGCATGGATTTGTCAGACTGAGGGATCTGATAACCGCTAACTTGCGGTAAGCTGAGCTGACCCACCTCTCAATTATTTCTCTTGTCTGTGGAAACCAGTCCGTGTTGTTTCTGTTTCTTTTCCTGCTTTTCATCATCTTCGCCATATGGTAATCCAGGATAGGAGTAGCTTGAGTGGCTAACTTCTTGTATACTATCCGCACCGCACGCCTGGCTCACAGTCACAACAAACACACCGGCTAAAGTGGGCGTAACGTTTCCTGCATGCCTCTACATGACAGCCAATCACCAGCCGTATTAGAGCGCGGCGTGCAAGCATGTCGCATGCTTATAGGCTCAATGACGCTGTTTTGTTTTGGTATCGAAAATTGGTATCGATTGACAAGGGAGGCTTCGATACCCCTTAGTATCGATGTTTCCATTTCGGTGCCAAGTAAGTATCGAAACTCGATACCCAGCCCTAGCTCCATGTACAAGTACCTCTCCGCTCAATGTACAAGTACCTCTCCGCTCAATGTACAAGTACCTCTCCGCTCCATGTACAAGTACCTCTCCGCTCCATGTACAAGTACCTCTCCGCTCCATGTACAAGTACCTCTCCGCTCCATGTACAAGTACATCTCTGCTCCATGTACAAGTACCTCTCCGCTCAATGTACAAGTACATCTCCGCTCCATGTACAAGTACCTCTCCGCTCCATGTACAAGTACATCTCCGCTCCATGTACAAGTACCTCTCCGCTCCATGTACAAGTACCTCTCCGCTCAATGTACAAGTACATCTCCGCTCCATGTACAAGTACCTCTCCGCTCCATGTACAAGTACATCTCCGCTCCATGTACAAGTACCTCTCCGCTCAATGTACAAGTACATCTCCGCTCCATGTACAAGTACATCTCCACTCCATGTACAAGTACCTCTCCGCTCAATGTACAAGTACATCTCCGCTCCATGTACCAGTACCTCTCCGCTCAATGTACAAGTACATCTCCACTCCATGTACAAGTACCTCTCCGCTCAATGTACAAGTACATCTCCGCTCCATGTACCAGTACCTCTCCGCTCAATGTACAAGTACATCTCCACTCCATGTACAAGTACCTCTCCGCTCAATGTACAAGTACATCTCCGCTCCATGTACCAGTACCTCTCCGCTCAATGTACAAGTACATCTCCGCTCCATGTACAAGTACCTCTCCGCTCAATGTACAAGTACCTCTCCGCTCAATGTACAAGTACATCTCCGCTCCATGTACCAGTACCTCTCCGCTCAATGTACAAGTACATCTGCGCTCCATGTAGGGCTGGGTATCGTTCAAAATTTTTCGATATCGATACCGTTTCGATACTTGGATTTCGATACCGGTTCCTGAACGATACTTTTTTCGATACCAATTTTTAGAAAAATCCATTTTAACAAAAATAAAACTGCATTACACATTGAAATTATTTTACAAATCTTTAGTTTCCCCCCATCTTAAGTTTTACAGCAGAAAAAAATAAAACCTACTGTATTTAACATAACTTTAAGTTCTCTAAACGTATTGCCGTCCCTACAAAAAATATTGGAGTACTACAAAGGAAAGAAATGTAGCTAAAACAAATAAATCAGTGGAATAGTTTTCAGTGCAAAACAGAGAGTTGCAAATCAGGGTTTAATGCTCACTGATGCAACAGAACTCTATTCTTGTACAAACTGATGAGATGGCTCCACTTCATGCATGGAAGACTAGTTGAGCATTGACTAGCCTATCAATATAGCCTTATATGCCACAAAGTGAATCGCATTTATATTCAACAAACTATCATGACATCAGCGTTTGTTAACGAGTTGCTAAAAATACATGGGCGATAACTGCCCGCTTGCACATAACGCTAATTAATTAAACATTAACGCTAGCGTTGCAGATCAGTGTGCTCACTGCTGCAACAGAACGTCATTCTTGTCAAATCTGACGAGACAGCTCAACTTCACTGACTAGCCAATCAATATAAATGAATCGCATTTACATTCAACAAACTATCATGACATCAGCGTTTGTTAACGAGTTGCTAAAAATACACAATGCCCGCTTGCGCATAACGTTACGGCGGCAATTAATTAAACGATCTAATGCTACAACTCACAGCCAGATGCATGGATTTGTCAGACTGAGGGATCTGATAACCGCTAACTTGCGGTAAGCTGAGCTGACCCACCTCTCAATTATTTCTCTTGTCTGTGGAAACCAGTCCGTGTTGTTTCTGTTTCTTTTCCTGCTTTTCATCATCTTCGCCATATGGTAATCCAGGATAGGAGTAGCTTGAGTGGCTAACTTCTTGTATACTATCCGCACCGCACGCCTGGCTCACAGTCACAACAAACACACCGGCTAAAGTGGGCGTAACGTTTCCTGCATGCCTCTACATGACAGCCAATCACCAGCCGTATTAGAGCGCGGCGTGCAAGCATGTCGCATGCTTATAGGCTCAATGACGCTGTTTTGTTTTGGTATCGAAAATTGGTATCGATTGACAAGGGAGGCTTCGATACCCCTTAGTATCGATGTTTCCATTTCGGTGCCAAGTAAGTATCGAAACTCGATACCCAGCCCTAGCTCCATGTACAAGTACCTCTCCGCTCAATGTACAAGTACCTCTCCGCTCAATGTACAAGTACCTCTCCGCTCCATGTACAAGTACCTCTCCGCTCCATGTACAAGTACCTCTCCGCTCCATGTACAAGTACCTCTCCGCTCCATGTACAAGTACATCTCTGCTCCATGTACAAGTACCTCTCCGCTCAATGTACAAGTACATCTCCGCTCCATGTACAAGTACCTCTCCGCTCCATGTACAAGTACATCTCCGCTCCATGTACAAGTACCTCTCCGCTCCATGTACAAGTACCTCTCCGCTCAATGTACAAGTACATCTCCGCTCCATGTACAAGTACCTCTCCGCTCCATGTACAAGTACATCTCCGCTCCATGTACAAGTACCTCTCCGCTCAATGTACAAGTACATCTCCGCTCCATGTACAAGTACATCTCCACTCCATGTACAAGTACCTCTCCGCTCAATGTACAAGTACATCTCCGCTCCATGTACCAGTACCTCTCCGCTCAATGTACAAGTACATCTCCACTCCATGTACAAGTACCTCTCCGCTCAATGTACAAGTACATCTCCGCTCCATGTACCAGTACCTCTCCGCTCAATGTACAAGTACATCTCCACTCCATGTACAAGTACCTCTCCGCTCAATGTACAAGTACATCTCCGCTCCATGTACCAGTACCTCTCCGCTCAATGTACAAGTACATCTCCGCTCCATGTACAAGTACCTCTCCGCTCAATGTACAAGTACCTCTCCGCTCAATGTACAAGTACATCTCCGCTCCATGTACCAGTACCTCTCCGCTCAATGTACAAGTACATCTGCGCTCCATGTAGGGCTGGGTATCGTTCAAAATTTTTCGATATCGATACCGTTTCGATACTTGGATTTCGATACCGGTTCCTGAACGATACTTTTTTCGATACCAATTTTTAGAAAAATCCATTTTAACAAAAATAAAACTGCATTACACATTGAAATTATTTTACAAATCTTTAGTTTCCCCCCATCTTAAGTTTTACAGCAGAAAAAAATAAAACCTACTGTATTTAACATAACTTTAAGTTCTCTAAACGTATTGCCGTCCCTACAAAAAATATTGGAGTACTACAAAGGAAAGAAATGTAGCTAAAACAAATAAATCAGTGGAATAGTTTTCAGTGCAAAACAGAGAGTTGCAAATCAGGGTTTAATGCTCACTGATGCAACAGAACTCTATTCTTGTACAAACTGATGAGATGGCTCCACTTCATGCATGGAAGACTAGTTGAGCATTGACTAGCCTATCAATATAGCCTTATATGCCACAAAGTGAATCGCATTTATATTCAACAAACTATCATGACATCAGCGTTTGTTAACGAGTTGCTAAAAATACATGGGCGATAACTGCCCGCTTGCACATAACGCTAATTAATTAAACATTAACGCTAGCGTTGCAGATCAGTGTGCTCACTGCTGCAACAGAACGTCATTCTTGTCAAATCTGACGAGACAGCTCAACTTCACTGACTAGCCAATCAATATAAATGAATCGCATTTACATTCAACAAACTATCATGACATCAGCGTTTGTTAACGAGTTGCTAAAAATACACAATGCCCGCTTGCGCATAACGTTACGGCGGCAATTAATTAAACGATCTAATGCTACAACTCACAGCCAGATGCATGGATTTGTCAGACTGAGGGATCTGATAACCGCTAACTTGCGGTAAGCTGAGCTGACCCACCTCTCAATTATTTCTCTTGTCTGTGGAAACCAGTCCGTGTTGTTTCTGTTTCTTTTCCTGCTTTTCATCATCTTCGCCATATGGTAATCCAGGATAGGAGTAGCTTGAGTGGCTAACTTCTTGTATACTATCCGCACCGCACGCCTGGCTCACAGTCACAACAAACACACCGGCTAAAGTGGGCGTAACGTTTCCTGCATGCCTCTACATGACAGCCAATCACCAGCCGTATTAGAGCGCGGCGTGCAAGCATGTCGCATGCTTATAGGCTCAATGACGCTGTTTTGTTTTGGTATCGAAAATTGGTATCGATTGACAAGGGAGGCTTCGATACCCCTTAGTATCGATGTTTCCATTTCGGTGCCAAGTAAGTATCGAAACTCGATACCCAGCCCTAGCTCCATGTACAAGTACCTCTCCGCTCAATGTACAAGTACCTCTCCGCTCAATGTACAAGTACCTCTCCGCTCCATGTACAAGTACCTCTCCGCTCCATGTACAAGTACCTCTCCGCTCCATGTACAAGTACCTCTCCGCTCCATGTACAAGTACATCTCTGCTCCATGTACAAGTACCTCTCCGCTCAATGTACAAGTACATCTCCGCTCCATGTACAAGTACCTCTCCGCTCCATGTACAAGTACATCTCCGCTCCATGTACAAGTACCTCTCCGCTCCATGTACAAGTACCTCACCGCTCAATGTACAAGTACATCTCCGCTCCATGTACAAGTACATCTCTGCTCCATGTACAAGTACCTCTCCGCTCAATGTACAAGTACATCTCCGCTCCATGTACAAGTACCTCTCCGCTCCATGTACAAGTACCTCTCCGCTCCATGTACAAGTACCTCTCCGCTCCATGTACAAGTACCTCTCCGCTCAATGTCAAGTGTCGACAGTACCTCTCCGCTCCATGTACAAATACCTCTCCGCTCTCATGTACAAGTACCTCTCCGCTCCATGTACAAGTACCTCTCCGCTCAATGTCAAGTGTCGACAGTACCTCTCCGCTCCATGTACAAATACCTCTCCGCTCCATGTACAAGTACCTCTCCGCTCTCATGTACAAGTACCTCTCCGCTCCATGTACAAGTAGCTCTCCGCTCAATGTACAAGTGTCGACAGTACCTTTCCGCTCCATGTACAAATACCTCTCCGCTCTCATGTACAAGTACCTCTCCGCTCCATGTACAAGTACCTCTCCGCTCAATGTACAAATACCTCTCCGCTCCATGTATAAGTACCTCTCCGCTCTATGTACAAGTACCTCTCCGCTCCATGTACAAGTACCTCTCCGCTCAATGTACAAATACCTCTCCGCTCCATGTACAAGTAGCTCTCCGCTGAATGTACAAGTGTCGACAGTACCTCTCCGCTCAATGTACAAGTACCTCTCCGCTCAATGTACAAATACCTCTCCGCTCCATGTACAAGTACCTCTCCGCTCAATGTCAAGTATCGACAGTACCTCTCCGCTCCATGTACAAGTACCTCTCCGCTGAATGTACAAGTGTCGACAGTACCTCTCCGCTCAATGTACAAGTACCTCTCCGCTCCATGTACAAGTACCTCTCCGCTCCATGTACAAGTACCTCTCCGCTCCATGTACAAGTACCTCTCCGCTCCATGTACAAGTACCTCTCCGCTCAATGTACAAGTACCTCTCCGCTCCATGTACAAGTACCTCTCCGCTCCATGTACAAGTACCTCTCCGCTCCATGTACAAGTACCTCTCCGCTCAATGTACAAGTACCTCTCCGCTCCATGTACAAGTACCTCTCCGCTCCATGTACAAGTACCTCTCCGCTCCATGTACAAGTACCTCTCCGCTCAATGTACAAGTACCTCTCCGCTCCCTGTACAAGTACATCTCCGCTCCATGTACAAGTACCTCTCCGCTCCATGTACAAGTACCTCTCCGCTCAATGTACAAGTGTCGACAGTACCTCTCCGCTCCATGTACAAGTACCTCTCCGCTCCATGTACAAGTACCTCTCCGCTCAATGTACAAGTGTCGACAGTACCTCTCCGCTCCATCTACAAGTACCTCTCCGCTCAATGTACAAGTACCTCTCCGCTGAATGTACAAGTACCTCTCCGCTCCATGTACAAGTACCTCTCCGCTCCATGTACAAATACCTCTCCGCTCCATGTACAAGTACCTCTCCGCTCCATGTACAAGCACCTCTCCGCTACATGTACAAGTACCTCTCCGCTCCATGTACAAGTACCTCTCCGCTCCATGTACAAGTACCTCTCCGCTCAATGTACAAGTACCTCTCCGCTCCATGTACAAATACCTCTCCGCTCCATGTACAAATACCTCTCCGCTCCATGTACAAGTACCTCTCCGCTCCATGTACCAGTACCTCTCCGCTCAATGTACAAGTACATCTCCGCTCAATGTACAAGTACATCTCCGCTCAATGTACAAGTACGTCTCCGCTCAATGTACAAGTACCTCTCCGCTCAATGTACAAGTACCTCTCCGCTCCATGTACAAGTACCTCTCCGCTCAATGTACAAGTACATCTCCGCTCCATGTACCAGTACCTCTCCGCTCAATGTACAAGTACCTCTCCGCTCAATGTACAAGTACATCTCCGCTCCATGTACAAGTACGTCTCCGCTCAATGTATAAGTACCTCTCCGCTCCATGTACAAGTACCTCTCCGCTCCATGTACAAGTACATCTCCGCTCCATGTACAAGTACATCTCCGCTCCATGTACAAGTACCTCTCCGCTCCATGTACAAGTACCTCTCCGCTCCATGTACAAGTACATCTCCGCTCCATGTACAAGTACCTCTCCGCTCAATGTACAAGTACATCTCCGCTCCATGTACAAGTACATCTCCACTCCATGTACAAGTACCTCTCCGCTCAATGTACAAGTACATCTCCGCTCCATGTACCAGTACCTCTCCGCTCAATGTACAAGTACATCTCCACTCCATGTACAAGTACCTCTCCGCTCAATGTACAAGTACATCTCCGCTCCATGTACCAGTACCTCTCCGCTCAATGTACAAGTACATCTCCACTCCATGTACAAGTACCTCTCCGCTCAATGTACAAGTACATCTCCGCTCCATGTACCAGTACCTCTCCGCTCAATGTACAAGTACATCTCCGCTCCATGTACAAGTACCTCTCCGCTCAATGTACAAGTACCTCTCCGCTCAATGTACAAGTACATCTCCGCTCCATGTACCAGTACCTCTCCGCTCAATGTACAAGTACATCTGCGCTCCATGTAGGGCTGGGTATCGTTCAAAATTTTTCGATATCGATACCGTTTCGATACTTGGATTTCGATACCGGTTCCTGAACGATACTTTTTTCGATACCAATTTTTAGAAAAATCCATTTTAACAAAAATAAAACTGCATTACACATTGAAATTATTTTACAAATCTTTAGTTTCCCCCCATCTTAAGTTTTACAGCAGAAAAAAATAAAACCTACTGTATTTAACATAACTTTAAGTTCTCTAAACGTATTGCCGTCCCTACAAAAAATATTGGAGTACTACAAAGGAAAGAAATGTAGCTAAAACAAATAAATCAGTGGAATAGTTTTCAGTGCAAAACAGAGAGTTGCAAATCAGGGTTTAATGCTCACTGATGCAACAGAACTCTATTCTTGTACAAACTGATGAGATGGCTCCACTTCATGCATGGAAGACTAGTTGAGCATTGACTAGCCTATCAATATAGCCTTATATGCCACAAAGTGAATCGCATTTATATTCAACAAACTATCATGACATCAGCGTTTGTTAACGAGTTGCTAAAAATACATGGGCGATAACTGCCCGCTTGCACATAACGCTAATTAATTAAACATTAACGCTAGCGTTGCAGATCAGTGTGCTCACTGCTGCAACAGAACGTCATTCTTGTCAAATCTGACGAGACAGCTCAACTTCACTGACTAGCCAATCAATATAAATGAATCGCATTTACATTCAACAAACTATCATGACATCAGCGTTTGTTAACGAGTTGCTAAAAATACACAATGCCCGCTTGCGCATAACGTTACGGCGGCAATTAATTAAACGATCTAATGCTACAACTCACAGCCAGATGCATGGATTTGTCAGACTGAGGGATCTGATAACCGCTAACTTGCGGTAAGCTGAGCTGACCCACCTCTCAATTATTTCTCTTGTCTGTGGAAACCAGTCCGTGTTGTTTCTGTTTCTTTTCCTGCTTTTCATCATCTTCGCCATATGGTAATCCAGGATAGGAGTAGCTTGAGTGGCTAACTTCTTGTATACTATCCGCACCGCACGCCTGGCTCACAGTCACAACAAACACACCGGCTAAAGTGGGCGTAACGTTTCCTGCATGCCTCTACATGACAGCCAATCACCAGCCGTATTAGAGCGCGGCGTGCAAGCATGTCGCATGCTTATAGGCTCAATGACGCTGTTTTGTTTTGGTATCGAAAATTGGTATCGATTGACAAGGGAGGCTTCGATACCCCTTAGTATCGATGTTTCCATTTCGGTGCCAAGTAAGTATCGAAACTCGATACCCAGCCCTAGCTCCATGTACAAGTACCTCTCCGCTCAATGTACAAGTACCTCTCCGCTCAATGTACAAGTACCTCTCCGCTCCATGTACAAGTACCTCTCCGCTCCATGTACAAGTACCTCTCCGCTCCATGTACAAGTACCTCTCCGCTCCATGTACAAGTACATCTCTGCTCCATGTACAAGTACCTCTCCGCTCAATGTACAAGTACATCTCCGCTCCATGTACAAGTACCTCTCCGCTCCATGTACAAGTACATCTCCGCTCCATGTACAAGTACCTCTCCGCTCCATGTACAAGTACCTCTCCGCTCAATGTACAAGTACATCTCCGCTCCATGTACAAGTACCTCTCCGCTCCATGTACAAGTACATCTCCGCTCCATGTACAAGTACCTCTCCGCTCAATGTACAAGTACATCTCCGCTCCATGTACAAGTACATCTCCACTCCATGTACAAGTACCTCTCCGCTCAATGTACAAGTACATCTCCGCTCCATGTACCAGTACCTCTCCGCTCAATGTACAAGTACATCTCCACTCCATGTACAAGTACCTCTCCGCTCAATGTACAAGTACATCTCCGCTCCATGTACCAGTACCTCTCCGCTCAATGTACAAGTACATCTCCACTCCATGTACAAGTACCTCTCCGCTCAATGTACAAGTACATCTCCGCTCCATGTACCAGTACCTCTCCGCTCAATGTACAAGTACATCTCCGCTCCATGTACAAGTACCTCTCCGCTCAATGTACAAGTACCTCTCCGCTCAATGTACAAGTACATCTCCGCTCCATGTACCAGTACCTCTCCGCTCAATGTACAAGTACATCTGCGCTCCATGTAGGGCTGGGTATCGTTCAAAATTTTTCGATATCGATACCGTTTCGATACTTGGATTTCGATACCGGTTCCTGAACGATACTTTTTTCGATACCAATTTTTAGAAAAATCCATTTTAACAAAAATAAAACTGCATTACACATTGAAATTATTTTACAAATCTTTAGTTTCCCCCCATCTTAAGTTTTACAGCAGAAAAAAATAAAACCTACTGTATTTAACATAACTTTAAGTTCTCTAAACGTATTGCCGTCCCTACAAAAAATATTGGAGTACTACAAAGGAAAGAAATGTAGCTAAAACAAATAAATCAGTGGAATAGTTTTCAGTGCAAAACAGAGAGTTGCAAATCAGGGTTTAATGCTCACTGATGCAACAGAACTCTATTCTTGTACAAACTGATGAGATGGCTCCACTTCATGCATGGAAGACTAGTTGAGCATTGACTAGCCTATCAATATAGCCTTATATGCCACAAAGTGAATCGCATTTATATTCAACAAACTATCATGACATCAGCGTTTGTTAACGAGTTGCTAAAAATACATGGGCGATAACTGCCCGCTTGCACATAACGCTAATTAATTAAACATTAACGCTAGCGTTGCAGATCAGTGTGCTCACTGCTGCAACAGAACGTCATTCTTGTCAAATCTGACGAGACAGCTCAACTTCACTGACTAGCCAATCAATATAAATGAATCGCATTTACATTCAACAAACTATCATGACATCAGCGTTTGTTAACGAGTTGCTAAAAATACACAATGCCCGCTTGCGCATAACGTTACGGCGGCAATTAATTAAACGATCTAATGCTACAACTCACAGCCAGATGCATGGATTTGTCAGACTGAGGGATCTGATAACCGCTAACTTGCGGTAAGCTGAGCTGACCCACCTCTCAATTATTTCTCTTGTCTGTGGAAACCAGTCCGTGTTGTTTCTGTTTCTTTTCCTGCTTTTCATCATCTTCGCCATATGGTAATCCAGGATAGGAGTAGCTTGAGTGGCTAACTTCTTGTATACTATCCGCACCGCACGCCTGGCTCACAGTCACAACAAACACACCGGCTAAAGTGGGCGTAACGTTTCCTGCATGCCTCTACATGACAGCCAATCACCAGCCGTATTAGAGCGCGGCGTGCAAGCATGTCGCATGCTTATAGGCTCAATGACGCTGTTTTGTTTTGGTATCGAAAATTGGTATCGATTGACAAGGGAGGCTTCGATACCCCTTAGTATCGATGTTTCCATTTCGGTGCCAAGTAAGTATCGAAACTCGATACCCAGCCCTAGCTCCATGTACAAGTACCTCTCCGCTCAATGTACAAGTACCTCTCCGCTCAATGTACAAGTACCTCTCCGCTCCATGTACAAGTACCTCTCCGCTCCATGTACAAGTACCTCTCCGCTCCATGTACAAGTACCTCTCCGCTCCATGTACAAGTACATCTCTGCTCCATGTACAAGTACCTCTCCGCTCAATGTACAAGTACATCTCCGCTCCATGTACAAGTACCTCTCCGCTCCATGTACAAGTACATCTCCGCTCCATGTACAAGTACCTCTCCGCTCCATGTACAAGTACCTCACCGCTCAATGTACAAGTACATCTCCGCTCCATGTACAAGTACATCTCTGCTCCATGTACAAGTACCTCTCCGCTCAATGTACAAGTACATCTCCGCTCCATGTACAAGTACCTCTCCGCTCCATGTACAAGTACCTCTCCGCTCCATGTACAAGTACCTCTCCGCTCCATGTACAAGTACCTCTCCGCTCAATGTCAAGTGTCGACAGTACCTCTCCGCTCCATGTACAAATACCTCTCCGCTCTCATGTACAAGTACCTCTCCGCTCCATGTACAAGTACCTCTCCGCTCAATGTCAAGTGTCGACAGTACCTCTCCGCTCCATGTACAAATACCTCTCCGCTCCATGTACAAGTACCTCTCCGCTCTCATGTACAAGTACCTCTCCGCTCCATGTACAAGTAGCTCTCCGCTCAATGTACAAGTGTCGACAGTACCTTTCCGCTCCATGTACAAATACCTCTCCGCTCTCATGTACAAGTACCTCTCCGCTCCATGTACAAGTACCTCTCCGCTCAATGTACAAATACCTCTCCGCTCCATGTATAAGTACCTCTCCGCTCTATGTACAAGTACCTCTCTGCTCCATGTACAAGTACCTCTCCGCTCAATGTACAAATACCTCTCCGCTCCATGTACAAGTAGCTCTCCGCTGAATGTACAAGTGTCGACAGTACCTCTCCGCTCAATGTACAAGTACCTCTCCGCTCAATGTACAAATACCTCTCCGCTCCATGTACAAGTACCTCTCCGCTCAATGTCAAGTATCGACAGTACCTCTCCGCTCCATGTACAAGTACCTCTCCGCTGAATGTACAAGTGTCGACAGTACCTCTCCGCTCAATGTACAAGTACCTCTCCGCTCCATGTACAAGTACCTCTCCGCTCCATGTACAAGTACCTCTCCGCTCCATGTACAAGTACCTCTCCGCTCCATGTACAAGTACCTCTCCGCTCAATGTACAAGTACCTCTCCGCTCCATGTACAAGTACCTCTCCGCTCCATGTACAAGTACCTCTCCGCTCCATGTACAAGTACCTCTCCGCTCAATGTACAAGTACCTCTCCGCTCCATGTACAAGTACCTCTCCGCTCCATGTACAAGTACCTCTCCGCTCCATGTACAAGTACCTCTCCGCTCAATGTACAAGTACCTCTCCGCTCCCTGTACAAGTACATCTCCGCTCCATGTACAAGTACCTCTCCGCTCCATGTACAAGTACCTCTCCGCTCAATGTACAAGTGTCGACAGTACCTCTCCGCTCCATGTACAAGTACCTCTCCGCTCCATGTACAAGTACCTCTCCGCTCAATGTACAAGTGTCGACAGTACCTCTCCGCTCCATCTACAAGTACCTCTCCGCTCAATGTACAAGTACCTCTCCGCTGAATGTACAAGTACCTCTCCGCTCCATGTACAAGTACCTCTCCGCTCCATGTACAAATACCTCTCCGCTCCATGTACAAGTACCTCTCCGCTCCATGTACAAGCACCTCTCCGCTACATGTACAAGTACCTCTCCGCTCCATGTACAAGTACCTCTCCGCTCCATGTACAAGTACCTCTCCGCTCAATGTACAAGTACCTCTCCGCTCCATGTACAAATACCTCTCCGCTCCATGTACAAATACCTCTCCGCTCCATGTACAAGTACCTCTCCGCTCCATGTACCAGTACCTCTCCGCTCAATGTACAAGTACATCTCCGCTCAATGTACAAGTACATCTCCGCTCAATGTACAAGTACGTCTCCGCTCAATGTACAAGTACCTCTCCGCTCCATGTACAAGTACCTCTCCGCTCCATGTACAAGTACCTCTCCGCTCAATGTACAAGTACATCTCCGCTCCATGTACCAGTACCTCTCCGCTCAATGTACAAGTACCTCTCCGCTCAATGTACAAGTACATCTCCGCTCCATGTACAAGTACGTCTCCGCTCAATGTATAAGTACCTCTCCGCTCCATGTACAAGTACCTCTCCGCTCCATGTACAAGTACATCTCCGCTCCATGTACAAGTACATCTCCGCTCCATGTACAAGTACCTCTCCGCTCCATGTACAAGTACCTCTCCGCTCCATGTACAAGTACATCTCCGCTCCATGTACAAGTACCTCTCCGCTCAATGTACAAGTACATCTCCGCTCCATGTACAAGTACATCTCCACTCCATGTACAAGTACCTCTCCGCTCAATGTACAAGTACATCTCCGCTCCATGTACCAGTACCTCTCCGCTCAATGTACAAGTACATCTCCACTCCATGTACAAGTACCTCTCCGCTCAATGTACAAGTACATCTCCGCTCCATGTACCAGTACCTCTCCGCTCAATGTACAAGTACATCTCCACTCCATGTACAAGTACCTCTCCGCTCAATGTACAAGTACATCTCCGCTCCATGTACCAGTACCTCTCCGCTCAATGTACAAGTACATCTCCGCTCCATGTACAAGTACCTCTCCGCTCAATGTACAAGTACCTCTCCGCTCAATGTACAAGTACATCTCCGCTCCATGTACCAGTACCTCTCCGCTCAATGTACAAGTACATCTGCGCTCCATGTAGGGCTGGGTATCGTTCAAAATTTTTCGATATCGATACCGTTTCGATACTTGGATTTCGATACCGGTTCCTGAACGATACTTTTTTCGATACCAATTTTTAGAAAAATCCATTTTAACAAAAATAAAACTGCATTACACATTGAAATTATTTTACAAATCTTTAGTTTCCCCCCATCTTAAGTTTTACAGCAGAAAAAAATAAAACCTACTGTATTTAACATAACTTTAAGTTCTCTAAACGTATTGCCGTCCCTACAAAAAATATTGGAGTACTACAAAGGAAAGAAATGTAGCTAAAACAAATAAATCAGTGGAATAGTTTTCAGTGCAAAACAGAGAGTTGCAAATCAGGGTTTAATGCTCACTGATGCAACAGAACTCTATTCTTGTACAAACTGATGAGATGGCTCCACTTCATGCATGGAAGACTAGTTGAGCATTGACTAGCCTATCAATATAGCCTTATATGCCACAAAGTGAATCGCATTTATATTCAACAAACTATCATGACATCAGCGTTTGTTAACGAGTTGCTAAAAATACATGGGCGATAACTGCCCGCTTGCACATAACGCTAATTAATTAAACATTAACGCTAGCGTTGCAGATCAGTGTGCTCACTGCTGCAACAGAACGTCATTCTTGTCAAATCTGACGAGACAGCTCAACTTCACTGACTAGCCAATCAATATAAATGAATCGCATTTACATTCAACAAACTATCATGACATCAGCGTTTGTTAACGAGTTGCTAAAAATACACAATGCCCGCTTGCGCATAACGTTACGGCGGCAATTAATTAAACGATCTAATGCTACAACTCACAGCCAGATGCATGGATTTGTCAGACTGAGGGATCTGATAACCGCTAACTTGCGGTAAGCTGAGCTGACCCACCTCTCAATTATTTCTCTTGTCTGTGGAAACCAGTCCGTGTTGTTTCTGTTTCTTTTCCTGCTTTTCATCATCTTCGCCATATGGTAATCCAGGATAGGAGTAGCTTGAGTGGCTAACTTCTTGTATACTATCCGCACCGCACGCCTGGCTCACAGTCACAACAAACACACCGGCTAAAGTGGGCGTAACGTTTCCTGCATGCCTCTACATGACAGCCAATCACCAGCCGT
Source organism: Poromitra crassiceps (assembly GCF_964638095.1). NCBI lineage: Eukaryota > Metazoa > Chordata > Actinopteri > Beryciformes > Melamphaidae > Poromitra > Poromitra crassiceps. Next base: position 477,836 of record NW_028152251.1, read on the forward strand.
ATTAGAGCGCGGCGTGCAAGCATGTCGCATGCTTATAGGCTCAATGACGCTGTTTTGTTTTGGTATCGAAAATTGGTATCGATTGACAAGGGAGGCTTCGATACCCCTTAGTATCGATGTTTCCATTTCGGTGCCAAGTAAGTATCGAAACTCGATACCCAGCCCTAGCTCCATGTACAAGTACCTCTCCGCTCAATGTACAAGTACCTCTCCGCTCAATGTACAAGTACCTCTCCGCTCCATGTACAAGTACCTCTCCGCTCCATGTACAAGTACCTCTCCGCTCCATGTACAAGTACCTCTCCGCTCCATGTACAAGTACATCTCTGCTCCATGTACAAGTACCTCTCCGCTCAATGTACAAGTACATCTCCGCTCCATGTACAAGTACCTCTCCGCTCCATGTACAAGTACATCTCCGCTCCATGTACAAGTACCTCTCCGCTCCATGTACAAGTACCTCTCCGCTCAATGTACAAGTACATCTCCGCTCCATGTACAAGTACCTCTCCGCTCCATGTACAAGTACATCTCCGCTCCATGTACAAGTACCTCTCCGCTCAATGTACAAGTACATCTCCGCTCCATGTACAAGTACATCTCCACTCCATGTACAAGTACCTCTCCGCTCAATGTACAAGTACATCTCCGCTCCATGTACCAGTACCTCTCCGCTCAATGTACAAGTACATCTCCACTCCATGTACAAGTACCTCTCCGCTCAATGTACAAGTACATCTCCGCTCCATGTACCAGTACCTCTCCGCTCAATGTACAAGTACATCTCCACTCCATGTACAAGTACCTCTCCGCTCAATGTACAAGTACATCTCCGCTCCATGTACCAGTACCTCTCCGCTCAATGTACAAGTACATCTCCGCTCCATGTACAAGTACCTCTCCGCTCAATGTACAAGTACCTCTCCGCTCAATGTACAAGTACATCTCCGCTCCATGTACCAGTACCTCTCCGCCCAATGTACAAGTACATCTGCGCTCCATGTAGGGCTGGGTATCGTTCAAAATTTTTCGATATCGATACCGTTTCGATACTTGGATTTCGATACCGGTTCCTGAACGATACTTTTTTCGATACCAATTTTTAGAAAAATCCATTTTAACAAAAATAAAACTGCATTACACATTGAAATTATTTTACAAATCTTTAGTTTCCCCCCATCTTAAGTTTTACAGCAGAACAAAATAAAACCTACTGTATTTAACATAACTTTAAGTTCTCTAAACGTATTGCCGTCCCTACAAAAAATATTGGAGTACTACAAAGGAAAGAAATGTAGCTAAAACAAATAAATCAGTGGAATAGTTTTCAGTGCAAAACAGAGAGTTGCAAATCAGGGTTTAATGCTCACTGATGCAACAGAACTCTATTCTTGTACAAACTGATGAGATGGCTCCACTTCATGCATGGAAGACTAGTTGAGCATTGACTAGCCTATCAATATAGCCTTATATGCCACAAAGTGAATCGCATTTATATTCAACAAACTATCATGACATCAGCGTTTGTTAACGAGTTGCTAAAAATACATGGGCGATAACTGCCCGCTTGCACATAACGCTAATTAATTAAACATTAACGCTAGCGTTGCAGATCAGTGTGCTCACTGCTGCAACAGAACGTCATTCTTGTCAAATCTGACGAGACAGCTCAACTTCACTGACTAGCCAATCAATATAAATGAATCGCATTTACATTCAACAAACTATCATGACATCAGCGTTTGTTAACGAGTTGCTAAAAATACACAATGCCCGCTTGCGCATAACGTTACGGCGGCAATTAATTAAACGATCTAATGCTACAACTCACAGCCAGATGCATGGATTTGTCAGACTGAGGGATCTGATAACCGCTAACTTGCGGTAAGCTGAGCTGACCCACCTCTCAATTATTTCTCTTGTCTGTGGAAACCAGTCCGTGTTGTTTCTGTTTCTTTTCCTGCTTTTCATCATCTTCGCCATATGGTAATCCAGGATAGGAGTAGCTTGAGTGGCTAACTTCTTGTATACTATCCGCACCGCACGCCTGGCTCACAGTCACAACAAACACACCGGCTAAAGTGGGCGTAACGTTTCCTGCATGCCTCTACATGACAGCCAATCACCAGCCGTATTAGAGCGCGGCGTGCAAGCATGTCGCATGCTTATAGGCTCAATGACGCTGTTTTGTTTTGGTATCGAAAATTGGTATCGATTGACAAGGGAGGCTTCGATACCCCTTAGTATCGATGTTTCCATTTCGGTGCCAAGTAAGTATCGAAACTCGATACCCAGCCCTAGCTCCATGTACAAGTACCTCTCCGCTCAATGTACAAGTACCTCTCCGCTCAATGTACAAGTACCTCTCCGCTCCATGTACAAGTACCTCTCCGCTCCATGTACAAGTACCTCTCCGCTCCATGTACAAGTACCTCTCCGCTCCATGTACAAGTACATCTCTGCTCCATGTACAAGTACCTCTCCGCTCAATGTACAAGTACATCTCCGCTCCATGTACAAGTACCTCTCCGCTCCATGTACAAGTACATCTCCGCTCCATGTACAAGTACCTCTCCGCTCCATGTACAAGTACCTCACCGCTCAATGTACAAGTACATCTCCGCTCCATGTACAAGTACATCTCTGCTCCATGTACAAGTACCTCTCCGCTCAATGTACAAGTACATCTCCGCTCCATGTACAAGTACCTCTCCGCTCCATGTACAAGTACCTCTCCGCTCCATGTACAAGTACCTCTCCGCTCCATGTACAAGTACCTCTCCGCTCCATGTACAAGTACCTCTCCGCTCAATGTCAAGTGTCGACAGTACCTCTCCGCTCCATGTACAAATACCTCTCCGCTCTCATGTACAAGTACCTCTCCGCTCCATGTACAAGTACCTCTCCGCTCAATGTCAAGTGTCGACAGTACCTCTCCGCTCCATGTACAAATACCTCTCCGCTCCATGTACAAGTACCTCTCCGCTCTCATGTACAAGTACCTCTCCGCTCCATGTACAAGTAGCTCTCCGCTCAATGTACAAGTGTCGACAGTACCTTTCCGCTCCATGTACAAATACCTCTCCGCTCTCATGTACAAGTACCTCTCCGCTCCATGTACAAGTACCTCTCCGCTCAATGTACAAATACCTCTCCGCTCCATGTATAAGTACCTCTCCGCTCTATGTACAAGTACCTCTCCGCTCCATGTACAAGTACCTCTCCGCTCAATGTACAAATACCTCTCCGCTCCATGTACAAGTAGCTCTCCGCTGAATGTACAAGTGTCGACAGTACCTCTCCGCTCAATGTACAAGTACCTCTCCGCTCAATGTACAAATACCTCTCCGCTCCATGTACAAGTACCTCTCCGCTCAATGTCAAGTATCGACAGTACCTCTCCGCTCCATGTACAAGTACCTCTCCGCTGAATGTACAAGTGTCGACAGTACCTCTCCGCTCAATGTACAAGTACCTCTCCGCTCCATGTACAAGTACCTCTCCGCTCAATGTACAAGTACCTCTGCGCTCCATGTACAAGTACCTCTCCGCTCAATGTACAAGTACCTCTCCGCTCAATGTACAAGTGTCGACAGTACCTCTCCGCTCCATGTACAAGTACCTCTCCGCTCAATGTACAAGTGTCGACAGTACCTCTACGCTCAATGTACAAGTGTCGACAGTACCTCTCCGCTCTCATGTACAAGTACCTCTCCGATCCATGTACAAGTACATCTCCGCTCCATGTACAAGTACATCTCCGCTCAATGTACAAGTACCTCTCCGCTCCATGTACAAGTACCTCTCCGCTCCATGTACAAGTACCTCTCCGCTCCATGTACAAGTACCTCTCCGCTCCATGTACAAGTACCTCTCCGCTCAATGTACAAGTACCTCTCCGCTCCATGTACAAGTACCTCTCCGCTCAATGTACAAGTACCTCTCCGCTCCATGTACAAGTACCTCTCCGCTCCATGTACAAGTACCTCTCCGCTCCATGTACAAGTACCTCTCCGCTCAATGTCAAGTATCGACAGTACCTCTCCGCTCCATGTACAAGTACCTCTCCGCTGAATGTACAAGTGTCGACAGTACCTCTCCGCTCAATGTACAAGTACCTCTCCGCTCCATGTACAAGTACCTCTCCGCTCTCATGTACAAGTACCTCTCCGCTCCATGTACAAGTACCTCTCCGCTCAATGTACAAGTACCTCTGCGCTCCATGTACAAGTACCTCTCCGCTCAATGTACAAGTACCTCTCCGCTCAATGTACAAGTGTCGACAGTACCTCTCCGCTCCATGTACAAGTACCTCTCCGCTCCATGTACAAGTACCTCTCCGCTCCATGTACAAGTACCTCTCCGCTCCATGTACAAGTACCTCTCCGCTCCATGTACAAGTACCTCTCCGCTCAATGTCAAGTGTCGACAGTACCTCTCCGCTCCATGTACAAATACCTCTCCGCTCTCATGTACAAGTACCTCTCCGCTCCATGTACAAGTACCTCTCCGCTCAATGTCAAGTGTCGACAGTACCTCTCCGCTCCATGTACAAATACCTCTCCGCTCCATGTACAAGTACCTCTCCGCTCTCATGTACAAGTACCTCTCCGCTCCATGTACAAGTAGCTCTCCGCTCAATGTACAAGTGTCGACAGTACCTTTCCGCTCCATGTACAAATACCTCTCCGCTCTCATGTACAAGTACCTCTCCGCTCCATGTACAAGTACCTCTCCGCTCAATGTACAAATACCTCTCCGCTCCATGTATAAGTACCTCTCCGCTCTATGTACAAGTACCTCTCCGCTCCATGTACAAGTACCTCTCCGCTCAATGTACAAATACCTCTCCGCTCCATGTACAAGTAGCTCTCCGCTGAATGTACAAGTGTCGACAGTACCTCTCCGCTCAATGTACAAGTACCTCTCCGCTCAATGTACAAATACCTCTCCGCTCCATGTACAAGTACCTCTCCGCTCAATGTCAAGTATCGACAGTACCTCTCCGCTCCATGTACAAGTACCTCTCCGCTGAATGTACAAGTGTCGACAGTACCTCTCCGCTCAATGTACAAGTACCTCTCCGCTCCATGTACAAGTACCTCTCCGCTCTCATGTACAAGTACCTCTCCGCTCCATGTACAAGTACCTCTCCGCTCAATGTACAAGTACCTCTGCGCTCCATGTACAAGTACCTCTCCGCTCAATGTACAAGTACCTCTCCGCTCAATGTACAAGTGTCGACAGTACCTCTCCGCTCCATGTACAAGTACCTCTCCGCTCAATGTACAAGTGTCGACAGTACCTCTACGCTCAATGTACAAGTGTCGACAGTACCTCTCCGCTCTCATGTACAAGTACCTCTCCGATCCATGTACAAGTACATCTCCGCTCCATGTACAAGTACATCTCCGCTCAATGTACAAGTACCTCTCCGCTCCATGTACAAGTACCTCTCCGCTCCATGTACAAGTACCTCTCCGCTCCATGTACAAGTACCTCTCCGCTCCATGTACAAGTACCTCTCCGCTCAATGTACAAGTACCTCTCCGCTCCATGTACAAGTACCTCTCCGCTCAATGTACAAGTACCTCTCCGCTCCATGTACAAGTACCTCTCCGCTCCATGTACAAGTACCTCTCCGCTCCATGTACAAGTACCTCTCCGCTCAATGTCAAGTATCGACAGTACCTCTCCGCTCCATGTACAAGTACCTCTCCGCTGAATGTACAAGTGTCGACAGTACCTCTCCGCTCAATGTACAAGTACCTCTCCGCTCCATGTACAAGTACCTCTCCGCTCTCATGTACAAGTACCTCTCCGCTCCATGTACAAGTACCTCTCCGCTCAATGTACAAGTACCTCTGCGCTCCATGTACAAGTACCTCTCCGCTCAATGTACAAGTACCTCTCCGCTCAATGTACAAGTGTCGACAGTACCTCTCCGCTCCATGTACAAGTACCTCTCCGCTCAATGTACAAGTGTCGACAGTACCTCTACGCTCAATGTACAAGTGTCGACAGTACCTCTCCGCTCTCATGTACAAGTACCTCTCCGATCCATGTACAAGTACATCTCCGCTCCATGTACAAGTACATCTCCGCTCAATGTACAAGTACCTCTCCGCTCCATGTACAAGTACCTCTCCGCTCCATGTACAAGTACCTCTCCGCTCCATGTACAAGTACCTCTCCGCTCCATGTACAAGTACCTCTCCGCTCAATGTACAAGTACCTCTCCGCTCCATGTACAAGTACCTCTCCGCTCCATGTACAAGTACCTCTCCGCTCCATGTACAAGTACCTCTCCGCTCAATGTACAAGTACCTCTCCGCTCCATGTACAAGTACCTCTCCGCTCCATGTACAAGTACCTATCCGCTCCATGTACAAGTACCTCTCCGCTCAATGTACAAGTACCTCTCCGCTCCCTGTACAAGTACATCTCCGCTCCATGTACAAGTACCTCTCCGCTCCATGTACAAGTACCTCTCCGCTCAATGTACAAGTGTCGACAGTACCTCTCCGCTCCATGTACAAGTACCTCTCCGCTCCATGTACAAGTACCTCTCCGCTCAATGTACAAGTGTCGACAGTACCTCTCCGCTCCATCTACAAGTACCTCTCCGCTCAATGTACAAGTACCTCTCCGCTGAATGTACAAGTACCTCTCCGCTCCATGTACAAGTACCTCTCCGCTCCATGTACAAATACCTCTCCGCTCCATGTACAAGTACCTCTCCGCTCCATGTACAAGCACCTCTCCGCTACATGTACAAGTACCTCTCCGCTCCATGTACAAGTACCTCTCCGCTCCATGTACAAGTACCTCTCCGCTCAATGTACAAGTACCTCTCCGCTCCATGTACAAATACCTCTCCGCTCCATGTACAAATACCTCTCCGCTCCATGTACAAGTACCTCTCCGCTCCATGTACCAGTACCTCTCCGCTCAATGTACAAGTACATCTCCGCTCAATGTACAAGTACATCTCCGCTCAATGTACAAGTACGTCTCCGCTCAATGTACAAGTACCTCTCCGCTCAATGTACAAGTACCTCTCCGCTCCATGTACAAGTACCTCTCCGCTCAATGTACAAGTACATCTCCGCTCAATGTACAAGTACATCTCCGCTCAATGTACAAGTACGTCTCCGCTCAATGTACAAGTACCTCTCCGCTCAATGTACAAGTACCTCTCCGCTCCATGTACAAGTACCTCTCCGCTCAATGTACAAGTACATCTCCGCTCCATGTACCAGTACCTCTCCGCTCAATGTACAAGTACCTCTCCGCTCAATGTACAAGTACATCTCCGCTCCATGTACAAGTACGTCTCCGCTCAATGTATAAGTACCTCTCCGCTCCATGTACAAGTACCTCTCCGCTCCATGTACAAGTACATCTCCGCTCCATGTACAAGTACATCTCCGCTCCATGTACAAGTACCTCTCCGCTCCATGTACAAGTACCTCTCCGCTCCATGTACAAGTACATCTCCGCTCCATGTACAAGTACCTCTCCGCTCAATGTACAAGTACATCTCCGCTCCATGTACAAGTACATCTCCACTCCATGTACAAGTACCTCTCCGCTCAATGTACAAGTACATCTCCGCTCCATGTACCAGTACCTCTCCGCTCAATGTACAAGTACATCTCCACTCCATGTACAAGTACCTCTCCGCTCAATGTACAAGTACATCTCCGCTCCATGTACCAGTACCTCTCCGCTCAATGTACAAGTACATCTCCACTCCATGTACAAGTACCTCTCCGCTCAATGTACAAGTACATCTCCGCTCCATGTACCAGTACCTCTCCGCTCAATGTACAAGTACATCTCCGCTCCATGTACAAGTACCTCTCCGCTCAATGTACAAGTACCTCTCCGCTCAATGTACAAGTACATCTCCGCTCCATGTACCAGTACCTCTCCGCTCAATGTACAAGTACATCTGCGCTCCATGTAGGGCTGGGTATCGTTCAAAATTTTTCGATATCGATACCGTTTCGATACTTGGATTTCGATACCGGTTCCTGAACGATACTTTTTTCGATACCAATTTTTAGAAAAATCCATTTTAACAAAAATAAAACTGCATTACACATTGAAATTATTTTACAAATCTTTAGTTTCCCCCCATCTTAAGTTTTACAGCAGAAAAAAATAAAACCTACTGTATTTAACATAACTTTAAGTTCTCTAAACGTATTGCCGTCCCTACAAAAAATATTGGAGTACTACAAAGGAAAGAAATGTAGCTAACCATGTACAAGTACCTCTCCGCTCCATGTACAAGTACATCTCCGCTCCATGTACAAGTACCTCTCCGCTCCATGTACAAGTACCTCTCCGCTCAATGTACAAGTACATCTCCGCTCCATGTACAAGTACATCTCTGCTCCATGTACAAGTACCTCTCCGCTCAATGTACAAGTACATCTCCGCTCCATGTACAAGTACCTCTCCGCTCCATGTACAAGTACCTCTCCGGTCCATGTACAAGTACCTCTCCGCTCCATGTACAAGTACCTCTCCGCTCCATGTACAAGTACCTCTCCGCTCAATGTCAAGTGTCGACAGTACCTCTCCGCTCCATGTACAAATACCTCTCCGCTCTCATGTACAAGTACCTCTCCGCTCCATGTACAAGTACCTCTCCGCTCAATGTCAAGTGTCGACAGTACCTCTCCGCTCCATGTACAAGTACCTCTCCGCTCCATGTACAAGTACCTCTCCGCTCTCATGTACAAGTACCTCTCCGCTCCATGTACAAGTAGCTCTCCGCTCAATGTACAAGTGTCGACAGTACCTTTCCGCTCCATGTACAAATACCTCTCCGCTCTCATGTACAAGTACCTCTCCGCTCCATGTACAAGTACCTCTCCGCTCAATGTACAAATACCTCTCCGCTCCATGTATAAGTACCTCTCCGCTCTATGTACAAGTACCTCTCCGCTCCATGTACAAGTACCTCTCCGCTCAATGTACAAATACCTCTCCGCTCCATGTACAAGTAGCTCTCCGCTGAATGTACAAGTGTCGACAGTACCTCTCCGCTCAATGTACAAGTACCTCTCCGCTCAATGTACAAATACCTCTCCGCTCCATGTACAAGTACCTCTCCGCTCAATGTCAAGTATCGACAGTACCTCTCCGCTCCATGTACAAGTACCTCTCCGCTGAATGTACAAGTGTCGACAGTACCTCTCCGCTCAATGTACAAGTACCTCTCCGCTCCATGTACAAGTACCTCTCCGCTCTCATGTACAAGTACCTCTCCGCTCCATGTACAAGTACCTCTCCGCTCAATGTACAAGTACCTCTGCGCTCCATGTACAAGTACCTCTCCGCTCAATGTACAAGTACCTCTCCGCTCAATGTACAAGTGTCGACAGTACCTCTCCGCTCCATGTACAAGTACCTCTCCGCTCAATGTACAAGTGTCGACAGTACCTCTACGCTCAATGTACAAGTGTCGACAGTACCTCTCCGCTCTCATGTACAAGTACCTCTCCGATCCATGTACAAGTACATCTCCGCTCCATGTACAAGTACATCTCCGCTCAATGTACAAGTACCTCTCCGCTCCATGTACAAGTACCTCTCCGCTCCATGTACAAGTACCTCTCCGCTCCATGTACAAGTACCTCTCCGCTCCATGTACAAGTACCTCTCCGCTCAATGTACAAGTACCTCTCCGCTCCATGTACAAGTACCTCTCCGCTCAATGTACAAGTACCTCTCCGCTCCATGTACAAGTACCTCTCCGCTCCATGTACAAGTACCTCTCCGCTCCATGTACAAGTACCTCTCCGCTCAATGTCAAGTATCGACAGTACCTCTCCGCTCCATGTACAAGTACCTCTCCGCTGAATGTACAAGTGTCGACAGTACCTCTCCGCTCAATGTACAAGTACCTCTCCGCTCCATGTACAAGTACCTCTCCGCTCTCATGTACAAGTACCTCTCCGCTCCATGTACAAGTACCTCTCCGCTCAATGTACAAGTACCTCTGCGCTCCATGTACAAGTACCTCTCCGCTCAATGTACAAGTACCTCTCCGCTCAATGTACAAGTGTCGACAGTACCTCTCCGCTCCATGTACAAGTACCTCTCCGCTCAATGTACAAGTGTCGACAGTACCTCTACGCTCAATGTACAAGTGTCGACAGTACCTCTCCGCTCTCATGTACAAGTACCTCTCCGATCCATGTACAAGTACATCTCCGCTCCATGTACAAGTACATCTCCGCTCAATGTACAAGTACCTCTCCGCTCCATGTACAAGTACCTCTCCGCTCCATGTACAAGTACCTCTCCGCTCCATGTACAAGTACCTCTCCGCTCCATGTACAAGTACCTCTCCGCTCAATGTACAAGTACCTCTCCGCTCCATGTACAAGTACCTCTCCGCTCCATGTACAAGTACCTCTCCGCTCCATGTACAAGTACCTCTCCGCTCAATGTACAAGTACCTCTCCGCTCCATGTACAAGTACCTCTCCGCTCCATGTACAAGTACCTCTCCGCTCCATGTACAAGTACCTCTCCGCTCAATGTACAAGTACCTCTCCGCTCCCTGTACAAGTACATCTCCGCTCCATGTACAAGTACCTCTCCGCTCCATGTACAAGTACCTCTCCGCTCAATGTACAAGTGTCGACAGTACCTCTCCGCTCCATGTACAAGTACCTCTCCGCTCCATGTACAAGTACCTCTCCGCTCAATGTACAAGTGTCGACAGTACCTCTCCGCTCCATCTACAAGTACCTCTCCGCTCAATGTACAAGTACCTCTCCGCTGAATGTACAAGTACCTCTCCGCTCCATGTACAAGTACCTCTCCGCTCCATGTACAAATACCTCTCCGCTCCATGTACAAGTACCTCTCCGCTCCATGTACAAGCACCTCTCCGCTACATGTACAAGTACCTCTCCGCTCCATGTACAAGTACCTCTCCGCTCCATGTACAAGTACCTCTCCGCTCAATGTACAAGTACCTCTCCGCTCCATGTACAAATACCTCTCCGCTCCATGTACAAATACCTCTCCGCTCCATGTACAAGTACCTCTCCGCTCCATGTACCAGTACCTCTCCGCTCAATGTACAAGTACATCTCCGCTCAATGTACAAGTACATCTCCGCTCAATGTACAAGTACGTCTCCGCTCAATGTACAAGTACCTCTCCGCTCAATGTACAAGTACCTCTCCGCTCCATGTACAAGTACCTCTCCGCTCAATGTACAAGTACATCTCCGCTCCATGTACAAGTACCTCTCCGCTCAATGTACAAGTACCTCTCCGCTCCATGTACAAATACCTCTCCGCTCCATGTACAAATACCTCTCCGCTCCATGTACAAGTACCTCTCCGCTCCATGTACCAGTACCTCTCCGCTCAATGTACAAGTACATCTCCGCTCAATGTACAAGTACATCTCCGCTCAATGTACAAGTACGTCTCCGCTCAATGTACAAGTACCTCTCCGCTCAATGTACAAGTACCTCTCCGCTCCATGTACAAGTACCTCTCCGCTCAATGTACAAGTACATCTCCGCTCCATGTACCAGTACCTCTCCGCTCAATGTACAAGTACCTCTCCGCTCAATGTACAAGTACATCTCCGCTCCATGTACAAGTACGTCTCCGCTCAATGTATAAGTACCTCTCCGCTCCATGTACAAGTACCTCTCCGCTCCATGTACAAGTACATCTCCGCTCCATGTACAAGTACATCTCCGCTCCATGTACAAGTACCTCTCCGCTCCATGTACAAGTACCTCTCCGCTCCATGTACAAGTACATCTCCGCTCCATGTACAAGTACCTCTCCGCTCAATGTACAAGTACATCTCCGCTCCATGTACAAGTACATCTCCACTCCATGTACAAGTACCTCTCCGCTCAATGTACAAGTACATCTCCGCTCCATGTACCAGTACCTCTCCGCTCAATGTACAAGTACATCTCCACTCCATGTACAAGTACCTCTCCGCTCAATGTACAAGTACATCTCCGCTCCATGTACCAGTACCTCTCCGCTCAATGTACAAGTACATCTCCACTCCATGTACAAGTACCTCTCCGCTCAATGTACAAGTACATCTCCGCTCCATGTACCAGTACCTCTCCGCTCAATGTACAAGTACATCTCCGCTCCATGTACAAGTACCTCTCCGCTCAATGTACAAGTACCTCTCCGCTCAATGTACAAGTACATCTCCGCTCCATGTACCAGTACCTCTCCGCTCAATGTACAAGTACATCTGCGCTCCATGTAGGGCTGGGTATCGTTCAAAATTTTTCGATATCGATACCGTTTCGATACTTGGATTTCGATACCGGTTCCTGAACGATACTTTTTTCGATACCAATTTTTAGAAAAATCCATTTTAACAAAAATAAAACTGCATTACACATTGAAATTATTTTACAAATCTTTAGTTTCCCCCCATCTTAAGTTTTACAGCAGAAAAAAATAAAACCTACTGTATTTAACATAACTTTAAGTTCTCTAAACGTATTGCCGTCCCTACAAAAAATATTGGAGTACTACAAAGGAAAGAAATGTAGCTAAAACAAATAAATCAGTGGAATAGTTTTCAGTGCAAAACAGAGAGTTGCAAATCAGGGTTTAATGCTCACTGATGCAACAGAACTCTATTCTTGTACAAACTGATGAGATGGCTCCACTTCATGCATGGAAGACTAGTTGAGCATTGACTAGCCTATCAATATAGCCTTATATGCCACAAAGTGAATCGCATTTATATTCAACAAACTATCATGACATCAGCGTTTGTTAACGAGTTGCTAAAAATACATGGGCGATAACTGCCCGCTTGCACATAACGCTAATTAATTAAACATTAACGCTAGCGTTGCAGATCAGTGTGCTCACTGCTGCAACAGAACGTCATTCTTGTCAAATCTGATGAGACAGCTCAACTTCACTGACTAGCCAATCAATATAAATGAATCGCATTTACATTCAACAAACTATCATGACATCAGCGTTTGTTAACGAGTTGCTAAAAATACACAATGCCCGCTTGCGCATAACGTTACGGCGGCAATTAATTAAACGATCTAATGCTACAACTCACAGCCAGATGCATGGATTTGTCAGACTGAGGGATCTGATAACCGCTAACTTGCGGTAAGCTGAGCTGACCCACCTCTCAATTATTTCTCTTGTCTGTGGAAACCAGTCCGTGTTGTTTCTGTTTCTTTTCCTGCTTTTCATCATCTTCGCCATATGGTAATCCAGGATAGGAGTAGCTTGAGTGGCTAACTTCTTGTATACTATCCGCACCGCACGCCTGGCTCACAGTCACAACAAACACACCGGCTAAAGTGGGCGTAACGTTTCCTGCATGCCTCTACATGACAGCCAATCACCAGCCGTATTAGAGCGCGGCGTGCAAGCATGTCGCATGCTTATAGGCTCAATGACGCTGTTTTGTTTTGGTATCGAAAATTGGTATCGATTGACAAGGGAGGCTTCGATACCCCTTAGTATCGATGTTTCCATTTCGGTGCCAAGTAAGTATCGAAACTCGATACCCAGCCCTAGCTCCATGTACAAGTACCTCTCTGCTCAATGTACAAGTACCTCTCCGCTCAATGTACAAGTACCTCTCCGCTCCATGTACAAGTACCTCTCCGCTCCATGTACAAGTACCTCTCCGCTCCATGTACAAGTACCTCTCCGCTCCATGTACAAGTACATCTCTGCTCCATGTACAAGTACCTCTCCGCTCAATGTACAAGTACATCTCCGCTCCATGTACAAGTACCTCTCCGCTCCATGTACAAGTACATCTCCGCTCCATGTACAAGTACCTCTCCGCTCCATGTACAAGTACCTCTCCGCTCAATGTACAAGTACCTCTCCGCTCCATGTACAAGTACATCTCCGCTCCATGTACAAGTACCTCTCCGCTCAATGTACAAGTACATCTCCGCTCCATGTACAAGTACATCTCCACTCCATGTACAAGTACCTCTCCGCTCAATGTACAAGTACATCTCCGCTCCATGTACCAGTACCTCTCCGCTCAATGTACAAGTACATCTCCACTCCATGTACAAGTACCTCTCCGCTCAATGTACAAGTACATCTCCGCTCCATGTACCAGTACCTCTCCGCTCAATGTACAAGTACATCTCCACTCCATGTACAAGTACCTCTCCGCTCAATGTACAAGTACATCTCCGCTCCATGTACCAGTACCTCTCCGCTCAATGTACAAGTACATCTCCGCTCCATGTACAAGTACATCTCCACTCCATGTACAAGTACCTCTCCGCTCAATGTACAAGTACATCTCCGCTCCATGTACCAGTACCTCTCCGCTCAATGTACAAGTACATCTCCACTCCATGTACAAGTACCTCTCCGCTCAATGTACAAGTACATCTCCGCTCCATGTACCAGTACCTCTCCGCTCAATGTACAAGTACATCTCCACTCCATGTACAAGTACCTCTCCGCTCAATGTACAAGTACATCTCCGCTCCATGTACCAGTACCTCTCCGCTCAATGTACAAGTACATCTCCGCTCCATGTACAAGTACCTCTCCGCTCCATGTACAAGTACCTCTCCGCTCAATGTCAAGTGTCGACAGTACCTCTCCGCTCCATGTACAAATACCTCTCCGCTCTCATGTACAAGTACCTCTCCGCTCCATGTACAAGTACCTCTCCGCTCAATGTCAAGTGTCGACAGTACCTCTCCGCTCCATGTACAAGTACCTCTCCGCTCCATGTACAAGTACCTCTCCGCTCTCATGTACAAGTACCTCTCCGCTCCATGTACAAGTAGCTCTCCGCTCAATGTACAAGTGTCGACAGTACCTTTCCGCTCCATGTACAAATACCTCTCCGCTCTCATGTACAAGTACCTCTCCGCTCCATGTACAAGTACCTCTCCGCTCAATGTACAAATACCTCTCCGCTCCATGTATAAGTACCTCTCCGCTCTATGTACAAGTACCTCTCCGCTCCATGTACAAGTACCTCTCCGCTCAATGTACAAATACCTCTCCGCTCCATGTACAAGTAGCTCTCCGCTGAATGTACAAGTGTCGACAGTACCTCTCCGCTCAATGTACAAGTACCTCTCCGCTCAATGTACAAATACCTCTCCGCTCCATGTACAAGTACCTCTCCGCTCAATGTCAAGTATCGACAGTACCTCTCCGCTCCATGTACAAGTACCTCTCCGCTGAATGTACAAGTGTCGACAGTACCTCTCCGCTCAATGTACAAGTACCTCTCCGCTCCATGTACAAGTACCTCTCCGCTCTCATGTACAAGTACCTCTCCGCTCCATGTACAAGTACCTCTCCGCTCAATGTACAAGTACCTCTGCGCTCCATGTACAAGTACCTCTCCGCTCAATGTACAAGTACCTCTCCGCTCAATGTACAAGTGTCGACAGTACCTCTCCGCTCCATGTACAAGTACCTCTCCGCTCAATGTACAAGTGTCGACAGTACCTCTACGCTCAATGTACAAGTGTCGACAGTACCTCTCCGCTCTCATGTACAAGTACCTCTCCGATCCATGTACAAGTACATCTCCGCTCCATGTACAAGTACATCTCCGCTCAATGTACAAGTACCTCTCCGCTCCATGTACAAGTACCTCTCCGCTCCATGTACAAGTACCTCTCCGCTCCATGTACAAGTACCTCTCCGCTCCATGTACAAGTACCTCTCCGCTCAATGTACAAGTACCTCTCCGCTCCATGTACAAGTACCTCTCCGCTCAATGTACAAGTACCTCTCCGCTCCATGTACAAGTACCTCTCCGCTCCATGTACAAGTACCTCTCCGCTCCATGTACAAGTACCTCTCCGCTCAATGTCAAGTATCGACAGTACCTCTCCGCTCCATGTACAAGTACCTCTCCGCTGAATGTACAAGTGTCGACAGTACCTCTCCGCTCAATGTACAAGTACCTCTCCGCTCCATGTACAAGTACCTCTCCGCTCTCATGTACAAGTACCTCTCCGCTCCATGTACAAGTACCTCTCCGCTCAATGTACAAGTACCTCTGCGCTCCATGTACAAGTACCTCTCCGCTCAATGTACAAGTACCTCTCCGCTCAATGTACAAGTGTCGACAGTACCTCTCCGCTCCATGTACAAGTACCTCTCCGCTCAATGTACAAGTGTCGACAGTACCTCTACGCTCAATGTACAAGTGTCGACAGTACCTCTCCGCTCTCATGTACAAGTACCTCTCCGATCCATGTACAAGTACATCTCCGCTCCATGTACAAGTACATCTCCGCTCAATGTACAAGTACCTCTCCGCTCCATGTACAAGTACCTCTCCGCTCCATGTACAAGTACCTCTCCGCTCCATGTACAAGTACCTCTCCGCTCCATGTACAAGTACCTCTCCGCTCAATGTACAAGTACCTCTCCGCTCCATGTACAAGTACCTCTCCGCTCCATGTACAAGTACCTCTCCGCTCCATGTACAAGTACCTCTCCGCTCAATGTACAAGTACCTCTCCGCTCCATGTACAAGTACCTCTCCGCTCCATGTACAAGTACCTCTCCGCTCCATGTACAAGTACCTCTCCGCTCAATGTACAAGTACCTCTCCGCTCCCTGTACAAGTACATCTCCGCTCCATGTACAAGTACCTCTCCGCTCCATGTACAAGTACCTCTCCGCTCAATGTACAAGTGTCGACAGTACCTCTCCGCTCCATGTACAAGTACCTCTCCGCTCCATGTACAAGTACCTCTCCGCTCAATGTACAAGTGTCGACAGTACCTCTCCGCTCCATCTACAAGTACCTCTCCGCTCAATGTACAAGTACCTCTCCGCTGAATGTACAAGTACCTCTCCGCTCCATGTACAAGTACCTCTCCGCTCCATGTACAAATACCTCTCCGCTCCATGTACAAGTACCTCTCCGCTCCATGTACAAGCACCTCTCCGCTACATGTACAAGTACCTCTCCGCTCCATGTACAAGTACCTCTCCGCTCCATGTACAAGTACCTCTCCGCTCAATGTACAAGTACCTCTCCGCTCCATGTACAAATACCTCTCCGCTCCATGTACAAATACCTCTCCGCTCCATGTACAAGTACCTCTCCGCTCCATGTACCAGTACCTCTCCGCTCAATGTACAAGTACATCTCCGCTCAATGTACAAGTACATCTCCGCTCAATGTACAAGTACGTCTCCGCTCAATGTACAAGTACCTCTCCGCTCAATGTACAAGTACCTCTCCGCTCCATGTACAAGTACCTCTCCGCTCAATGTACAAGTACATCTCCGCTCCATGTACCAGTACCTCTCCGCTCAATGTACAAGTACCTCTCCGCTCAATGTACAAGTACATCTCCGCTCCATGTACAAGTACGTCTCCGCTCAATGTATAAGTACCTCTCCGCTCCATGTACAAGTACCTCTCCGCTCCATGTACAAGTACATCTCCGCTCCATGTACAAGTACATCTCCGCTCCATGTACAAGTACCTCTCCGCTCCATGTACAAGTACCTCTCCGCTCCATGTACAAGTACATCTCCGCTCCATGTACAAGTACCTCTCCGCTCAATGTACAAGTACATCTCCGCTCCATGTACAAGTACATCTCCGCTCCATGTACAAGTACCTCTCCGCTCAATGTACAAGTACATCTCCGCTCCATGTACCAGTACCTCTCCGCTCAATGTACAAGTACATCTCCACTCCATGTACAAGTACCTCTCCGCTCAATGTACAAGTACATCTCCGCTCCATGTACCAGTACCTCTCCGCTCAATGTACAAGTACATCTCCACTCCATGTACAAGTACCTCTCCGCTCAATGTACAAGTACATCTCCGCTCCATGTACCAGTACCTCTCCGCTCAATGTACAAGTACATCTCCGCTCCATGTACAAGTACCTCTCCGCTCAATGTACAAGTACCTCTCCGCTCAATGTACAAGTACATCTCCGCTCCATGTACCAGTACCTCTCCGCTCAATGTACAAGTACATCTGCGCTCCATGTAGGGCTGGGTATCGTTCAAAATTTTTCGATATCGATACCGTTTCGATACTTGGATTTCGATACCGGTTCCTGAACGATACTTTTTTCGATACCAATTTTTAGAAAAATCCATTTTAACAAAAATAAAACTGCATTACACATTGAAATTATTTTACAAATCTTTAGTTTCCCCCCATCTTAAGTTTTACAGCAGAAAAAAATAAAACCTACTGTATTTAACATAACTTTAAGTTCTCTAAACGTATTGCCGTCCCTACAAAAAATATTGGAGTACTACAAAGGAAAGAAATGTAGCTAAAACAAATAAATCAGTGGAATAGTTTTCAGTGCAAAACAGAGAGTTGCAAATCAGGGTTTAATGCTCACTGATGCAACAGAACTCTATTCTTGTACAAACTGATGAGATGGCTCCACTTCATGCATGGAAGACTAGTTGAGCATTGACTAGCCTATCAATATAGCCTTATATGCCACAAAGTGAATCGCATTTATATTCAACAAACTATCATGACATCAGCGTTTGTTAACGAGTTGCTAAAAATACATGGGCGATAACTGCCCGCTTGCACATAACGCTAATTAATTAAACATTAACGCTAGCGTTGCAGATCAGTGTGCTCACTGCTGCAACAGAACGTCATTCTTGTCAAATCTGATGAGACAGCTCAACTTCACTGACTAGCCAATCAATATAAATGAATCGCATTTACATTCAACAAACTATCATGACATCAGCGTTTGTTAACGAGTTGCTAAAAATACACAATGCCCGCTTGCGCATAACGTTACGGCGGCAATTAATTAAACGATCTAATGCTACAACTCACAGCCAGATGCATGGATTTGTCAGACTGAGGGATCTGATAACCGCTAACTTGCGGTAAGCTGAGCTGACCCACCTCTCAATTATTTCTCTTGTCTGTGGAAACCAGTCCGTGTTGTTTCTGTTTCTTTTCCTGCTTTTCATCATCTTCGCCATATGGTAATCCAGGATAGGAGTAGCTTGAGTGGCTAACTTCTTGTATACTATCCGCACCGCACGCCTGGCTCACAGTCACAACAAACACACCGGCTAAAGTGGGCGTAACGTTTCCTGCATGCCTCTACATGACAGCCAATCACCAGCCGTATTAGAGCGCGGCGTGCAAGCATGTCGCATGCTTATAGGCTCAATGACGCTGTTTTGTTTTGGTATCGAAAATTGGTATCGATTGACAAGGGAGGCTTCGATACCCCTTAGTATCGATGTTTCCATTTCGGTGCCAAGTAAGTATCGAAACTCGATACCCAGCCCTAGCTCCATGTACAAGTACCTCTCCGCTCAATGTACAAGTACCTCTCCGCTCAATGTACAAGTACCTCTCCGCTCCATGTACAAGTACCTCTCCGCTCCATGTACAAGTACCTCTCCGCTCCATGTACAAGTACCTCTCCGCTCCATGTACAAGTACATCTCTGCTCCATGTACAAGTACCTCTCCGCTCAATGTACAAGTACATCTCCGCTCCATGTACAAGTACCTCTCCGCTCCATGTACAAGTACATCTCCGCTCCATGTACAAGTACCTCTCCGCTCCATGTACAAGTACCTCTCCGCTCAATGTACAAGTACCTCTCCGCTCCATGTACAAGTACATCTCCGCTCCATGTACAAGTACCTCTCCGCTCAATGTACAAGTACATCTCCGCTCCATGTACAAGTACATCTCCACTCCATGTACAAGTACCTCTCCGCTCAATGTACAAGTACATCTCCGCTCCATGTACCAGTACCTCTCCGCTCAATGTACAAGTACATCTCCACTCCATGTACAAGTACCTCTCCGCTCAATGTACAAGTACATCTCCGCTCCATGTACCAGTACCTCTCCGCTCAATGTACAAGTACATCTCCACTCCATGTACAAGTACCTCTCCGCTCAATGTACAAGTACATCTCCGCTCCATGTACCAGTACCTCTCCGCTCAATGTACAAGTACATCTCCGCTCCATGTACAAGTACCTCTCCGCTCAATGTACAAGTACCTCTCCGCTCAATGTACAAGTACATCTCCGCTCCATGTACCAGTACCTCTCCGCTCAATGTACAAGTACATCTGCGCTCCATGTAGGGCTGGGTATCGTTCAAAATTTTTCGATATCGATACCGTTTCGATACTTGGATTTCGATACCGGTTCCTGAACGATACTTTTTTCGATACCAATTTTTAGAAAAATCCATTTTAACAAAAATAAAACTGCATTACACATTGAAATTATTTTACAAATCTTTAGTTTCCCCCCATCTTAAGTTTTACAGCAGAAAAAAATAAAACCTACTGTATTTAACATAACTTTAAGTTCTCTAAACGTATTGCCGTCCCTACAAAAAATATTGGAGTACTACAAAGGAAAGAAATGTAGCTAAAACAAATAAATCAGTGGAATAGTTTTCAGTGCAAAACAGAGAGTTGCAAATCAGGGTTTAATGCTCACTGATGCAACAGAACTCTATTCTTGTACAAACTGATGAGATGGCTCCACTTCATGCATGGAAGACTAGTTGAGCATTGACTAGCCTATCAATATAGCCTTATATGCCACAAAGTGAATCGCATTTATATTCAACAAACTATCATGACATCAGCGTTTGTTAACGAGTTGCTAAAAATACATGGGCGATAACTGCCCGCTTGCACATAACGCTAATTAATTAAACATTAACGCTAGCGTTGCAGATCAGTGTGCTCACTGCTGCAACAGAACGTCATTCTTGTCAAATCTGACGAGACAGCTCAACTTCACTGACTAGCCAATCAATATAAATGAATCGCATTTACATTCAACAAACTATCATGACATCAGCGTTTGTTAACGAGTTGCTAAAAATACACAATGCCCGCTTGCGCATAACGTTACGGCGGCAATTAATTAAACGATCTAATGCTACAACTCACAGCCAGATGCATGGATTTGTCAGACTGAGGGATCTGATAACCGCTAACTTGCGGTAAGCTGAGCTGACCCACCTCTCAATTATTTCTCTTGTCTGTGGAAACCAGTCCGTGTTGTTTCTGTTTCTTTTCCTGCTTTTCATCATCTTCGCCATATGGTAATCCAGGATAGGAGTAGCTTGAGTGGCTAACTTCTTGTATACTATCCGCACCGCACGCCTGGCTCACAGTCACAACAAACACACCGGCTAAAGTGGGCGTAACGTTTCCTGCATGCCTCTACATGACAGCCAATCACCAGCCGTATTAGAGCGCGGCGTGCAAGCATGTCGCATGCTTATAGGCTCAATGACGCTGTTTTGTTTTGGTATCGAAAATTGGTATCGATTGACAAGGGAGGCTTCGATACCCCTTAGTATCGATGTTTCCATTTCGGTGCCAAGTAAGTATCGAAACTCGATACCCAGCCCTAGCTCCATGTACAAGTACCTCTCCGCTCAATGTACAAGTACCTCTCCGCTCAATGTACAAGTACCTCTCCGCTCCATGTACAAGTACCTCTCCGCTCCATGTACAAGTACCTCTCCGCTCCATGTACAAGTACCTCTCCGCTCCATGTACAAGTACATCTCTGCTCCATGTACAAGTACCTCTCCGCTCAATGTACAAGTACATCTCCGCTCCATGTACAAGTACCTCTCCGCTCCATGTACAAGTACATCTCCGCTCCATGTACAAGTACCTCTCCGCTCCATGTACAAGTACCTCTCCGCTCAATGTACAAGTACATCTCCGCTCCATGTACAAGTACATCTCTGCTCCATGTACAAGTACCTCTCCGCTCAATGTACAAGTACATCTCCGCTCCATGTACAAGTACCTCTCCGCTCCATGTAAAAGTACCTCTCCGGTCCATGTACAAGTACCTCTCCGCTCCATGTACAAGTACCTCTCCGCTCCATGTACAAGTACCTCTCCGCTCAATGTCAAGTGTCGACAGTACCTCTCCGCTCCATGTACAAATACCTCTCCGCTCTCATGTACAAGTACCTCTCCGCTCCATGTACAAGTACCTCTCCGCTCAATGTCAAGTGTCGACAGTACCTCTCCGCTCCATGTACAAATACCTCTCCGCTCCATGTACAAGTACCTCTCCGCTCTCATGTACAAGTACCTCTCCGCTCCATGTACAAGTAGCTCTCCGCTCAATGTACAAGTGTCGACAGTACCTTTCCGCTCCATGTACAAATACCTCTCCGCTCTCATGTACAAGTACCTCTCCGCTCCATGTACAAGTACCTCTCCGCTCAATGTACAAATACCTCTCCGCTCCATGTATAAGTACCTCTCCGCTCTATGTACAAGTACCTCTCCGCTCCATGTACAAGTACCTCTCCGCTCAATGTACAAATACCTCTCCGCTCCATGTACAAGTAGCTCTCCGCTGAATGTACAAGTGTCGACAGTACCTCTCCGCTCAATGTACAAGTACCTCTCCGCTCAATGTACAAATACCTCTCCGCTCCATGTACAAGTACCTCTCCGCTCAATGTCAAGTATCGACAGTACCTCTCCGCTCCATGTACAAGTACCTCTCCGCTGAATGTACAAGTGTCGACAGTACCTCTCCGCTCAATGTACAAGTACCTCTCCGCTCCATGTACAAGTACCTCTCCGCTCTCATGTACAAGTACCTCTCCGCTCCATGTACAAGTACCTCTCCGCTCAATGTACAAGTACCTCTGCGCTCCATGTACAAGTACCTCTCCGCTCAATGTACAAGTACCTCTCCGCTCAATGTACAAGTGTCGACAGTACCTCTCCGCTCCATGTACAAGTACCTCTCCGCTCAATGTACAAGTGTCGACAGTACCTCTACGCTCAATGTACAAGTGTCGACAGTACCTCTCCGCTCTCATGTACAAGTACCTCTCCGATCCATGTACAAGTACATCTCCGCTCCATGTACAAGTACATCTCCGCTCAATGTACAAGTACCTCTCCGCTCCATGTACAAGTACCTCTCCGCTCCATGTACAAGTACCTCTCCGCTCCATGTACAAGTACCTCTCCGCTCAATGTACAAGTACCTCTCCGCTCCATGTACAAGTACCTCTCCGCTCAATGTACAAGTACCTCTCCGCTCCATGTACAAGTACCTCTCCGCTCCATGTACAAGTACCTCTCCGCTCCATGTACAAGTACCTCTCCGCTCCATGTACAAGTACATCTCTGCTCCATGTACAAGTACCTCTCCGCTCAATGTACAAGTACATCTCCGCTCCATGTACAAGTACCTCTCCGCTCCATGTACAAGTACATCTCCGCTCCATGTACAAGTACCTCTCCGCTCCATGTACAAGTACCTCTCCGCTCAATGTACAAGTACATCTCCGCTCCATGTACAAGTACATCTCTGCTCCATGTACAAGTACCTCTCCGCTCAATGTACAAGTACATCTCCGCTCCATGTACAAGTACCTCTCCGCTCCATGTACAAGTACCTCTCCGGTCCATGTACAAGTACCTCTCCGCTCCATGTACAAGTACCTCTCCGCTCCATGTACAAGTACCTCTCCGCTCAATGTCAAGTGTCGACAGTACCTCTCCGCTCCATGTACAAATACCTCTCCGCTCTCATGTACAAGTACCTCTCCGCTCCATGTACAAGTACCTCTCCGCTCAATGTCAAGTGTCGACAGTACCTCTCCGCTCCATGTACAAATACCTCTCCGCTCCATGTACAAGTACCTCTCCGCTCTCATGTACAAGTACCTCTCCGCTCCATGTACAAGTAGCTCTCCGCTCAATGTACAAGTGTCGACAGTACCTTTCCGCTCCATGTACAAATACCTCTCCGCTCTCATGTACAAGTACCTCTCCGCTCCATGTACAAGTACCTCTCCGCTCAATGTACAAATACCTCTCCGCTCCATGTATAAGTACCTCTCCGCTCTATGTACAAGTACCTCTCCGCTCCATGTACAAGTACCTCTCCGCTCAATGTACAAATACCTCTCCGCTCCATGTACAAGTAGCTCTCCGCTGAATGTACAAGTGTCGACAGTACCTCTCCGCTCAATGTACAAGTACCTCTCCGCTCAATGTACAAATACCTCTCCGCTCCATGTACAAGTACCTCTCCGCTCAATGTCAAGTATCGACAGTACCTCTCCGCTCCATGTACAAGTACCTCTCCGCTGAATGTACAAGTGTCGACAGTACCTCTCCGCTCAATGTACAAGTACCTCTCCGCTCCATGTACAAGTACCTCTCCGCTCTCATGTACAAGTACCTCTCCGCTCCATGTACAAGTACCTCTCCGCTCAATGTACAAGTACCTCTGCGCTCCATGTACAAGTACCTCTCCGCTCAATGTACAAGTACCTCTCCGCTCAATGTACAAGTGTCGACAGTACCTCTCCGCTCCATGTACAAGTACCTCTCCGCTCAATGTACAAGTGTCGACAGTACCTCTACGCTCAATGTACAAGTGTCGACAGTACCTCTCCGCTCTCATGTACAAGTACCTCTCCGATCCATGTACAAGTACATCTCCGCTCCATGTACAAGTACATCTCCGCTCAATGTACAAGTACCTCTCCGCTCCATGTACAAGTACCTCTCCGCTCCATGTACAAGTACCTCTCCGCTCCATGTACAAGTACCTCTCCGCTCCATGTACAAGTACCTCTCCGCTCAATGTACAAGTACCTCTCCGCTCCATGTACAAGTACCTCTCCGCTCAATGTACAAGTACCTCTCCGCTCCATGTACAAGTACCTCTCCGCTCCATGTACAAGTACCTCTCCGCTCCATGTACAAGTACCTCTCCGCTCCATGTACAAGTACATCTCTGCTCCATGTACAAGTACCTCTCCGCTCAATGTACAAGTACATCTCCGCTCCATGTACAAGTACCTCTCCGCTCCATGTACAAGTACATCTCCGCTCCATGTACAAGTACCTCTCCGCTCCATGTACAAGTACCTCTCCGCTCAATGTACAAGTACATCTCCGCTCCATGTACAAGTACATCTCTGCTCCATGTACAAGTACCTCTCCGCTCAATGTACAAGTACATCTCCGCTCCATGTACAAGTACCTCTCCGCTCCATGTACAAGTACCTCTCCGGTCCATGTACAAGTACCTCTCCGCTCCATGTACAAGTACCTCTCCGCTCCATGTACAAGTACCTCTCCGCTCAATGTCAAGTGTCGACAGTACCTCTCCGCTCCATGTACAAATACCTCTCCGCTCTCATGTACAAGTACCTCTCCGCTCCATGTACAAGTACCTCTCCGCTCAATGTCAAGTGTCGACAGTACCTCTCCGCTCCATGTACAAATACCTCTCCGCTCCATGTACAAGTACCTCTCCGCTCTCATGTACAAGTACCTCTCCGCTCCATGTACAAGTAGCTCTCCGCTCAATGTACAAGTGTCGACAGTACCTTTCCGCTCCATGTACAAATACCTCTCCGCTCTCATGTACAAGTACCTCTCCGCTCCATGTACAAGTACCTCTCCGCTCAATGTACAAATACCTCTCCGCTCCATGTATAAGTACCTCTCCGCTCTATGTACAAGTACCTCTCCGCTCCATGTACAAGTACCTCTCCGCTCAATGTACAAATACCTCTCCGCTCCATGTACAAGTAGCTCTCCGCTGAATGTACAAGTGTCGACAGTACCTCTCCGCTCAATGTACAAGTACCTCTCCGCTCAATGTACAAATACCTCTCCGCTCCATGTACAAGTACCTCTCCGCTCAATGTCAAGTATCGACAGTACCTCTCCGCTCCATGTACAAGTACCTCTCCGCTGAATGTACAAGTGTCGACAGTACCTCTCCGCTCAATGTACAAGTACCTCTCCGCTCCATGTACAAGTACCTCTCCGCTCTCATGTACAAGTACCTCTCCGCTCCATGTACAAGTACCTCTCCGCTCAATGTACAAGTACCTCTGCGCTCCATGTACAAGTACCTCTCCGCTCAATGTACAAGTACCTCTCCGCTCAATGTACAAGTGTCGACAGTACCTCTCCGCTCCATGTACAAGTACCTCTCCGCTAAATGTACAAGTGTCGACAGTACCTCTACGCTCAATGTACAAGTACCTCTCCGCTGAATGTACAAGTGTCGACAGTACCTCTCCGCTCTCATGTACAAGTACCTCTCCGATCCATGTACAAGTACATCTCCGCTCCATGTACAAGTACATCTCCGCTCAATGTACAAGTACCTCTCCGCTGCATGTACAAGTACCTCTCCGCTCCATGTACAAGTACCTCTCCGCTCCATGTACAAGTACCTCTCCGCTCCATGTACAAGTACCTCTCCGCTCAATGTACAAGTACCTCTCCGCTCCATGTACAAGTACCTCTCCGCTCAATGTACAAGTACCTCTCCGCTCCATGTACAAGTACCTCTCCGCTCCATGTACAAGTACCTCTCCGCTCCATGTACAAGTACCTCTCCGCTCAATGTCAAGTATCGACAGTACCTCTCCGCTCCATGTACAAGTACCTCTCCGCTGAATGTACAAGTGTCGACAGTACCTCTCCGCTCAATGTACAAGTACCTCTCCGCTCCATGTACAAGTACCTCTCCGCTCTCATGTACAAGTACCTCTCCGCTCCATGTACAAGTACCTCTCCGCTCAATGTACAAGTACCTCTGCGCTCCATGTACAAGTACCTCTCCGCTCAATGTACAAGTACCTCTCCGCTCAATGTACAAGTGTCGACAGTACCTCTCCGCTCCATGTACAAGTACCTCTCCGCTCAATGTACAAGTGTCGACAGTACCTCTACGCTCAATGTACAAGTGTCGACAGTACCTCTCCGCTCTCATGTACAAGTACCTCTCCGATCCATGTACAAGTACATCTCCGCTCCATGTACAAGTACATCTCCGCTCAATGTACAAGTACCTCTCCGCTCCATGTACAAGTACCTCTCCGCTCCATGTACAAGTACCTCTCCGCTCCATGTACAAGTACCTCTCCGCTCCATGTACAAGTACCTCTCCGCTCAATGTACAAGTACCTCTCCGCTCCATGTACAAGTACCTCTCCGCTCCATGTACAAGTACCTCTCCGCTCCATGTACAAGTACCTCTCCGCTCAATGTACAAGTACCTCTCCGCTCCATGTACAAGTACCTCTCCGCTCCATGTACAAGTACCTCTCCGCTCCATGTACAAGTACCTCTCCGCTCAATGTACAAGTACCTCTCCGCTCCCTGTACAAGTACATCTCCGCTCCATGTACAAGTACCTCTCCGCTCCATGTACAAGTACCTCTCCGCTCAATGTACAAGTGTCGACAGTACCTCTCCGCTCCATGTACAAGTACCTCTCCGCTCCATGTACAAGTACCTCTCCGCTCAATGTACAAGTGTCGACAGTACCTCTCCGCTCCATCTACAAGTACCTCTCCGCTCAATGTACAAGTACCTCTCCGCTGAATGTACAAGTACCTCTCCGCTCCATGTACAAGTACCTCTCCGCTCCATGTACAAATACCTCTCCGCTCCATGTACAAGTACCTCTCCGCTCCATGTACAAGCACCTCTCCGCTACATGTACAAGTACCTCTCCGCTCCATGTACAAGTACCTCTCCGCTCCATGTACAAGTACCTCTCCGCTCAATGTACAAGTACCTCTCCGCTCCATGTACAAATACCTCTCCGCTCCATGTACAAATACCTCTCCGCTCCATGTACAAGTACCTCTCCGCTCCATGTACCAGTACCTCTCCGCTCAATGTACAAGTACATCTCCGCTCAATGTACAAGTACATCTCCGCTCAATGTACAAGTACGTCTCCGCTCAATGTACAAGTACCTCTCCGCTCAATGTACAAGTACCTCTCCGCTCCATGTACAAGTACCTCTCCGCTCAATGTACAAGTACATCTCCGCTCCATGTACCAGTACCTCTCCGCTCAATGTACAAGTACCTCTCCGCTCAATGTACAAGTACATCTCCGCTCCATGTACAAGTACGTCTCCGCTCAATGTATAAGTACCTCTCCGCTCCATGTACAAGTACCTCTCCGCTCCATGTACAAGTACATCTCCGCTCCATGTACAAGTACCTCTCCGCTCCATGTACAAGTACCTCTCCGCTCCATGTACAAGTACATCTCCGCTCCATGTACAAGTACCTCTCCGCTCAATGTACAAGTACATCTCCGCTCCATGTACAAGTACATCTCCACTCCATGTACAAGTACCTCTCCGCTCAATGTACAAGTACATCTCCGCTCCATGTACCAGTACCTCTCCGCTCAATGTACAAGTACATCTCCACTCCATGTACAAGTACCTCTCCGCTCAATGTACAAGTACATCTCCGCTCCATGTACCAGTACCTCTCCGCTCAATGTACAAGTACATCTCCACTCCATGTACAAGTACCTCTCCGCTCAATGTACAAGTACATCTCCGCTCCATGTACCAGTACCTCTCCGCTCAATGTACAAGTACATCTCCGCTCCATGTACAAGTACCTCTCCGCTCAATGTACAAGTACCTCTCCGCTCAATGTACAAGTACATCTCCGCTCCATGTACCAGTACCTCTCCGCTCAATGTACAAGTACATCTGCGCTCCATGTAGGGCTGGGTATCGTTCAAAATTTTTCGATATCGATACCGTTTCGATACTTGGATTTCGATACCGGTTCCTGAACGATACTTTTTTCGATACCAATTTTTAGAAAAATCCATTTTAACAAAAATAAAACTGCATTACACATTGAAATTATTTTACAAATCTTTAGTTTCCCCCCATCTTAAGTTTTACAGCAGAAAAAAATAAAACCTACTGTATTTAACATAACTTTAAGTTCTCTAAACGTATTGCCGTCCCTACAAAAAATATTGGAGTACTACAAAGGAAAGAAATGTAGCTAAAACAAATAAATCAGTGGAATAGTTTTCAGTGCAAAACAGAGAGTTGCAAATCAGGGTTTAATGCTCACTGATGCAACAGAACTCTATTCTTGTACAAACTGATGAGATGGCTCCACTTCATGCATGGAAGACTAGTTGAGCATTGACTAGCCTATCAATATAGCCTTATATGCCACAAAGTGAATCGCATTTATATTCAACAAACTATCATGACATCAGCGTTTGTTAACGAGTTGCTAAAAATACATGGGCGATAACTGCCCGCTTGCACATAACGCTAATTAATTAAACATTAACGCTAGCGTTGCAGATCAGTGTGCTCACTGCTGCAACAGAACGTCATTCTTGTCAAATCTGACGAGACAGCTCAACTTCACTGACTAGCCAATCAATATAAATGAATCGCATTTACATTCAACAAACTATCATGACATCAGCGTTTGTTAACGAGTTGCTAAAAATACACAATGCCCGCTTGCGCATAACGTTACGGCGGCAATTAATTAAACGATCTAATGCTACAACTCACAGCCAGATGCATGGATTTGTCAGACTGAGGGATCTGATAACCGCTAACTTGCGGTAAGCTGAGCTGACCCACCTCTCAATTATTTCTCTTGTCTGTGGAAACCAGTCCGTGTTGTTTCTGTTTCTTTTCCTGCTTTTCATCATCTTCGACATATGGTAATCCAGGATAGGAGTAGCTTGAGTGGCTAACTTCTTGTATACTATCCGCACCGCACGCCTGGCTCACAGTCACAACAAACACACCGGCTAAAGTGGGCGTAACGTTTCCTGCATGCCTCTACATGACAGCCAATCACCAGCCGTATTAGAGCGCGGCGTGCAAGCATGTCGCATGCTTATAGGCTCAATGACGCTGTTTTGTTTTGGTATCGAAAATTGGTATCGATTGACAAGGGAGGCTTCGATACCCCTTAGTATCGATGTTTCCATTTCGGTGCCAAGTAAGTATCGAAACTCGATACCCAGCCCTAGCTCCATGTACAAGTACCTCTCCGCTCAATGTACAAGTACCTCTCCGCTCAATGTACAAGTACCTCTCCGCTCCATGTACAAGTACCTCTCCGCTCCATGTACAAGTACCTCTCCGCTCCATGTACAAGTACCTCTCCGCTCCATGTACAAGTACATCTCTGCTCCATGTACAAGTACCTCTCCGCTCAATGTACAAGTACATCTCCGCTCCATGTACAAGTACCTCTCCGCTCCATGTACAAGTACATCTCCGCTCCATGTACAAGTACCTCTCCGCTCCATGTACAAGTACCTCTCCGCTCCATGTACAAGTACCTCTCCGCTCCATGTACAAGTACATCTCCGCTCCATGTACAAGTACCTCTCCGCTCAATGTACAAGTACATCTCCGCTCCATGTACAAGTACATCTCCACTCCATGTACAAGTACCGCTCCGCTCAATGTACAAGTACATCTCCGCTCCATGTACCAGTACCTCTCCGCTCAATGTACAAGTACATCTCCACTCCATGTACAAGTACCTCTCCGCTCAATGTACAAGTACATCTCCGCTCCATGTACCAGTACCTCTCCGCTCAATGTACAAGTACATCTCCACTCCATGTACAAGTACCTCTCCGCTCAATGTACAAGTACATCTCCGCTCCATGTACCAGTACCTCTCCGCTCAATGTACAAGTACATCTCCGCTCCATGTACAAGTACCTCTCCGCTCAATGTACAAGTACCTCTCCGCTCAATGTACAAGTACATCTCCGCTCCATGTACCAGTACCTCTCCGCTCAATGTACAAGTACATCTGCGCTCCATGTAGGGCTGGGTATCGTTCAAAATTTTTCGATATCGATACCGTTTCGATACTTGGATTTCGATACCGGTTCCTGAACGATACTTTTTTCGATACCAATTTTTAGAAAAATCCATTTTAACAAAAATAAAACTGCATTACACATTGAAATTATTTTACAAATCTTTAGTTTCCCCCCATCTTAAGTTTTACAGCAGAAAAAAATAAAACCTACTGTATTTAACATAACTTTAAGTTCTCTAAACGTATTGCCGTCCCTACAAAAAATATTGGAGTACTACAAAGGAAAGAAATGTAGCTAAAACAAATAAATCAGTGGAATAGTTTTCAGTGCAAAACAGAGAGTTGCAAATCAGGGTTTAATGCTCACTGATGCAACAGAACTCTATTCTTGTACAAACTGATGAGATGGCTCCACTTCATGCATGGAAGACTAGTTGAGCATTGACTAGCCTATCAATATAGCCTTATATGCCACAAAGTGAATCGCATTTATATTCAACAAACTATCATGACATCAGCGTTTGTTAACGAGTTGCTAAAAATACATGGGCGATAACTGCCCGCTTGCACATAACGCTAATTAATTAAACATTAACGCTAGCGTTGCAGATCAGTGTGCTCACTGCTGCAACAGAACGTCATTCTTGTCAAATCTGACGAGACAGCTCAACTTCACTGACTAGCCAATCAATATAAATGAATCGCATTTACATTCAACAAACTATCATGACATCAGCGTTTGTTAACGAGTTGCTAAAAATACACAATGCCCGCTTGCGCATAACGTTACGGCGGCAATTAATTAAACGATCTAATGCTACAACTCACAGCCAGATGCATGGATTTGTCAGACTGAGGGATCTGATAACCGCTAACTTGCGGTAAGCTGAGCTGACCCACCTCTCAATTATTTCTCTTGTCTGTGGAAACCAGTCCGTGTTGTTTCTGTTTCTTTTCCTGCTTTTCATCATCTTCGCCATATGGTAATCCAGGATAGGAGTAGCTTGAGTGGCTAACTTCTTGTATACTATCCGCACCGCACGCCTGGCTCACAGTCACAACAAACACACCGGCTAAAGTGGGCGTAACGTTTCCTGCATGCCTCTACATGACAGCCAATCACCAGCCGTATTAGAGCGCGGCGTGCAAGCATGTCGCATGCTTATAGGCTCAATGACGCTGTTTTGTTTTGGTATCGAAAATTGGTATCGATTGACAAGGGAGGCTTCGATACCCCTTAGTATCGATGTTTCCATTTCGGTGCCAAGTAAGTATCGAAACTCGATACCCAGCCCTAGCTCCATGTACAAGTACCTCTCCGCTCAATGTACAAGTACCTCTCCGCTCAATGTACAAGTACCTCTCCGCTCCATGTACAAGTACCTCTCCGCTCCATGTACAAGTACCTCTCCGCTCCATGTACAAGTACCTCTCCGCTCCATGTACAAGTACATCTCTGCTCCATGTACAAGTACCTCTCCGCTCAATGTACAAGTACATCTCCGCTCCATGTACAAGTACCTCTCCGCTCCATGTACAAGTACATCTCCGCTCCATGTACAAGTACCTCTCCGCTCCATGTACAAGTACCTCACCGCTCAATGTACAAGTACCTCTCCGCTCAATGTACAAGTACATCTCCGCTCCATGTACAAGTACATCTCCACTCCATGTACAAGTACCTCTCCGCTCAATGTACAAGTACATCTCCGCTCCATGTACCAGTACCTCTCCGCTCAATGTACAAGTACATCTCCACTCCATGTACAAGTACCTCTCCGCTCAATGTACAAGTACATCTCCGCTCCATGTACCAGTACCTCTCCGCTCAATGTACAAGTACATCTCCACTCCATGTACAAGTACCTCTCCGCTCAATGTACAAGTACATCTCCGCTCCATGTACCAGTACCTCTCCGCTCAATGTACAAGTACATCTCCGCTCCATGTACAAGTACCTCTCCGCTCAATGTACAAGTACCTCTCCGCTCAATGTACAAGTACATCTCCGCTCCATGTACAAGTACCTCTCCGCTCCATGTACAAGTACCTCTCCGCTCAATGTACAAATACCTCTCCGCTCCATGTACAAGTAGCTCTCCGCTGAATGTACAAGTGTCGACAGTACCTCTCCGCTCAATGTACAAGTACCTCTCCGCTCAATGTACAAATACCTCTCCGCTCCATGTACAAGTACCTCTCCGCTCAATGTCAAGTATCGACAGTACCTCTCCGCTCCATGTACAAGTACCTCTCCGCTGAATGTACAAGTGTCGACAGTACCTCTCCGCTCAATGTACAAGTACCTCTCCGCTCCATGTACAAGTACCTCTCCGCTCTCATGTACAAGTACCTCTCCGCTCCATGTACAAGTACCTCTCCGCTCAATGTACAAGTACCTCTGCGCTCCATGTACAAGTACCTCTCCGCTCAATGTACAAGTACCTCTCCGCTCAATGTACAAGTGTCGACAGTACCTCTCCGCTCCATGTACAAGTACCTCTCCGCTCAATGTACAAGTGTCGACAGTACCTCTACGCTCAATGTACAAGTGTCGACAGTACCTCTCCGCTCTCATGTACAAGTACCTCTCCGATCCATGTACAAGTACATCTCCGCTCCATGTACAAGTACATCTCCGCTCAATGTACAAGTACCTCTCCGCTCCATGTACAAGTACCTCTCCGCTCCATGTACAAGTACC
Organism: Poromitra crassiceps; assembly: GCF_964638095.1. NCBI lineage: Eukaryota > Metazoa > Chordata > Actinopteri > Beryciformes > Melamphaidae > Poromitra > Poromitra crassiceps. The sequence goes on from NW_028152251.1 coordinate 511,246, forward strand.
TCTCCGCTCCATGTACAAGTACCTCTCCGCTCCATGTACAAGTACCTCTCCGCTCAATGTACAAGTACCTCTCCGCTCCATGTACAAGTACCTCTCCGCTCAATGTACAAGTACCTCTCCGCTCCATGTACAAGTACCTCTCCGCTCCATGTACAAGTACCTCTCCGCTCCATGTACAAGTACCTCTCCGCTCAATGTCAAGTATCGACAGTACCTCTCCGCTCCATGTACAAGTACCTCTCCGCTGAATGTACAAGTGTCGACAGTACCTCTCCGCTCAATGTACAAGTACCTCTCCGCTCCATGTACAAGTACCTCTCCGCTCTCATGTACAAGTACCTCTCCGCTCCATGTACAAGTACCTCTCCGCTCAATGTACAAGTACCTCTGCGCTCCATGTACAAGTACCTCTCCGCTCAATGTACAAGTACCTCTCCGCTCAATGTACAAGTGTCGACAGTACCTCTCCGCTCCATGTACAAGTACCTCTCCGCTCCATGTACAAGTACCTCTCCGCTCCATGTACAAGTACCTCTCCGCTCCATGTACAAGTACCTCTCCGCTCCATGTACAAGTACCTCTCCGCTCAATGTCAAGTGTCGACAGTACCTCTCCGCTCCATGTACAAATACCTCTCCGCTCTCATGTACAAGTACCTCTCCGCTCCATGTACAAGTACCTCTCCGCTCAATGTCAAGTGTCGACAGTACCTCTCCGCTCCATGTACAAATACCTCTCCGCTCCATGTACAAGTACCTCTCCGCTCTCATGTACAAGTACCTCTCCGCTCCATGTACAAGTAGCTCTCCGCTCAATGTACAAGTGTCGACAGTACCTTTCCGCTCCATGTACAAATACCTCTCCGCTCTCATGTACAAGTACCTCTCCGCTCCATGTACAAGTACCTCTCCGCTCAATGTACAAATACCTCTCCGCTCCATGTATAAGTACCTCTCCGCTCTATGTACAAGTACCTCTCCGCTCCATGTACAAGTACCTCTCCGCTCAATGTACAAATACCTCTCCGCTCCATGTACAAGTAGCTCTCCGCTGAATGTACAAGTGTCGACAGTACCTCTCCGCTCAATGTACAAGTACCTCTCCGCTCAATGTACAAATACCTCTCCGCTCCATGTACAAGTACCTCTCCGCTCAATGTCAAGTATCGACAGTACCTCTCCGCTCCATGTACAAGTACCTCTCCGCTGAATGTACAAGTGTCGACAGTACCTCTCCGCTCAATGTACAAGTACCTCTCCGCTCCATGTACAAGTACCTCTCCGCTCTCATGTACAAGTACCTCTCCGCTCCATGTACAAGTACCTCTCCGCTCAATGTACAAGTACCTCTGCGCTCCATGTACAAGTACCTCTCCGCTCAATGTACAAGTACCTCTCCGCTCAATGTACAAGTGTCGACAGTACCTCTCCGCTCCATGTACAAGTACCTCTCCGCTCAATGTACAAGTGTCGACAGTACCTCTACGCTCAATGTACAAGTGTCGACAGTACCTCTCCGCTCTCATGTACAAGTACCTCTCCGATCCATGTACAAGTACATCTCCGCTCCATGTACAAGTACATCTCCGCTCAATGTACAAGTACCTCTCCGCTCCATGTACAAGTACCTCTCCGCTCCATGTACAAGTACCTCTCCGCTCCATGTACAAGTACCTCTCCGCTCCATGTACAAGTACCTCTCCGCTCAATGTACAAGTACCTCTCCGCTCCATGTACAAGTACCTCTCCGCTCAATGTACAAGTACCTCTCCGCTCCATGTACAAGTACCTCTCCGCTCCATGTACAAGTACCTCTCCGCTCCATGTACAAGTACCTCTCCGCTCAATGTCAAGTATCGACAGTACCTCTCCGCTCCATGTACAAGTACCTCTCCGCTGAATGTACAAGTGTCGACAGTACCTCTCCGCTCAATGTACAAGTACCTCTCCGCTCCATGTACAAGTACCTCTCCGCTCTCATGTACAAGTACCTCTCCGCTCCATGTACAAGTACCTCTCCGCTCAATGTACAAGTACCTCTGCGCTCCATGTACAAGTACCTCTCCGCTCAATGTACAAGTACCTCTCCGCTCAATGTACAAGTGTCGACAGTACCTCTCCGCTCCATGTACAAGTACCTCTCCGCTCAATGTACAAGTGTCGACAGTACCTCTACGCTCAATGTACAAGTGTCGACAGTACCTCTCCGCTCTCATGTACAAGTACCTCTCCGATCCATGTACAAGTACATCTCCGCTCCATGTACAAGTACATCTCCGCTCAATGTACAAGTACCTCTCCGCTCCATGTACAAGTACCTCTCCGCTCCATGTACAAGTACCTCTCCGCTCCATGTACAAGTACCTCTCCGCTCCATGTACAAGTACCTCTCCGCTCAATGTACAAGTACCTCTCCGCTCCATGTACAAGTACCTCTCCGCTCCATGTACAAGTACCTCTCCGCTCCATGTACAAGTACCTCTCCGCTCAATGTACAAGTACCTCTCCGCTCCATGTACAAGTACCTCTCCGCTCCATGTACAAGTACCTCTCCGCTCCATGTACAAGTACCTCTCCGCTCAATGTACAAGTACTTCTCCGCTCCATGTACAAGTACCTCTCCGCTCCATGTACAAGTACCTCTCCGCTCCATGTACAAGTACCTCTCCGCTCAATGTACAAGTACCTCTCCGCTCCCTGTACAAGTACATCTCCGCTCCATGTACAAGTACCTCTCCGCTCCATGTACAAGTACCTCTCCGCTCAATGTACAAGTGTCGACAGTACCTCTCCGCTCCATGTACAAGTACCTCTCCGCTCCATGTACAAGTACCTCTCCGCTCAATGTACAAGTGTCGACAGTACCTCTCCGCTCCATCTACAAGTACCTCTCCGCTCAATGTACAAGTACCTCTCCGCTGAATGTACAAGTACCTCTCCGCTCCATGTACAAGTACCTCTCCGCTCCATGTACAAATACCTCTCCGCTCCATGTACAAGTACCTCTCCGCTCCATGTACAAGCACCTCTCCGCTACATGTACAAGTACCTCTCCGCTCCATGTACAAGTACCTCTCCGCTCCATGTACAAGTACCTCTCCGCTCAATGTACAAGTACCTCTCCGCTCCATGTACAAATACCTCTCCGCTCCATGTACAAATACCTCTCCGCTCCATGTACAAGTACCTCTCCGCTCCATGTACCAGTACCTCTCCGCTCAATGTACAAGTACATCTCCGCTCAATGTACAAGTACATCTCCGCTCAATGTACAAGTACGTCTCCGCTCAATGTACAAGTACCTCTCCGCTCAATGTACAAGTACCTCTCCGCTCCATGTACAAGTACCTCTCCGCTCCATGTACAAGTACCTCTCCGCTCAATGTACAAGTGTCGACAGTACCTCTCCGCTCCATGTACAAGTACCTCTCCGCTCCATGTACAAGTACCTCTCCGCTCAATGTACAAGTGTCGACAGTACCTCTCCGCTCCATCTACAAGTACCTCTCCGCTCAATGTACAAGTACCTCTCCGCTGAATGTACAAGTACCTCTCCGCTCCATGTACAAGTACCTCTCCGCTCCATGTACAAATACCTCTCCGCTCCATGTACAAGTACCTCTCCGCTCCATGTACAAGCACCTCTCCGCTACATGTACAAGTACCTCTCCGCTCCATGTACAAGTACCTCTCCGCTCCATGTACAAGTACCTCTCCGCTCAATGTACAAGTACCTCTCCGCTCCATGTACAAATACCTCTCCGCTCCATGTACAAATACCTCTCCGCTCCATGTACAAGTACCTCTCCGCTCCATGTACCAGTACCTCTCCGCTCAATGTACAAGTACATCTCCGCTCAATGTACAAGTACGTCTCCGCTCAATGTACAAGTACGTCTCCGCTCAATGTACAAGTACCTCTCCGCTCCATGTACAAGTACCTCTCCGCTCAATGTACAAGTACATCTCCGCTCAATGTACAAGTACATCTCCGCTCAATGTACAAGTACGTCTCCGCTCAATGTACAAGTACCTCTCCGCTCAATGTACAAGTACCTCTCCGCTCCATGTACAAGTACCTCTCCGCTCAATGTACAAGTACATCTCCGCTCCATGTACCAGTACCTCTCCGCTCAATGTACAAGTACCTCTCCGCTCAATGTACAAGTACATCTCCGCTCCATGTACAAGTACGTCTCCGCTCAATGTATAAGTACCTCTCCGCTCCATGTACAAGTACCTCTCCGCTCCATGTACAAGTACATCTCCGCTCCATGTACAAGTACATCTCCGCTCCATGTACAAGTACCTCTCCGCTCCATGTACAAGTACCTCTCCGCTCCATGTACAAGTACATCTCCGCTCCATGTACAAGTACCTCTCCGCTCAATGTACAAGTACATCTCCGCTCCATGTACAAGTACATCTCCACTCCATGTACAAGTACCTCTCCGCTCAATGTACAAGTACATCTCCGCTCCATGTACCAGTACCTCTCCGCTCAATGTACAAGTACATCTGCGCTCCATGTAGGGCTGGGTATCGTTCAAAATTTTTCGATATCGATACCGTTTCGATACTTGGATTTCGATACCGGTTCCTGAACGATACTTTTTTCGATACCAATTTTTAGAAAAATCCATTTTAACAAAAATAAAACTGCATTACACATTGAAATTATTTTACAAATCTTTAGTTTCCCCCCATCTTAAGTTTTACAGCAGAAAAAAATAAAACCTACTGTATTTAACATAACTTTAAGTTCTCTAAACGTATTGCCGTCCCTACAAAAAATATTGGAGTACTACAAAGGAAAGAAATGTAGCTAAAACAAATAAATCAGTGGAATAGTTTTCAGTGCAAAACAGAGAGTTGCAAATCAGGGTTTAATGCTCACTGATGCAACAGAACTCTATTCTTGTACAAACTGATGAGATGGCTCCACTTCATGCATGGAAGACTAGTTGAGCATTGACTAGCCTATCAATATAGCCTTATATGCCACAAAGTGAATCGCATTTATATTCAACAAACTATCATGACATCAGCGTTTGTTAACGAGTTGCTAAAAATACATGGGCGATAACTGCCCGCTTGCACATAACGCTAATTAATTAAACATTAACGCTAGCGTTGCAGATCAGTGTGCTCACTGCTGCAACAGAACGTCATTCTTGTCAAATCTGACGAGACAGCTCAACTTCACTGACTAGCCAATCAATATAAATGAATCGCATTTACATTCAACAAACTATCATGACATCAGCGTTTGTTAACGAGTTGCTAAAAATACACAATGCCCGCTTGCGCATAACGTTACGGCGGCAATTAATTAAACGATCTAATGCTACAACTCACAGCCAGATGCATGGATTTGTCAGACTGAGGGATCTGATAACCGCTAACTTGCGGTAAGCTGAGCTGACCCACCTCTCAATTATTTCTCTTGTCTGTGGAAACCAGTCCGTGTTGTTTCTGTTTCTTTTCCTGCTTTTCATCATCTTCGCCATATGGTAATCCAGGATAGGAGTAGCTTGAGTGGCTAACTTCTTGTATACTATCCGCACCGCACGCCTGGCTCACAGTCACAACAAACACACCGGCTAAAGTGGGCGTAACGTTTCCTGCATGCCTCTACATGACAGCCAATCACCAGCCGTATTAGAGCGCGGCGTGCAAGCATGTCGCATGCTTATAGGCTCAATGACGCTGTTTTGTTTTGGTATCGAAAATTGGTATCGATTGACAAGGGAGGCTTCGATACCCCTTAGTATCGATGTTTCCATTTCGGTGCCAAGTAAGTATCGAAACTCGATACCCAGCCCTAGCTCCATGTACAAGTACCTCTCCGCTCAATGTACAAGTACCTCTCCGCTCAATGTACAAGTACCTCTCCGCTCCATGTACAAGTACCTCTCCGCTCCATGTACAAGTACCTCTCCGCTCCATGTACAAGTACCTCTCCGCTCCATGTACAAGTACATCTCTGCTCCATGTACAAGTACCTCTCCGCTCAATGTACAAGTACATCTCCGCTCCATGTACAAGTACCTCTCCGCTCCATGTACAAGTACATCTCCGCTCCATGTACAAGTACCTCTCCGCTCCATGTACAAGTACCTCACCGCTCAATGTACAAGTACATCTCCGCTCCATGTACAAGTACATCTCTGCTCCATGTACAAGTACCTCTCCGCTCAATGTACAAGTACATCTCCGCTCCATGTACAAGTACCTCTCCGCTCCATGTACAAGTACCTCTCCGCTCCATGTACAAGTACCTCTCCGCTCCATGTACAAGTACCTCTCCGCTCCATGTACAAGTACCTCTCCGCTCAATGTCAAGTGTCGACAGTACCTCTCCGCTCCATGTACAAATACCTCTCCGCTCTCATGTACAAGTACCTCTCCGCTCCATGTACAAGTACCTCTCCGCTCAATGTCAAGTGTCGACAGTACCTCTCCGCTCCATGTACAAATACCTCTCCGCTCCATGTACAAGTACCTCTCCGCTCTCATGTACAAGTACCTCTCCGCTCCATGTACAAGTAGCTCTCCGCTCAATGTACAAGTGTCGACAGTACCTTTCCGCTCCATGTACAAATACCTCTCCGCTCTCATGTACAAGTACCTCTCCGCTCCATGTACAAGTACCTCTCCGCTCAATGTACAAATACCTCTCCGCTCCATGTATAAGTACCTCTCCGCTCTATGTACAAGTACCTCTCCGCTCCATGTACAAGTACCTCTCCGCTCAATGTACAAATACCTCTCCGCTCCATGTACAAGTAGCTCTCCGCTGAATGTACAAGTGTCGACAGTACCTCTCCGCTCAATGTACAAGTACCTCTCCGCTCAATGTACAAATACCTCTCCGCTCCATGTACAAGTACCTCTCCGCTCAATGTCAAGTATCGACAGTACCTCTCCGCTCCATGTACAAGTACCTCTCCGCTGAATGTACAAGTGTCGACAGTACCTCTCCGCTCAATGTACAAGTACCTCTCCGCTCCATGTACAAGTACCTCTCCGCTCCATGTACAAGTACCTCTCCGCTCCATGTACAAGTACCTCTCCGCTCCATGTACAAGTACCTCTCCGCTCAATGTACAAGTACCTCTCCGCTCCATGTACAAGTACCTCTCCGCTCCATGTACAAGTACCTCTCCGCTCCATGTACAAGTACCTCTCCGCTCAATGTACAAGTACCTCTCCGCTCCATGTACAAGTACCTCTCCGCTCCATGTACAAGTACCTCTCCGCTCCATGTACAAGTACCTCTCCGCTCAATGTACAAGTACCTATCCGCTCCCTGTACAAGTACATCTCCGCTCCATGTACAAGTACCTCTCCGCTCCATGTACAAGTACCTCTCCGCTCAATGTACAAGTGTCGACAGTACCTCTCCGCTCCATGTACAAGTACCTCTCCGCTCCATGTACAAGTACCTCTCCGCTCAATGTACAAGTGTCGACAGTACCTCTCCGCTCCATCTACAAGTACCTCTCCGCTCAATGTACAAGTACCTCTCCGCTGAATGTACAAGTACCTCTCCGCTCCATGTACAAGTACCTCTCCGCTCCATGTACAAATACCTCTCCGCTCCATGTACAAGTACCTCTCCGCTCCATGTACAAGCACCTCTCCGCTACATGTACAAGTACCTCTCCGCTCCATGTACAAGTACCTCTCCGCTCCATGTACAAGTACCTCTCCGCTCAATGTACAAGTACCTCTCCGCTCCATGTACAAATACCTCTCCGCTCCATGTACAAATACCTCTCCGCTCCATGTACAAGTACCTCTCCGCTCCATGTACCAGTACCTCTCCGCTCAATGTACAAGTACATCTCCGCTCAATGTACAAGTACATCTCCGCTCAATGTACAAGTACGTCTCCGCTCAATGTACAAGTACCTCTCCGCTCAATGTACAAGTACCTCTCCGCTCCATGTACAAGTACCTCTCCGCTCAATGTACAAGTACATCTCCGCTCCATGTACCAGTACCTCTCCGCTCAATGTACAAGTACCTCTCCGCTCAATGTACAAGTACATCTCCGCTCCATGTACAAGTACGTCTCCGCTCAATGTATAAGTACCTCTCCGCTCCATGTACAAGTACCTCTCCGCTCCATGTACAAGTACATCTCCGCTCCATGTACAAGTACATCTCCGCTCCATGTACAAGTACCTCTCCGCTCCATGTACAAGTACCTCTCCGCTCCATGTACAAGTACATCTCCGCTCCATGTACAAGTACCTCTCCGCTCAATGTACAAGTACATCTCCGCTCCATGTACAAGTACATCTCCACTCCATGTACAAGTACCTCTCCGCTCAATGTACAAGTACATCTCCGCTCCATGTACCAGTACCTCTCCGCTCAATGTACAAGTACATCTCCACTCCATGTACAAGTACCTCTCCGCTCAATGTACAAGTACATCTCCGCTCCATGTACCAGTACCTCTCCGCTCAATGTACAAGTACATCTCCACTCCATGTACAAGTACCTCTCCGCTCAATGTACAAGTACATCTCCGCTCCATGTACCAGTACCTCTCCGCTCAATGTACAAGTACATCTCCGCTCCATGTACAAGTACCTCTCCGCTCAATGTACAAGTACCTCTCCGCTCAATGTACAAGTACATCTCCGCTCCATGTACCAGTACCTCTCCGCTCAATGTACAAGTACATCTGCGCTCCATGTAGGGCTGGGTATCGTTCAAAATTTTTCGATATCGATACCGTTTCGATACTTGGATTTCGATACCGGTTCCTGAACGATACTTTTTTCGATACCAATTTTTAGAAAAATCCATTTTAACAAAAATAAAACTGCATTACACATTGAAATTATTTTACAAATCTTTAGTTTCCCCCCATCTTAAGTTTTACAGCAGAAAAAAATAAAACCTACTGTATTTAACATAACTTTAAGTTCTCTAAACGTATTGCCGTCCCTACAAAAAATATTGGAGTACTACAAAGGAAAGAAATGTAGCTAAAACAAATAAATCAGTGGAATAGTTTTCAGTGCAAAACAGAGAGTTGCAAATCAGGGTTTAATGCTCACTGATGCAACAGAACTCTATTCTTGTACAAACTGATGAGATGGCTCCACTTCATGCATGGAAGACTAGTTGAGCATTGACTAGCCTATCAATATAGCCTTATATGCCACAAAGTGAATCGCATTTATATTCAACAAACTATCATGACATCAGCGTTTGTTAACGAGTTGCTAAAAATACATGGGCGATAACTGCCCGCTTGCACATAACGCTAATTAATTAAACATTAACGCTAGCGTTGCAGATCAGTGTGCTCACTGCTGCAACAGAACGTCATTCTTGTCAAATCTGACGAGACAGCTCAACTTCACTGACTAGCCAATCAATATAAATGAATCGCATTTACATTCAACAAACTATCATGACATCAGCGTTTGTTAACGAGTTGCTAAAAATACACAATGCCCGCTTGCGCATAACGTTACGGCGGCAATTAATTAAACGATCTAATGCTACAACTCACAGCCAGATGCATGGATTTGTCAGACTGAGGGATCTGATAACCGCTAACTTGCGGTAAGCTGAGCTGACCCACCTCTCAATTATTTCTCTTGTCTGTGGAAACCAGTCCGTGTTGTTTCTGTTTCTTTTCCTGCTTTTCATCATCTTCGCCATATGGTAATCCAGGATAGGAGTAGCTTGAGTGGCTAACTTCTTGTATACTATCCGCACTGCACGCCTGGCTCACAGTCACAACAAACACACCGGCTAAAGTGGGCGTAACGTTTCCTGCATGCCTCTACATGACAGCCAATCACCAGCCGTATTAGAGCGCGGCGTGCAAGCATGTCGCATGCTTATAGGCTCAATGACGCTGTTTTGTTTTGGTATCGAAAATTGGTATCGATTGACAAGGGAGGCTTCGATACCCCTTAGTATCGATGTTTCCATTTCGGTGCCAAGTAAGTATCGAAACTCGATACCCAGCCCTAGCTCCATGTACAAGTACCTCTCCGCTCAATGTACAAGTACCTCTCCGCTCAATGTACAAGTACCTCTCCGCTCCATGTACAAGTACCTCTCCGCTCCATGTACAAGTACCTCTCCGCTCCATGTACAAGTACCTCTCCGCTCCATGTACAAGTACATCTCTGCTCCATGTACAAGTACCTCTCCGCTCAATGTACAAGTACATCTCCGCTCCATGTACAAGTACCTCTCCGCTCCATGTACAAGTACATCTCCGCTCCATGTACAAGTACCTCTCCGCTCCATGTACAAGTACCTCTCCGCTCAATGTACAAGTACATCTCCGCTCCATGTACAAGTACCTCTCCGCTCCATGTACAAGTACATCTCCGCTCCATGTACAAGTACCTCTCCGCTCAATGTACAAGTACATCTCCGCTCCATGTACAAGTACATCTCCACTCCATGTACAAGTACCTCTCCGCTCAATGTACAAGTACATCTCCGCTCCATGTACCAGTACCTCTCCGCTCAATGTACAAGTACATCTCCGCTCCATGTACAAGTACCTCTCCGCTCAATGTACAAGTACCTCTCCGCTCAATGTACAAGTACATCTCCGCTCCATGTACCAGTACCTCTCCGCTCAATGTACAAGTACATCTGCGCTCCATGTAGGGCTGGGTATCGTTCAAAATTTTTCGATATCGATACCGTTTCGATACTTGGATTTCGATACCGGTTCCTGAACGATACTTTTTTCGATACCAATTTTTAGAAAAATCCATTTTAACAAAAATAAAACTGCATTACACATTGAAATTATTTTACAAATCTTTAGTTTCCCCCCATCTTAAGTTTTACAGCAGAAAAAAATAAAACCTACTGTATTTAACATAACTTTAAGTTCTCTAAACGTATTGCCGTCCCTACAAAAAATATTGGAGTACTACAAAGGAAAGAAATGTAGCTAAAACAAATAAATCAGTGGAATAGTTTTCAGTGCAAAACAGAGAGTTGCAAATCAGGGTTTAATGCTCACTGATGCAACAGAACTCTATTCTTGTACAAACTGATGAGATGGCTCCACTTCATGCATGGAAGACTAGTTGAGCATTGACTAGCCTATCAATATAGCCTTATATGCCACAAAGTGAATCGCATTTATATTCAACAAACTATCATGACATCAGCGTTTGTTAACGAGTTGCTAAAAATACATGGGCGATAACTGCCCGCTTGCACATAACGCTAATTAATTAAACATTAACGCTAGCGTTGCAGATCAGTGTGCTCACTGCTGCAACAGAACGTCATTCTTGTCAAATCTGACGAGACAGCTCAACTTCACTGACTAGCCAATCAATATAAATGAATCGCATTTACATTCAACAAACTATCATGACATCAGCGTTTGTTAACGAGTTGCTAAAAATACACAATGCCCGCTTGCGCATAACGTTACGGCGGCAATTAATTAAACGATCTAATGCTACAACTCACAGCCAGATGCATGGATTTGTCAGACTGAGGGATCTGATAACCGCTAACTTGCGGTAAGCTGAGCTGACCCACCTCTCAATTATTTCTCTTGTCTGTGGAAACCAGTCCGTGTTGTTTCTGTTTCTTTTCCTGCTTTTCATCATCTTCGCCATATGGTAATCCAGGATAGGAGTAGCTTGAGTGGCTAACTTCTTGTATACTATCCGCACCGCACGCCTGGCTCACAGTCACAACAAACACACCGGCTAAAGTGGGCGTAACGTTTCCTGCATGCCTCTACATGACAGCCAATCACCAGCCGTATTAGAGCGCGGCGTGCAAGCATGTCGCATGCTTATAGGCTCAATGACGCTGTTTTGTTTTGGTATCGAAAATTGGTATCGATTGACAAGGGAGGCTTCGATACCCCTTAGTATCGATGTTTCCATTTCGGTGCCAAGTAAGTATCGAAACTCGATACCCAGCCCTAGCTCCATGTACAAGTACCTCTCCGCTCAATGTACAAGTACCTCTCCGCTCAATGTACAAGTACCTCTCCGCTCCATGTACAAGTACCTCTCCGCTCCATGTACAAGTACCTCTCCGCTCAATGTACAAGTACCTCTCCGCTCCATGTACAAGTACCTCTCCGCTCCATGTACAAGTACCTCTCCGCTCCATGTACAAGTACCTCTCCGCTCCATGTACAAGTACATCTCTGCTCCATGTACAAGTACCTCTCCGCTCAATGTACAAGTACATCTCCGCTCCATGTACAAGTACCTCTCCGCTCCATGTACAAGTACATCTCCGCTCCATGTACAAGTACCTCTCCGCTCCATGTACAAGTACCTCTCCGCTCAATGTACAAGTACATCTCCGCTCCATGTACAAGTACCTCTCCGCTCCATGTACAAGTACATCTCCGCTCCATGTACAAGTACCTCTCCGCTCAATGTACAAGTACATATCCGCTCCATGTACAAGTACATCTCCACTCCATGTACAAGTACCTCTCCGCTCAATGTACAAGTACATCTCCGCTCCATGTACCAGTACCTCTCCGCTCAATGTACAAGTACATCTCCACTCCATGTACAAGTACCTCTCCGCTCAATGTACAAGTACATCTCCGCTCCATGTACCAGTACCTCTCCGCTCAATGTACAAGTACATCTCCACTCCATGTACAAGTACCTCTCCGCTCAATGTACAAGTACATCTCCGCTCCATGTACCAGTACCTCTCCGCTCAATGTACAAGTACATCTCCGCTCCATGTACAAGTACCTCTCCGCTCAATGTACAAGTACCTCTCCGCTCAATGTACAAGTACATCTCCGCTCCATGTACCAGTACCTCTCCGCTCAATGTACAAGTACATCTGCGCTCCATGTAGGGCTGGGTATCGTTCAAAATTTTTCGATATCGATACCGTTTCGATACTTGGATTTCGATACCGGTTCCTGAACGATACTTTTTTCGATACCAATTTTTAGAAAAATCCATTTTAACAAAAATAAAACTGCATTACACATTGAAATTATTTTACAAATCTTTAGTTTCCCCCCATCTTAAGTTTTACAGCAGAAAAAAATAAAACCTACTGTATTTAACATAACTTTAAGTTCTCTAAACGTATTGCCGTCCCTACAAAAAATATTGGAGTACTACAAAGGAAAGAAATGTAGCTAAAACAAATAAATCAGTGGAATAGTTTTCAGTGCAAAACAGAGAGTTGCAAATCAGGGTTTAATGCTCACTGATGCAACAGAACTCTATTCTTGTACAAACTGATGAGATGGCTCCACTTCATGCATGGAAGACTAGTTGAGCATTGACTAGCCTATCAATATAGCCTTATATGCCACAAAGTGAATCGCATTTATATTCAACAAACTATCATGACATCAGCGTTTGTTAACGAGTTGCTAAAAATACATGGGCGATAACTGCCCGCTTGCACATAACGCTAATTAATTAAACATTAACGCTAGCGTTGCAGATCAGTGTGCTCACTGCTGCAACAGAACGTCATTCTTGTCAAATCTGACGAGACAGCTCAACTTCACTGACTAGCCAATCAATATAAATGAATCGCATTTACATTCAACAAACTATCATGACATCAGCGTTTGTTAACGAGTTGCTAAAAATACACAATGCCCGCTTGCGCATAACGTTACGGCGGCAATTAATTAAACGATCTAATGCTACAACTCACAGCCAGATGCATGGATTTGTCAGACTGAGGGATCTGATAACCGCTAACTTGCGGTAAGCTGAGCTGACCCACCTCTCAATTATTTCTCTTGTCTGTGGAAACCAGTCCGTGTTGTTTCTGTTTCTTTTCCTGCTTTTCATCATCTTCGCCATATGGTAATCCAGCATAGGAGTAGCTTGAGTGGCTAACTTCTTGTATACTATCCGCACCGCACGCCTGGCTCACAGTCACAACAAACACACCGGCTAAAGTGGGCGTAACGTTTCCTGCATGCCTCTACATGACAGCCAATCACCAGCCGTATTAGAGCGCGGCGTGCAAGCATGTCGCATGCTTATAGGCTCAATGACGCTGTTTTGTTTTGGTATCGAAAATTGGTATCGATTGACAAGGGAGGCTTCGATACCCCTTAGTATCGATGTTTCCATTTCGGTGCCAAGTAAGTATCGAAACTCGATACCCAGCCCTAGCTCCATGTACAAGTACCTCTCCGCTCAATGTACAAGTACCTCTCCGCTCAATGTACAAGTACCTCTCCGCTCCATGTACAAGTACCTCTCCGCTCCATGTACAAGTACCTCTCCGCTCCATGTACAAGTACCTCTCCGCTCCATGTACAAGTACATCTCTGCTCCATGTACAAGTACCTCTCCGCTCAATGTACAAGTACATCTCCGCTCCATGTACAAGTACCTCTCCGCTCCATGTACAAGTACATCTCCGCTCCATGTACAAGTACCTCTCCGCTCCATGTACAAGTACCTCTCCGCTCAATGTACAAGTACATCTCCGCTCCATGTACAAGTACATCTCTGCTCCATGTACAAGTACCTCTCCGCTCAATGTACAAGTACATCTCCGCTCCATGTACAAGTACCTCTCCGCTCCATGTACAAGTACCTCTCCGGTCCATGTACAAGTACCTCTCCGCTCCATGTACAAGTACCTCTCCGCTCCATGTACAAGTACCTCTCCGCTCAATGTCAAGTGTCGACAGTACCTCTCCGCTCCATGTACAAATACCTCTCCGCTCTCATGTACAAGTACCTCTCCGCTCCATGTACAAGTACCTCTCCGCTCAATGTACAAGTACCTCTCCGCTCAATGTACAAGTGTCGACAGTACCTCTCCGCTCCATCTACAAGTACCTCTCCGCTCAATGTACAAGTACCTCTCCGCTGAATGTACAAGTACCTCTCCGCTCCATGTACAAGTACCTCTCCGCTCCATGTACAAATACCTCTCCGCTCCATGTACAAGTACCTCTCCGCTCCATGTACAAGCACCTCTCCGCTCCATGTACAAGTACCTCTCCGCTCAATGTACAAGTGTCGACAGTACCTCTCCGCTCCATCTACAAGTACCTCTCCGCTCAATGTACAAGTACCTCTCCGCTCCATGTACAAGTACCTCTCCGCTCAATGTACAAGTACCTCTCCGCTCCATGTACAAGTACCTCTCCGCTCAATGTACAAGTACATCTCCGCTCAATGTACAAGTACATCTCCGCTCAATGTACAAGTACGTCTCCGCTCAATGTACAAGTACCTCTCCGCTCAATGTACAAGTACCTCTCCGCTCCATGTACAAGTACCTCTCCGCTCAATGTACAAGTACATCTCCGCTTCATGTACCAGTACCTCTCCGCTCAATGTACAAGTACCTCTCCGCTCAATGTACAAGTACATCTCCGCTCCATGTACAAGTACGTCTCCGCTCAATGTATAAGTACCTCTCCGCTCCATGTACAAGTACCTCTCCGCTCCATGTACAAGTACATCTCCGCTCCATGTACAAGTACATCTCCGCTCCATGTACAAGTACCTCTCCGCTCCATGTACAAGTACCTCTCCGCTCCATGTACAAGTACATCTCCGCTCCATGTACAAGTACCTCTCCGCTCAATGTACAAGTACATCTCCGCTCCATGTACAAGTACATCTCCACTCCATGTACAAGTACCTCTCCGCTCAATGTACAAGTACATCTCCGCTCCATGTACCAGTACCTCTCCGCTCAATGTACAAGTACATCTCCACTCCATGTACAAGTACCTCTCCGCTCAATGTACAAGTACATCTCCGCTCCATGTACCAGTACCTCTCCGCTCAATGTACAAGTACATCTCCACTCCATGTACAAGTACCTCTCCGCTCAATGTACAAGTACATCTCCGCTCCATGTACCAGTACCTCTCCGCTCAATGTACAAGTACATCTCCGCTCCATGTACAAGTACCTCTCCGCTCAATGTACAAGTACCTCTCCGCTCAATGTACAAGTACATCTCCGCTCCATGTACCAGTACCTCTCCGCTCAATGTACAAGTACATCTGCGCTCCATGTAGGGCTGGGTATCGTTCAAAATTTTTCGATATCGATACCGTTTCGATACTTGGATTTCGATACCGGTTCCTGAACGATACTTTTTTCGATACCAATTTTTAGAAAAATCCATTTTAACAAAAATAAAACTGCATTACACATTGAAATTATTTTACAAATCTTTAGTTTCCCCCCATCTTAAGTTTTACAGCAGAAAAAAATAAAACCTACTGTATTTAACATAACTTTAAGTTCTCTAAACGTATTGCCGTCCCTACAAAAAATATTGGAGTACTACAAAGGAAAGAAATGTAGCTAAAACAAATAAATCAGTGGAATAGTTTTCAGTGCAAAACAGAGAGTTGCAAATCAGGGTTTAATGCTCACTGATGCAACAGAACTCTATTCTTGTACAAACTGATGAGATGGCTCCACTTCATGCATGGAAGACTAGTTGAGCATTGACTAGCCTATCAATATAGCCTTATATGCCACAAAGTGAATCGCATTTATATTCAACAAACTATCATGACATCAGCGTTTGTTAACGAGTTGCTAAAAATACATGGGCGATAACTGCCCGCTTGCACATAACGCTAATTAATTAAACATTAACGCTAGCGTTGCAGATCAGTGTGCTCACTGCTGCAACAGAACGTCATTCTTGTCAAATCTGACGAGACAGCTCAACTTCACTGACTAGCCAATCAATATAAATGAATCGCATTTACATTCAACAAACTATCATGACATCAGCGTTTGTTAACGAGTTGCTAAAAATACACAATGCCCGCTTGCGCATAACGTTACGGCGGCAATTAATTAAACAATCTAATGCTACAACTCACAGCCAGATGCATGGATTTGTCAGACTGAGGGATCTGATAACCGCTAACTTGCGGTAAGCTGAGCTGACCCACCTCTCAATTATTTCTCTTGTCTGTGGAAACCAGTCCGTGTTGTTTCTGTTTCTTTTCCTGCTTTTCATCATCTTCGCCATATGGTAATCCAGGATAGGAGTAGCTTGAGTGGCTAACTTCTTGTATACTATCCGCACCGCACGCCTGGCTCACAGTCACAACAAACACACCGGCTAAAGTGGGCGTAACGTTTCCTGCATGCCTCTACATGACAGCCAATCACCAGCCGTATTAGAGCGCGGCGTGCAAGCATGTCGCATGCTTATAGGCTCAATGACGCTGTTTTGTTTTGGTATCGAAAATTGGTATCGATTGACAAGGGAGGCTTCGATACCCCTTAGTATCGATGTTTCCATTTCGGTGCCAAGTAAGTATCGAAACTCGATACCCAGCCCTAGCTCCATGTACAAGTACCTCTCCGCTCAATGTACAAGTACCTCTCCGCTCAATGTACAAGTACCTCTCCGCTCCATGTACAAGTACCTCTCCGCTCCATGTACAAGTACCTCTCCGCTCCATGTACAAGTACCTCTCCGCTCCATGTACAAGTACATCTCTGCTCCATGTACAAGTACCTCTCCGCTCAATGTACAAGTACATCTCCGCTCCATGTACAAGTACCTCTCCGCTCCATGTACAAGTACATCTCCGCTCCATGTACAAGTACCTCTCCGCTCAATGTACAAGTACATCTCCGCTCCATGTACAAGTACCTCTCCGCTCCATGTACAAGTACATCTCCGCTCCATGTACAAGTACCTCTCCGCTCAATGTACAAGTACATCTCCGCTCCATGTACAAGTACATCTCCACTCCATGTACAAGTACCTCTCCGCTCAATGTACAAGTACATCTCCGCTCCATGTACCAGTACCTCTCCGCTCAATGTACAAGTACATCTCCACTCCATGTACAAGTACCTCTCCGCTCAATGTACAAGTACATCTCCGCTCCATGTACCAGTACCTCTCCGCTCAATGTACAAGTACATCTCCACTCCATGTACAAGTACCTCTCCGCTCAATGTACAAGTACATCTCCGCTCCATGTACCAGTACCTCTCCGCTCAATGTACAAGTACATCTCCGCTCCATGTACAAGTACCTCTCCGCTCAATGTACAAGTACCTCTCCGCTCAATGTACAAGTACATCTCCGCTCCATGTACCAGTACCTCTCCGCTCAATGTACAAGTACATCTGCGCTCCATGTAGGGCTGGGTATCGTTCAAAATTTTTCGATATCGATACCGTTTCGATACTTGGATTTCGATACCGGTTCCTGAACGATACTTTTTTCGATACCAATTTTTAGAAAAATCCATTTTAACAAAAATAAAACTGCATTACACATTGAAATTATTTTACAAATCTTTAGTTTCCCCCCATCTTAAGTTTTACAGCAGAAAAAAATAAAACCTACTGTATTTAACATAACTTTAAGTTCTCTAAACGTATTGCCGTCCCTACAAAAAATATTGGAGTACTACAAAGGAAAGAAATGTAGCTAAAACAAATAAATCAGTGGAATAGTTTTCAGTGCAAAACAGAGAGTTGCAAATCAGGGTTTAATGCTCACTGATGCAACAGAACTCTATTCTTGTACAAACTGATGAGATGGCTCCACTTCATGCATGGAAGACTAGTTGAGCATTGACTAGCCTATCAATATAGCCTTATATGCCACAAAGTGAATCGCATTTATATTCAACAAACTATCATGACATCAGCGTTTGTTAACGAGTTGCTAAAAATACATGGGCGATAACTGCCCGCTTGCACATAACGCTAATTAATTAAACATTAACGCTAGCGTTGCAGATCAGTGTGCTCACTGCTGCAACAGAACGTCATTCTTGTCAAATCTGACGAGACAGCTCAACTTCACTGACTAGCCAATCAATATAAATGAATCGCATTTACATTCAACAAACTATCATGACATCAGCGTTTGTTAACGAGTTGCTAAAAATACACAATGCCCGCTTGCGCATAACGTTACGGCGGCAATTAATTAAACGATCTAATGCTACAACTCACAGCCAGATGCATGGATTTGTCAGACTGAGGGATCTGATAACCGCTAACTTGCGGTAAGCTGAGCTGACCCACCTCTCAATTATTTCTCTTGTCTGTGGAAACCAGTCCGTGTTGTTTCTGTTTCTTTTCCTGCTTTTCATCATCTTCGCCATATGGTAATCCAGGATAGGAGTAGCTTGAGTGGCTAACTTCTTGTATACTATCCGCACCGCGCGCCTGGCTCACAGTCACAACAAACACACCGGCTAAAGTGGGCGTAACGTTTCCTGCATGCCTCTACATGACAGCCAATCACCAGCCGTATTAGAGCGCGGCGTGCAAGCATGTCGCATGCTTATAGGCTCAATGACGCTGTTTTGTTTTGGTATCGAAAATTGGTATCGATTGACAAGGGAGGCTTCGATACCCCTTAGTATCGATGTTTCCATTTCGGTGCCAAGTAAGTATCGAAACTCGATACCCAGCCCTAGCTCCATGTACAAGTACCTCTCCGCTCAATGTACAAGTACCTCTCCGCTCAATGTACAAGTACCTCTCCGCTCCATGTACAAGTACCTCTCCGCTCCATGTACAAGTACCTCTCCGCTCAATGTACAAGTACCTCTCCGCTCCATGTACAAGTACCTCTCCGCTCCATGTACAAGTACCTCTCCGCTCCATGTACAAGTACCTCTCCGCTCCATGTACAAGTACATCTCTGCTCCATGTACAAGTACCTCTCCGCTCAATGTACAAGTACATCTCCGCTCCATGTACAAGTACCTCTCCGCTCCATGTACAAGTACATCTCCGCTCCATGTACAAGTACCTCTCCGCTCCATGTACAAGTACCTCTCCGCTCAATGTACAAGTACATCTCCGCTCCATGTACAAGTACCTCTCCGCTCCATGTACAAGTACATCTCCGCTCCATGTACAAGTACCTCTCCGCTCAATGTACAAGTACATCTCCGCTCCATGTACAAGTACATCTCCACTCCATGTACAAGTACCTCTCCGCTCAATGTACAAGTACATCTCCGCTCCATGTACCAGTACCTCTCCGCTCAATGTACAAGTACATCTCCGCTCCATGTACAAGTACCTCTCCGCTCAATGTACAAGTACATCTCCGCTCCATGTACCAGTACCTCTCCGCTCAATGTACAAGTACATCTCCACTCCATGTACAAGTACCTCTCCGCTCAATGTACAAGTACATCTCCGCTCCATGTACCAGTACCTCTCCGCTCAATGTACAAGTACATCTCCGCTCCATGTACAAGTACCTCTCCGCTCAATGTACAAGTACCTCTCCGCTCAATGTACAAGTACATCTCCGCTCCATGTACCAGTACCTCTCCGCTCAATGTACAAGTACATCTGCGCTCCATGTAGGGCTGGGTATCGTTCAAAATTTTTCGATATCGATACCGTTTCGATACTTGGATTTCGATACCGGTTCCTGAACGATACTTTTTTCGATACCAATTTTTAGAAAAATCCATTTTAACAAAAATAAAACTGCATTACACATTGAAATTATTTTACAAATCTTTAGTTTCCCCCCATCTTAAGTTTTACAGCAGAAAAAAATAAAACCTACTGTATTTAACATAACTTTAAGTTCTCTAAACGTATTGCCGTCCCTACAAAAAATATTGGAGTACTACAAAGGAAAGAAATGTAGCTAAAACAAATAAATCAGTGGAATAGTTTTCAGTGCAAAACAGAGAGTTGCAAATCAGGGTTTAATGCTCACTGATGCAACAGAACTCTATTCTTGTACAAACTGATGAGATGGCTCCACTTCATGCATGGAAGACTAGTTGAGCATTGACTAGCCTATCAATATAGCCTTATATGCCACAAAGTGAATCGCATTTATATTCAACAAACTATCATGACATCAGCGTTTGTTAACGAGTTGCTAAAAATACATGGGCGATAACTGCCCGCTTGCACATAACGCTAATTAATTAAACATTAACGCTAGCGTTGCAGATCAGTGTGCTCACTGCTGCAACAGAACGCCATTCTTGTCAAATCTGACGAGACAGCTCAACTTCACTGACTAGCCAATCAATATAAATGAATCGCATTTACATTCAACAAACTATCATGACATCAGCGTTTGTTAACGAGTTGCTAAAAATACACAATGCCCGCTTGCGCATAACGTTACGGCGGCAATTAATTAAACGATCTAATGCTACAACTCACAGCCAGATGCATGGATTTGTCAGACTGAGGGATCTGATAACCGCTAACTTGCGGTAAGCTGAGCTGACCCACCTCTCAATTATTTCTCTTGTCTGTGGAAACCAGTCCGTGTTGTTTCTGTTTCTTTTCCTGCTTTTCATCATCTTCGCCATATGGTAATCCAGCATAGGAGTAGCTTGAGTGGCTAACTTCTTGTATACTATCCGCACCGCACGCCTGGCTCACAGTCACAACAAACACACCGGCTAAAGTGGGCGTAACGTTTCCTGCATGCCTCTACATGACAGCCAATCACCAGCCGTATTAGAGCGCGGCGTGCAAGCATGTCGCATGCTTATAGGCTCAATGACGCTGTTTTGTTTTGGTATCGAAAATTGGTATCGATTGACAAGGGAGGCTTCGATACCCCTTAGTATCGATGTTTCCATTTCGGTGCCAAGTAAGTATCGAAACTCGATACCCAGCCCTAGCTCCATGTACAAGTACCTCTCCGCTCAATGTACAAGTACCTCTCCGCTCAATGTACAAGTACCTCTCCGCTCCATGTACAAGTACCTCTCCGCTCCATGTACAAGTACCTCTCCGCTCCATGTACAAGTACCTCTCCGCTCCATGTACAAGTACATCTCTGCTCCATGTACAAGTACCTCTCCGCTCAATGTACAAGTACATCTCCGCTCCATGTACAAGTACCTCTCCGCTCCATGTACAAGTACATCTCCGCTCCATGTACAAGTACCTCTCCGCTCCATGTACAAGTACCTCTCCGCTCAATGTACAAGTACATCTCCGCTCCATGTACAAGTACATCTCTGCTCCATGTACAAGTACCTCTCCGCTCAATGTACAAGTACATCTCCGCTCCATGTACAAGTACCTCTCCGCTCCATGTACAAGTACCTCTCCGGTCCATGTACAAGTACCTCTCCGCTCCATGTACAAGTACCTCTCCGCTCCATGTACAAGTACCTCTCCGCTCAATGTCAAGTGTCGACAGTACCTCTCCGCTCCATGTACAAATACCTCTCCGCTCTCATGTACAAGTACCTCTCCGCTCCATGTACAAGTACCTCTCCGCTCAATGTCAAGTGTCGACAGTACCTCTCCGCTCCATGTACAAATACCTCTCCGCTCCATGTACAAGTACCTCTCCGCTCTCATGTACAAGTACCTCTCCGCTCCATGTACAAGTAGCTCTCCGCTCAATGTACAAGTGTCGACAGTACCTTTCCGCTCCATGTACAAATACCTCTCCGCTCTCATGTACAAGTACCTCTCCGCTCCATGTACAAGTACCTCTCCGCTCAATGTACAAATACCTCTCCGCTCCATGTATAAGTACCTCTCCGCTCTATGTACAAGTACCTCTCCGCTCCATGTACAAGTACCTCTCCGCTCAATGTACAAATACCTCTCCGCTCCATGTACAAGTAGCTCTCCGCTGAATGTACAAGTGTCGACAGTACCTCTCCGCTCAATGTACAAGTACCTCTCCGCTCAATGTACAAATACCTCTCCGCTCCATGTACAAGTACCTCTCCGCTCAATGTCAAGTATCGACAGTACCTCTCCGCTCCATGTACAAGTACCTCTCCGCTGAATGTACAAGTGTCGACAGTACCTCTCCGCTCAATGTACAAGTACCTCTCCGCTCCATGTACAAGTACCTCTCCGCTCTCATGTACAAGTACCTCTCCGCTCCATGTACAAGTACCTCTCCGCTCAATGTACAAGTACCTCTGCGCTCCATGTACAAGTACCTCTCCGCTCAATGTACAAGTACCTCTCCGCTCAATGTACAAGTGTCGACAGTACCTCTCCGCTCCATGTACAAGTACCTCTCCGCTCAATGTACAAGTGTCGACAGTACCTCTACGCTCAATGTACAAGTGTCGACAGTACCTCTACGCTCAATGTACAAGTGTCGACAGTACCTCTCCGCTCTCATGTACAAGTACCTCTCCGATCCATGTACAAGTACATCTCCGCTCCATGTACAAGTACATCTCCGCTCAATGTACAAGTACCTCTCCGCTCCATGTACAAGTACCTCTCCGCTCCATGTACAAGTACCTCTCCGCTCCATGTACAAGTACCTCTCCGCTCCATGTACAAGTACCTCTCCGCTCAATGTACAAGTACCTCTCCGCTCCATGTACAAGTACCTCTCCGCTCAATGTACAAGTACCTCTCCGCTCCATGTACAAGTACCTCTCCGCTCCATGTACAAGTACCTCTCCGCTCCATGTACAAGTACCTCTCCGCTCAATGTCAAGTATCGACAGTACCTCTCCGCTCCATGTACAAGTACCTCTCCGCTGAATGTACAAGTGTCGACAGTACCTCTCCGCTCAATGTACAAGTACCTCTCCGCTCCATGTACAAGTACCTCTCCGCTCTCATGTACAAGTACCTCTCCGCTCCATGTACAAGTACCTCTCCGCTCAATGTACAAGTACCTCTGCGCTCCATGTACAAGTACCTCTCCGCTCAATGTACAAGTACCTCTCCGCTCAATGTACAAGTGTCGACAGTACCTCTCCGCTCCATGTACAAGTACCTCTCCGCTCAATGTACAAGTGTCGACAGTACCTCTACGCTCAATGTACAAGTGTCGA
The DNA here is from genome assembly GCF_964638095.1 of Poromitra crassiceps. Lineage (NCBI taxonomy): Eukaryota > Metazoa > Chordata > Actinopteri > Beryciformes > Melamphaidae > Poromitra > Poromitra crassiceps. The sequence goes on from NW_028152251.1 coordinate 535,039, forward strand.
CAGTACCTCTCCGCTCTCATGTACAAGTACCTCTCCGATCCATGTACAAGTACATCTCCGCTCCATGTACAAGTACATCTCCGCTCAATGTACAAGTACCTCTCCGCTCCATGTACAAGTACCTCTCCGCTCCATGTACAAGTACCTCTCCGCTCCATGTACAAGTACCTCTCCGCTCCATGTACAAGTACCTCTCCGCTCAATGTACAAGTACCTCTCCGCTCCATGTACAAGTACCTCTCCGCTCCATGTACAAGTACCTCTCCGCTCCATGTACAAGTACCTCTCCGCTCAATGTACAAGTACCTCTCCGCTCCATGTACAAGTACCTCTCCGCTCCATGTACAAGTACCTCTCCGCTCCATGTACAAGTACCTCTCCGCTCAATGTACAAGTACCTCTCCGCTCCCTGTACAAGTACATCTCCGCTCCATGTACAAGTACCTCTCCGCTCCATGTACAAGTACCTCTCCGCTCAATGTACAAGTGTCGACAGTACCTCTCCGCTCCATGTACAAGTACCTCTCCGCTCCATGTACAAGTACCTCTCCGCTCAATGTACAAGTGTCGACAGTACCTCTCCGCTCCATCTACAAGTACCTCTCCGCTCAATGTACAAGTACCTCTCCGCTGAATGTACAAGTACCTCTCCGCTCCATGTACAAGTACCTCTCCGCTCCATGTACAAATACCTCTCCGCTCCATGTACAAGTACCTCTCCGCTCCATGTACAAGCACCTCTCCACTACATGTACAAGTACCTCTCCGCTCCATGTACAAGTACCTCTCCGCTCCATGTACAAGTACCTCTCCGCTCAATGTACAAGTACCTCTCCGCTCCATGTACAAATACCTCTCCGCTCCATGTACAAATACCTCTCCGCTCCATGTACAAGTACCTCTCCGCTCCATGTACCAGTACCTCTCCGCTCAATGTACAAGTACATCTCCGCTCAATGTACAAGTACATCTCCGCTCAATGTACAAGTACGTCTCCGCTCAATGTACAAGTACCTCTCCGCTCAATGTACAAGTACCTCTCCGCTCCATGTACAAGTACCTCTCCGCTCAATGTACAAGTACATCTCCGCTCCATGTACCAGTACCTCTCCGCTCAATGTACAAGTACCTCTCCGCTCAATGTACAAGTACATCTCCGCTCCATGTACAAGTACGTCTCCGCTCAATGTATAAGTACCTCTCCGCTCCATGTACAAGTACCTCTCCGCTCCATGTACAAGTACATCTCCGCTCCATGTACAAGTACATCTCCGCTCCATGTACAAGTACCTCTCCGCTCCATGTACAAGTACCTCTCCGCTCCATGTACAAGTACATCTCCGCTCCATGTACAAGTACCTCTCCGCTCAATGTACAAGTACATCTCCGCTCCATGTACAAGTACATCTCCACTCCATGTACAAGTACCTCTCCGCTCAATGTACAAGTACATCTCCGCTCCATGTACCAGTACCTCTCCGCTCAATGTACAAGTACATCTCCACTCCATGTACAAGTACCTCTCCGCTCAATGTACAAGTACATCTCCGCTCCATGTACCAGTACCTCTCCGCTCAATGTACAAGTACATCTCCACTCCATGTACAAGTACCTCTCCGCTCAATGTACAAGTACATCTCCGCTCCATGTACCAGTACCTCTCCGCTCAATGTACAAGTACATCTCCGCTCCATGTACAAGTACCTCTCCGCTCAATGTACAAGTACCTCTCCGCTCAATGTACAAGTACATCTCCGCTCCATGTACCAGTACCTCTCCGCTCAATGTACAAGTACATCTGCGCTCCATGTAGGGCTGGGTATCGTTCAAAATTTTTCGATATCGATACCGTTTCGATACTTGGATTTCGATACCGGTTCCTGAACGATACTTTTTTCGATACCAATTTTTAGAAAAATCCATTTTAACAAAAATAAAACTGCATTACACATTGAAATTATTTTACAAATCTTTAGTTTCCCCCCATCTTAAGTTTTACAGCAGAAAAAAATAAAACCTACTGTATTTAACATAACTTTAAGTTCTCTAAACGTATTGCCGTCCCTACAAAAAATATTGGAGTACTACAAAGGAAAGAAATGTAGCTAAAACAAATAAATCAGTGGAATAGTTTTCAGTGCAAAACAGAGAGTTGCAAATCAGGGTTTAATGCTCACTGATGCAACAGAACTCTATTCTTGTACAAACTGATGAGATGGCTCCACTTCATGCATGGAAGACTAGTTGAGCATTGACTAGCCTATCAATATAGCCTTATATGCCACAAAGTGAATCGCATTTATATTCAACAAACTATCATGACATCAGCGTTTGTTAACGAGTTGCTAAAAATACATGGGCGATAACTGCCCGCTTGCACATAACGCTAATTAATTAAACATTAACGCTAGCGTTGCAGATCAGTGTGCTCACTGCTGCAACAGAACGTCATTCTTGTCAAATCTGACGAGACAGCTCAACTTCACTGACTAGCCAATCAATATAAATGAATCGCATTTACATTCAACAAACTATCATGACATCAGCGTTTGTTAACGAGTTGCTAAAAATACACAATGCCCGCTTGCGCATAACGTTACGGCGGCAATTAATTAAACGATCTAATGCTACAACTCACAGCCAGATGCATGGATTTGTCAGACTGAGGGATCTGATAACCGCTAACTTGCGGTAAGCTGAGCTGACCCACCTCTCAATTATTTCTCTTGTCTGTGGAAACCAGTCCGTGTTGTTTCTGTTTCTTTTCCTGCTTTTCATCATCTTCGCCATATGGTAATCCAGCATAGGAGTAGCTTGAGTGGCTAACTTCTTGTATACTATCCGCACTGCACGCCTGGCTCACAGTCACAACAAACACACCGGCTAAAGTGGGCGTAACGTTTCCTGCATGCCTCTACATGACAGCCAATCACCAGCCGTATTAGAGCGCGGCGTGCAAGCATGTCGCATGCTTATAGGCTCAATGACGCTGTTTTGTTTTGGTATCGAAAATTGGTATCGATTGACAAGGGAGGCTTCGATACCCCTTAGTATCGATGTTTCCATTTCGGTGCCAAGTAAGTATCGAAACTCGATACCCAGCCCTAGCTCCATGTACAAGTACCTCTCCGCTCAATGTACAAGTACCTCTCCGCTCCATGTACAAGTACCTCTCCGCTCCATGTACAAGTACCTCTCCGCTCCATGTACAAGTACCTCTCCGCTCCATGTACAAGTACATCTCTGCTCCATGTACAAGTACCTCTCCGCTCAATGTACAAGTACATCTCCGCTCCATGTACAAGTACCTCTCCGCTCCATGTACAAGTACATCTCCGCTCCATGTACAAGTACCTCTCCGCTCCATGTACAAGTACCTCTCCGCTCAATGTACAAGTACATCTCCGCTCCATGTACAAGTACATCTCTGCTCCATGTACAAGTACCTCTCCGCTCAATGTACAAGTACATCTCCGCTCCATGTACAAGTACCTCTCCGCTCCATGTACAAGTACCTCTCCGGTCCATGTACAAGTACCTCTCCGCTCCATGTACAAGTACCTCTCCGCTCCATGTACAAGTACCTCTCCGCTCAATGTCAAGTGTCGACAGTACCTCTCCGCTCCATGTACAAATACCTCTCCGCTCTCATGTACAAGTACCTCTCCGCTCCATGTACAAGTACCTCTCCGCTCAATGTCAAGTGTCGACAGTACCTCTCCGCTCCATGTACAAATACCTCTCCGCTCCATGTACAAGTACCTCTCCGCTCTCATGTACAAGTACCTCTCCGCTCCATGTACAAGTAGCTCTCCGCTCAATGTACAAGTGTCGACAGTACCTTTCCGCTCCATGTACAAATACCTCTCCGCTCTCATGTACAAGTACCTCTCCGCTCCATGTACAAGTACCTCTCCGCTCAATGTACAAATACCTCTCCGCTCCATGTATAAGTACCTCTCCGCTCTATGTACAAGTACCTCTCCGCTCCATGTACAAGTACCTCTCCGCTCAATGTACAAATACCTCTCCGCTCCATGTACAAGTAGCTCTCCGCTGAATGTACAAGTGTCGACAGTACCTCTCCGCTCAATGTACAAGTACCTCTCCGCTCAATGTACAAATACCTCTCCGCTCCATGTACAAGTACCTCTCCGCTCAATGTCAAGTATCGACAGTACCTCTCCGCTCCATGTACAAGTACCTCTCCGCTGAATGTACAAGTGTCGACAGTACCTCTCCGCTCAATGTACAAGTACCTCTCCGCTCCATGTACAAGTACCTCTCCGCTCTCATGTACAAGTACCTCTCCGCTCCATGTACAAGTACCTCTCCGCTCAATGTACAAGTACCTCTGCGCTCCATGTACAAGTACCTCTCCGCTCAATGTACAAGTACCTCTCCGCTCAATGTACAAGTGTCGACAGTACCTCTCCGCTCCATGTACAAGTACCTCTCCGCTCAATGTACAAGTGTCGACAGTACCTCTACGCTCAATGTACAAGTGTCGACAGTACCTCTCCGCTCTCATGTACAAGTACCTCTCCGATCCATGTACAAGTACATCTCCGCTCCATGTACAAGTACATCTCCGCTCAATGTACAAGTACCTCTCCGCTCCATGTACAAGTACCTCTCCGCTCCATGTACAAGTACCTCTCCGCTCCATGTACAAGTACCTCTCCGCTCCATGTACAAGTACCTCTCCGCTCAATGTACAAGTACCTCTCCGCTCCATGTACAAGTACCTCTCCGCTCAATGTACAAGTACCTCTCCGCTCCATGTACAAGTACCTCTCCGCTCCATGTACAAGTACCTCTCCGCTCCATGTACAAGTACCTCTCCGCTCAATGTCAAGTATCGACAGTACCTCTCCGCTCCATGTACAAGTACCTCTCCGCTGAATGTACAAGTGTCGACAGTACCTCTCCGCTCAATGTACAAGTACCTCTCCGCTCCAAGTACAAGTACCTCTCCGCTCTCATGTACAAGTACCTCTCCGCTCCATGTACAAGTACCTCTCCGCTCAATGTACAAGTACCTCTGCGCTCCATGTACAAGTACCTCTCCGCTCAATGTACAAGTACCTCTCCGCTCAATGTACAAGTGTCGACAGTACCTCTCCGCTCCATGTACAAGTACCTCTCCGCTCAATGTACAAGTGTCGACAGTACCTCTACGCTCAATGTACAAGTGTCGACAGTACCTCTCCGCTCTCATGTACAAGTACCTCTCCGATCCATGTACAAGTACATCTCCGCTCCATGTACAAGTACATCTCCGCTCAATGTACAAGTACCTCTCCGCTCCATGTACAAGTACCTCTCCGCTCCATGTACAAGTACCTCTCCGCTCCATGTACAAGTACCTCTCCGCTCCATGTACAAGTACCTCTCCGCTCAATGTACAAGTACCTCTCCGCTCCATGTACAAGTACCTCTCCGCTCCATGTACAAGTACCTCTCCGCTCAATGTACAAGTACCTCTCCGCTCCATGTACAAGTACCTCTCCGCTCCATGTACAAGTACCTCTCCGCTCCATGTACAAGTACCTCTCCGCTCAATGTACAAGTACCTCTCCGCTCCCTGTACAAGTACATCTCCGCTCCATGTACAAGTACCTCTCCGCTCCATGTACAAGTACCTCTCCGCTCAATGTACAAGTGTCGACAGTACCTCTCCGCTCCATGTACAAGTACCTCTCCGCTCCATGTACAAGTACCTCTCCGCTCAATGTACAAGTGTCGACAGTACCTCTCCGCTCCATCTACAAGTACCTCTCCGCTCAATGTACAAGTACCTCTCCGCTGAATGTACAAGTACCTCTCCGCTCCATGTACAAGTACCTCTCCGCTCCATGTACAAATACCTCTCCGCTCCATGTACAAGTACCTCTCCGCTCCATGTACAAGCACCTCTCCGCTACATGTACAAGTACCTCTCCGCTCCATGTACAAGTACCTCTCCGCTCCATGTACAAGTACCTCTCCGCTCAATGTACAAGTACCTCTCCGCTCCATGTACAAATACCTCTCCGCTCCATGTACAAATACCTCTCCGCTCCATGTACAAGTACCTCTCCGCTCCATGTACCAGTACCTCTCCGCTCAATGTACAAGTACATCTCCGCTCAATGTACAAGTACATCTCCGCTCAATGTACAAGTACGTCTCCGCTCAATGTACAAGTACCTCTCCGCTCAATGTACAAGTACCTCTCCGCTCCATGTACAAGTACCTCTCCGCTCAATGTACAAGTACATCTCCGCTCCATGTACCAGTACCTCTCCGCTCAATGTACAAGTACCTCTCCGCTCAATGTACAAGTACATCTCCGCTCCATGTACAAGTACGTCTCCGCTCAATGTATAAGTACCTCTCCGCTCCATGTACAAGTACCTCTCCGCTCCATGTACAAGTACATCTCCGCTCCATGTACAAGTACATCTCCGCTCCATGTACAAGTACATCTCCGCTCCATGTACAAGTACCTCTCCGCTCAATGTACAAGTACATCTCCGCTCCATGTACAAGTACATCTCCACTCCATGTACAAGTACCTCTCCGCTCAATGTACAAGTACATCTCCGCTCCATGTACCAGTACCTCTCCGCTCAATGTACAAGTACATCTCCACTCCATGTACAAGTACCTCTCCGCTCAATGTACAAGTACATCTCCGCTCCATGTACCAGTACCTCTCCGCTCAATGTACAAGTACATCTCCACTCCATGTACAAGTACCTCTCCGCTCAATGTACAAGTACATCTCCGCTCCATGTACCAGTACCTCTCCGCTCAATGTACAAGTACATCTCCGCTCCATGTACAAGTACCTCTCCGCTCAATGTACAAGTACCTCTCCGCTCAATGTACAAGTACATCTCCGCTCCATGTACCAGTACCTCTCCGCTCAATGTACAAGTACATCTGCGCTCCATGTAGGGCTGGGTATCGTTCAAAATTTTTCGATATCGATACCGTTTCGATACTTGGATTTCGATACCGGTTCCTGAACGATACTTTTTTCGATACCAATTTTTAGAAAAATCCATTTTAACAAAAATAAAACTGCATTACACATTGAAATTATTTTACAAATCTTTAGTTTCCCCCCATCTTAAGTTTTACAGCAGAAAAAAATAAAACCTACTGTATTTAACATAACTTTAAGTTCTCTAAACGTATTGCCGTCCCTACAAAAAATATTGGAGTACTACAAAGGAAAGAAATGTAGCTAAAACAAATAAATCAGTGGAATAGTTTTCAGTGCAAAACAGAGAGTTGCAAATCAGGGTTTAATGCTCACTGATGCAACAGAACTCTATTCTTGTACAAACTGATGAGATGGCTCCACTTCATGCATGGAAGACTAGTTGAGCATTGACTAGCCTATCAATATAGCCTTATATGCCACAAAGTGAATCGCATTTATATTCAACAAACTATCATGACATCAGCGTTTGTTAACGAGTTGCTAAAAATACATGGGCGATAACTGCCCGCTTGCACATAACGCTAATTAATTAAACATTAACGCTAGCGTTGCAGATCAGTGTGCTCACTGCTGCAACAGAACGTCATTCTTGTCAAATCTGACGAGACAGCTCAACTTCACTGACTAGCCAATCAATATAAATGAATCGCATTTACATTCAACAAACTATCATGACATCAGCGTTTGTTAACGAGTTGCTAAAAATACACAATGCCCGCTTGCGCATAACGTTACGGCGGCAATTAATTAAACGATCTAATGCTACAACTCACAGCCAGATGCATGGATTTGTCAGACTGAGGGATCTGATAACCGCTAACTTGCGGTAAGCTGAGCTGACCCACCTCTCAATTATTTCTCTTGTCTGTGGAAACCAGTCCGTGTTGTTTCTGTTTCTTTTCCTGCTTTTCATCATCTTCGCCATATGGTAATCCAGCATAGGAGTAGCTTGAGTGGCTAACTTCTTGTATACTATCCGCACTGCACGCCTGGCTCACAGTCACAACAAACACACCGGCTAAAGTGGGCGTAACGTTTCCTGCATGCCTCTACATGACAGCCAATCACCAGCCGTATTAGAGCGCGGCGTGCAAGCATGTCGCATGCTTATAGGCTCAATGACGCTGTTTTGTTTTGGTATCGAAAATTGGTATCGATTGACAAGGGAGGCTTCGATACCCCTTAGTATCGATGTTTCCATTTCGGTGCCAAGTAAGTATCGAAACTCGATACCCAGCCCTAGCTCCATGTACAAGTACCTCTCCGCTCAATGTACAAGTACCTCTCCGCTCCCTGTACAAGTACATCTCCGCTCCATGTACAAGTACCTCTCCGCTCCATGTACAAGTACCTCTCCGCTCAATGTACAAGTGTCGACAGTACCTCTCCGCTCCATGTACAAGTACCTCTCCGCTCCATGTACAAGTACCTCTCCGCTCAATGTACAAGTGTCGACAGTACCTCTCCGCTCCATCTACAAGTACCTCTCCGCTCAATGTACAAGTACCTCTCCGCTGAATGTACAAGTACCTCTCCGCTCCATGTACAAGTACCTCTCCGCTCCATGTACAAATACCTCTCCGCTCCATGTACAAGTACCTCTCCGCTCCATGTACAAGCACCTCTCCGCTACATGTACAAGTACCTCTCCGCTCCATGTACAAGTACCTCTCCGCTCCATGTACAAGTACCTCTCCGCTCAATGTACAAGTACCTCTCCGCTCCATGTACAAATACCTCTCCGCTCCATGTACAAATACCTCTCCGCTCCATGTACAAGTACCTCTCCGCTCCATGTACCAGTACCTCTCCGCTCAATGTACAAGTACATCTCCGCTCAATGTACAAGTACATCTCCGCTCAATGTACAAGTACGTCTCCGCTCAATGTACAAGTACCTCTCCGCTCAATGTACAAGTACCTCTCCGCTCCATGTACAAGTACCTCTCCGCTCAATGTACAAGTACATCTCCGCTCCATGTACCAGTACCTCTCCGCTCAATGTACAAGTACCTCTCCGCTCAATGTACAAGTACATCTCCGCTCCATGTACAAGTACGTCTCCGCTCAATGTATAAGTACCTCTCCGCTCCATGTACAAGTACCTCTCCGCTCCATGTACAAGTACATCTCCGCTCCATGTACAAGTACATCTCCGCTCCATGTACAAGTACCTCTCCGCTCCATGTACAAGTACCTCTCCGCTCCATGTACAAGTACATCTCCGCTCCATGTACAAGTACCTCTCCGCTCAATGTACAAGTACATCTCCGCTCCATGTACAAGTACATCTCCACTCCATGTACAAGTACCTCTCCGCTCAATGTACAAGTACATCTCCGCTCCATGTACCAGTACCTCTCCGCTCAATGTACAAGTACATCTCCACTCCATGTACAAGTACCTCTCCGCTCAATGTACAAGTACATCTCCGCTCCATGTACCAGTACCTCTCCGCTCAATGTACAAGTACATCTCCACTCCATGTACAAGTACCTCTCCGCTCAATGTACAAGTACATCTCCGCTCCATGTACCAGTACCTCTCCGCTCAATGTACAAGTACATCTCCGCTCCATGTACAAGTACCTCTCCGCTCAATGTACAAGTACCTCTCCGCTCAATGTACAAGTACATCTCCGCTCCATGTACCAGTACCTCTCCGCTCAATGTACAAGTACATCTGCGCTCCATGTAGGGCTGGGTATCGTTCAAAATTTTTCGATATCGATACCGTTTCGATACTTGGATTTCGATACCGGTTCCTGAACGATACTTTTTTCGATACCAATTTTTAGAAAAATCCATTTTAACAAAAATAAAACTGCATTACACATTGAAATTATTTTACAAATCTTTAGTTTCCCCCCATCTTAAGTTTTACAGCAGAAAAAAATAAAACCTACTGTATTTAACATAACTTTAAGTTCTCTAAACGTATTGCCGTCCCTACAAAAAATATTGGAGTACTAAAAAGGAAAGAAATGTAGCTAAAACAAATAAATCAGTGGAATAGTTTTCAGTGCAAAACAGAGAGTTGCAAATCAGGGTTTAATGCTCACTGATGCAACAGAACTATATTCTTGTACAAACTGATGAGATGGCTCCACTTCATGCATGGAAGACTAGTTGAGCATTGACTAGCCTATCAATATAGCCTTATATGCCACAAAGTGAATCGCATTTATATTCAACAAACTATCATGACATCAGCGTTTGTTAACGAGTTGCTAAAAATACATGGGCGATAACTGCCCGCTTGCACATAACGCTAATTAATTAAACATTAACGCTAGCGTTGCAGATCAGTGTGCTCACTGCTGCAACAGAACGTCATTCTTGTCAAATCTGACGAGACAGCTCAACTTCACTGACTAGCCAATCAATATAAATGAATCGCATTTACATTCAACAAACTATCATGACATCAGCGTTTGTTAACGAGTTGCTAAAAATACACAATGCCCGCTTGCGCATAACGTTACGGCGGCAATTAATTAAACGATCTAATGCTACAACTCACAGCCAGATGCATGGATTTGTCAGACTGAGGGATCTGATAACCGCTAACTTGCGGTAAGCTGAGCTGACCCACCTCTCAATTATTTCTCTTGTCTGTGGAAACCAGTCCGTGTTGTTTCTGTTTCTTTTCCTGCTTTTCATCATCTTCGCCATATGGTAATCCAGCATAGGAGTAGCTTGAGTGGCTAACTTCTTGTATACTATCCGCACCGCACGCCTGGCTCACAGTCACAACAAACACACCGGCTAAAGTGGGCGTAACGTTTCCTGCATGCCTCTACATGACAGCCAATCACCAGCCGTATTAGAGCGCGGCGTGCAAGCATGTCGCATGCTTATAGGCTCAATGACGCTGTTTTGTTTTGGTATCGAAAATTGGTATCGATTGACAAGGGAGGCTTCGATACCCCTTAGTATCAATGTTTCCATTTCGGTGCCAAGTAAGTATCGAAACTCGATACCCAGCCCTAGCTCCATGTACAAGTACCTCTCCGCTCAATGTACAAGTACCTCTCCGCTCAATGTACAAGTACCTCTCCGCTCCATGTACAAGTACCTCTCCGCTCCATGTACAAGTACCTCTCCGCTCCATGTACAAGTACCTCTCCGCTCCATGTACAAGTACATCTCTGCTCCATGTACAAGTACCTCTCCGCTCAATGTACAAGTACATCTCCTCTCCATGTACAAGTACCTCTCCGCTCCATGTACAAGTACATCTCCGCTCCATGTACAAGTACCTCTCCGCTCCATGTACAAGTACCTCTCCGCTCAATGTACAAGTACATCTCCGCTCCATGTACAAGTACATCTCTGCTCCATGTACAAGTACCTCTCCGCTCAATGTACAAGTACATCTCCGCTCCATGTACAAGTACCTCTCCGCTCCATGTACAAGTACCTCTCCGGTCCATGTACAAGTACCTCTCCGCTCCATGTACAAGTACCTCTCCGCTCCATGTACAAGTACCTCTCCGCTCAATGTCAAGTGTCGACAGTACCTCTCCGCTCCATGTACAAATACCTCTCCGCTCTCATGTACAAGTACCTCTCCGCTCCATGTACAAGTACCTCTCCGCTCAATGTCAAGTGTCGACAGTACCTCTCCGCTCCATGTACAAATACCTCTCCGCTCCATGTACAAGTACCTCTCCGCTCTCATGTACAAGTAGCTCTCCGCTCAATGTACAAGTGTCGACAGTACCTTTCCGCTCCATGTACAAATACCTCTCCGCTCTCATGTACAAGTACCTCTCCGCTCCATGTACAAGTACCTCTCCGCTCAATGTACAAATACCTCTCCGCTCCATGTATAAGTACCTCTCCGCTCTATGTACAAGTACCTCTCCGCTCCATGTACAAGTACCTCTCCGCTCAATGTACAAATACCTCTCCGCTCCATGTACAAGTAGCTCTCCGCTGAATGTACAAGTGTCGACAGTACCTCTCCGCTCAATGTACAAGTACCTCTCCGCTCAATGTACAAATACCTCTCCGCTCCATGTACAAGTACCTCTCCGCTCAATGTCAAGTATCGACAGTACCTCTCCGCTCCATGTACAAGTACCTCTCCGCTGAATGTACAAGTGTCGACAGTACCTCTCCGCTCAATGTACAAGTACCTCTCCGCTCCATGTACAAGTACCTCTCCGCTCTCATGTACAAGTACCTCTCCGCTCCATGTACAAGTACCTCTCCGCTCAATGTACAAGTACCTCTGCGCTCCATGTACAAGTACCTCTCCGCTCAATGTACAAGTACCTCTCCGCTCAATGTACAAGTGTCGACAGTACCTCTCCGCTCCATGTACAAGTACCTCTCCGCTCAATGTACAAGTGTCGACAGTACCTCTACGCTCAATGTACAAGTGTCGACAGTACCTCTCCGCTCTCATGTACAAGTACCTCTCCGATCCATGTACAAGTACATCTCCGCTCCATGTACAAGTACATCTCCGCTCAATGTACAAGTACCTCTCCGCTCCATGTACAAGTACCTCTCCGCTCCATGTACAAGTACCTCTCCGCTCCATGTACAAGTACCTCTCCGCTCCATGTACAAGTACCTCTCCGCTCAATGTACAAGTACCTCTCCGCTCCATGTACAAGTACCTCTCCGCTCAATGTACAAGTACCTCTCCGCTCCATGTACAAGTACCTCTCCGCTCCATGTACAAGTACCTCTCCGCTCCATGTACAAGTACCTCTCCGCTCAATGTCAAGTATCGACAGTACCTCTCCGCTCCATGTACAAGTACCTCTCCGCTGAATGTACAAGTGTCGACAGTACCTCTCCGCTCAATGTACAAGTACCTCTCCGCTCCATGTACAAGTACCTCTCCGCTCTCATGTACAAGTACCTCTCCGCTCCATGTACAAGTACCTCTCCGCTCAATGTACAAGTACCTCTGCGCTCCATGTACAAGTACCTCTCCGCTCAATGTACAAGTACCTCTCCGCTCAATGTACAAGTGTCGACAGTACCTCTCCGCTCCATGTACAAGTACCTCTCCGCTCAATGTACAAGTGTCGACAGTACCTCTACGCTCAATGTACAAGTGTCGACAGTACCTCTCCGCTCTCATGTACAAGTACCTCTCCGATCCATGTACAAGTACATCTCCGCTCCATGTACAAGTACATCTCCGCTCAATGTACAAGTACCTCTCCGCTCCATGTACAAGTACCTCTCCGCTCCATGTACAAGTACCTCTCCGCTCCATGTACAAGTACCTCTCCGCTCCATGTACAAGTACCTCTCCGCTCAATGTACAAGTACCTCTCCGCTCCATGTACAAGTACCTCTCCGCTCCATGTACAAGTACCTCTCCGCTCCATGTACAAGTACCTCTCCGCTCAATGTACAAGTACCTCTCCGCTCCATGTACAAGTACCTCTCCGCTCCATGTACAAGTACCTCTCCGCTCCATGTACAAGTACCTCTCCGCTCAATGTACAAGTACCTCTCCGCTCCCTGTACAAGTACATCTCCGCTCCATGTACAAGTACCTCTCCGCTCCATGTACAAGTACCTCTCCGCTCAATGTACAAGTGTCGACAGTACCTCTCCGCTCCATGTACAAGTACCTCTCCGCTCCATGTACAAGTACCTCTCCGCTCAATGTACAAGTGTCGACAGTACCTCTCCGCTCCATCTACAAGTACCTCTCCGCTCAATGTACAAGTACCTCTCCGCTGAATGTACAAGTACCTCTCCGCTCCATGTACAAGTACCTCTCCGCTCCATGTACAAATACCTCTCCGCTCCATGTACAAGTACCTCTCCGCTCCATGTACAAGCACCTCTCCGCTACATGTACAAGTACCTCTCCGCTCCATGTACAAGTACCTCTCCGCTCCATGTACAAGTACCTCTCCGCTCAATGTACAAGTACCTCTCGGCTCCATGTACAAATACCTCTCCGCTCCATGTACAAATACCTCTCCGCTCCATGTACAAGTACCTCTCCGCTCCATGTACCAGTACCTCTCCGCTCAATGTACAAGTACATCTCCGCTCAATGTACAAGTACATCTCCGCTCAATGTACAAGTACGTCTCCGCTCAATGTACAAGTACCTCTCCGCTCAATGTACAAGTACCTCTCCGCTCCATGTACAAGTACCTCTCCGCTCAATGTACAAGTACATCTCCGCTCCATGTACCAGTACCTCTCCGCTCAATGTACAAGTACCTCTCCGCTCAATGTACAAGTACATCTCCGCTCCATGTACAAGTACGTCTCCGCTCAATGTATAAGTACCTATCCGCTCCATGTACAAGTACCTCTCCGCTCCATGTACAAGTACATCTCCGCTCCATGTACAAGTACATCTCCGCTCCATGTACAAGTACCTCTCCGCTCCATGTACAAGTACCTCTCCGCTCCATGTACAAGTACATCTCCGCTCCATGTACAAGTACCTCTCCGCTCAATGTACAAGTACATCTCCGCTCCATGTACAAGTACATCTCCACTCCATGTACAAGTACCTCTCCGCTCAATGTACAAGTACATCTCCGCTCCATGTACCAGTACCTCTCCGCTCAATGTACAAGTACATCTCCACTCCATGTACAAGTACCTCTCCGCTCAATGTACAAGTACATCTCCGCTCCATGTACCAGTACCTCTCCGCTCAATGTACAAGTACATCTCCACTCCATGTACAAGTACCTCTCCGCTCAATGTACAAGTACATCTCCGCTCCATGTACCAGTACCTCTCCGCTCAATGTACAAGTACATCTCCGCTCCATGTACAAGTACCTCTCCGCTCAATGTACAAGTACCTCTCCGCTCAATGTACAAGTACATCTCCGCTCCATGTACCAGTACCTCTCCGCTCAATGTACAAGTACATCTGCGCTCCATGTAGGGCTGGGTATCGTTCAAAATTTTTCGATATCGATACCGTTTCGATACTTGGATTTCGATACCGGTTCCTGAACGATACTTTTTTCGATACCAATTTTTAGAAAAATCCATTTTAACAAAAATAAAACTGCATTACACATTGAAATTATTTTACAAATCTTTAGTTTCCCCCCATCTTAAGTTTTACAGCAGAAAAAAATAAAACCTACTGTATTTAACATAACTTTAAGTTCTCTAAACGTATTGCCGTCCCTACAAAAAATATTGGAGTACTACAAAGGAAAGAAATGTAGCTAAAACAAATAAATCAGTGGAATAGTTTTCAGTGCAAAACAGAGAGTTGCAAATCAGGGTTTAATGCTCACTGATGCAACAGAACTCTATTATTGTACAAACTGATGAGATGGCTCCACTTCATGCATGGAAGACTAGTTGAGCATTGACTAGCCTATCAATATAGCCTTATATGCCACAAAGTGAATCGCATTTATATTCAACAAACTATCATGACATCAGCGTTTGTTAACGAGTTGCTAAAAATACATGGGCGATAACTGCCCGCTTGCACATAACGCTAATTAATTAAATATTAACGCTAGCGTTGCAGATCAGTGTGCTCACTGCTGCAACAGAACGTCATTCTTGTCAAATCTGACGAGACAGCTCAACTTCACTGACTAGCCAATCAATATAAATGAATCGCATTTACATTCAACAAACTATCATGACATCAGCGTTTGTTAACGAGTTGCTAAAAATACACAATGCCCGCTTGCGCATAACGTTACGGCGGCAATTAATTAAACGATCTAATGCTACAACTCACAGCCAGATGCATGGATTTGTCAGACTGAGGGATCTGATAACCGCTAACTTGCGGTAAGCTGAGCTGACCCACCTCTCCATTATTTCTCTTGTCTGTGGAAACCAGTCCGTGTTGTTTCTGTTTCTTTTCCTGCTTTTCATCATCTTCGCCATATGGTAATCCAGGATAGGAGTAGCTTGAGTGGCTAACTTCTTGTATACTATCCGCACCGCACGCCTGGCTCACAGTCACAACAAACACACCGGCTAAAGTGGGCGTAACGTTTCCTGCATGCCTCTACATGACAGCCAATCACCAGCCGTATTAGAGCGCGGCGTGCAAGCATGTCGCATGCTTATAGGCTCAATGACGCTGTTTTGTTTTGGTATCGAAAATTGGTATCGATTGACAAGGGAGGCTTCGATACCCCTTAGTATCGATGTTTCCATTTCGGTGCCAAGTAAGTATCGAAACTCGATACCCAGCCCTAGCTCCATGTACAAGTACCTCTCCGCTCAATGTACAAGTACCTCTCCGCTCAATGTACAAGTACCTCTCCGCTCCATGTACAAGTACCTCTCCGCTCCATGTACAAGTACCTCTCCGCTCCATGTACAAGTACCTCTCCGCTCCATGTACAAGTACATCTCTGCTCCATGTACAAGTACCTCTCCGCTCAATGTACAAGTACATCTCCGCTCCATGTACAAGTACCTCTCCGCTCCATGTACAAGTACATCTCCGCTCCATGTACAAGTACCTCTCCGCTCCATGTACAAGTACCTCTCCGCTCAATGTACAAGTACATCTCCGCTCCATGTACAAGTACATCTCTGCTCCATGTACAAGTACCTCTCCGCTCAATGTACAAGTACATCTCCGCTCCATGTACAAGTACCTCTCCGCTCCATGTACAAGTACCTCTCCGGTCCATGTACAAGTACCTCTCCGCTCCATGTACAAGTACCTCTCCGCTCCATGTACAAGTACCTCTCCGCTCAATGTCAAGTGTCGACAGTACCTCTCCGCTCCATGTACAAATACCTCTCCGCTCTCATGTACAAGTACCTCTCCGCTCCATGTACAAGTACCTCTCCGCTCAATGTCAAGTGTCGACAGTACCTCTCCGCTCCATGTACAAATACCTCTCCGCTCCATGTACAAGTACCTCTCCGCTCTCATGTACAAGTACCTCTCCGCTCCATGTACAAGTAGCTCTCCGCTCAATGTACAAGTGTCGACAGTACCTTTCCGCTCCATGTACAAATACCTCTCCGCTCTCATGTACAAGTACCTCTCCGCTCCATGTACAAGTACCTCTCCGCTCAATGTACAAATACCTCTCCGCTCCATGTATAAGTACCTCTCCGCTCTATGTACAAGTACCTCTCCGCTCCATGTACAAGTACCTCTCCGCTCAATGTACAAATACCTCTCCGCTCCATGTACAAGTAGCTCTCCGCTGAATGTACAAGTGTCGACAGTACCTCTCCGCTCAATGTACAAGTACCTCTCCGCTCAATGTACAAATACCTCTCCGCTCCATGTACAAGTACCTCTCCGCTCAATGTCAAGTATCGACAGTACCTCTCCGCTCCATGTACAAGTACCTCTCCGCTGAATGTACAAGTGTCGACAGTACCTCTCCGCTCAATGTACAAGTACCTCTCCGCTCCATGTACAAGTACCTCTCCGCTCTCATGTACAAGTACCTCTCCGCTCCATGTACAAGTACCTCTCCGCTCAATGTACAAGTACCTCTGCGCTCCATGTACAAGTACCTCTCCGCTCAATGTACAAGTACCTCTCCGCTCAATGTACAAGTGTCGACAGTACCTCTCCGCTCCATGTACAAGTACCTCTCCGCTCAATGTACAAGTGTCGACAGTACCTCTACGCTCAATGTACAAGTGTCGACAGTACCTCTCCGCTCTCATGTACAAGTACCTCTCCGATCCATGTACAAGTACATCTCCGCTCCATGTACAAGTACATCTCCGCTCAATGTACAAGTACCTCTCCGCTCCATGTACAAGTACCTCTCCGCTCCATGTACAAGTACCTCTCCGCTCCATGTACAAGTACCTCTCCGCTCCATGTACAAGTACCTCTCCGCTCAATGTACAAGTACCTCTCCGCTCCATGTACAAGTACCTCTCCGCTCAATGTACAAGTACCTCTCCGCTCCATGTACAAGTACCTCTCCGCTCCATGTACAAGTACCTCTCCGCTCAATGTCAAGTATCGACAGTACCTCTCCGCTCCATGTACAAGTACCTCTCCGCTGAATGTACAAGTGTCGACAGTACCTCTCCGCTCAATGTACAAGTACCTCTCCGCTCCATGTACAAGTACCTCTCCGCTCTCATGTACAAGTACATCTCCGCTCAATGTACAAGTACCTCTCCGCTCCATGTACAAGTACCTCTCCGCTCAATGTCAAGTGTCGACAGTACCTCTCCGCTCCATGTACAAATACCTCTCCGCTCTCATGTACAAGTACCTCTCCGCTCCATGTACAAGTACCTCTCCGCTCAATGTCAAGTGTCGACAGTACCTCTCCGCTCCATGTACAAATACCTCTCCGCTCCATGTACAAGTACCTCTCCGCTCTCATGTACAAGTAGCTCTCCGCTCAATGTACAAGTGTCGACAGTACCTTTCCGCTCCATGTACAAATACCTCTCCGCTCTCATGTACAAGTACCTCTCCGCTCCATGTACAAGTACCTCTCCGCTCAATGTACAAATACCTCTCCGCTCCATGTATAAGTACCTCTCCGCTCTATGTACAAGTACCTCTCCGCTCCATGTACAAGTACCTCTCCGCTCAATGTACAAATACCTCTCCGCTCCATGTACAAGTAGCTCTCCGCTGAATGTACAAGTGTCGACAGTACCTCTCCGCTCAATGTACAAGTACCTCTCCGCTCAATGTACAAATACCTCTCCGCTCCATGTACAAGTACCTCTCCGCTCAATGTCAAGTATCGACAGTACCTCTCCGCTCCATGTACAAGTACCTCTCCGCTGAATGTACAAGTGTCGACAGTACCTCTCCGCTCAATGTACAAGTACCTCTCCGCTCCATGTACAAGTACCTCTCCGCTCTCATGTACAAGTACCTCTCCGCTCCATGTACAAGTACCTCTCCGCTCAATGTACAAGTACCTCTGCGCTCCATGTACAAGTACCTCTCCGCTCAATGTACAAGTACCTCTCCGCTCAATGTACAAGTGTCGACAGTACCTCTCCGCTCCATGTACAAGTACCTCTCCGCTCAATGTACAAGTGTCGACAGTACCTCTACGCTCAATGTACAAGTGTCGACAGTACCTCTCCGCTCTCATGTACAAGTACCTCTCCGATCCATGTACAAGTACATCTCCGCTCCATGTACAAGTACATCTCCGCTCAATGTACAAGTACCTCTCCGCTCCATGTACAAGTACCTCTCCGCTCCATGTACAAGTACCTCTCCGCTCCATGTACAAGTACCTCTCCGCTCCATGTACAAGTACCTCTCCGCTCAATGTACAAGTACCTCTCCGCTCCATGTACAAGTACCTCTCCGCTCAATGTACAAGTACCTCTCCGCTCCATGTACAAGTACCTCTCCGCTCCATGTACAAGTACCTCTCCGCTCCATGTACAAGTACCTCTCCGCTCAATGTCAAGTATCGACAGTACCTCTCCGCTCCATGTACAAGTACCTCTCCGCTGAATGTACAAGTGTCGACAGTACCTCTCCGCTCAATGTACAAGTACCTCTCCGCTCCATGTACAAGTACCTCTCCGCTCTCATGTACAAGTACCTCTCCGCTCCATGTACAAGTACCTCTCCGCTCAATGTACAAGTACCTCTGCGCTCCATGTACAAGTACCTCTCCGCTCAATGTACAAGTACCTCTCCGCTCAATGTACAAGTGTCGACAGTACCTCTCCGCTCCATGTACAAGTACCTCTCCGCTCAATGTACAAGTGTCGACAGTACCTCTACGCTCAATGTACAAGTGTCGACAGTACCTCTCCGCTCTCATGTACAAGTACCTCTCCGATCCATGTACAAGTACATCTCCGCTCCATGTACAAGTACATCTCCGCTCAATGTACAAGTACCTCTCCGCTCCATGTACAAGTACCTCTCCGCTCCATGTACAAGTACCTCTCCGCTCCATGTACAAGTACCTCTCCGCTCCATGTACAAGTACCTCTCCGCTCAATGTACAAGTACCTCTCCGCTCCATGTACAAGTACCTCTCCGCTCCATGTACAAGTACCTCTCCGCTCCATGTACAAGTACCTCTCCGCTCAATGTACAAGTACCTCTCCGCTCCATGTACAAGTACCTCTCCGCTCCATGTACAAGTACCTCTCCGCTCCATGTACAAGTACCTCTCCGCTCAATGTACAAGTACCTCTCCGCTCCCTGTACAAGTACATCTCCGCTCCATGTACAAGTACCTCTCCGCTCCATGTACAAGTACCTCTCCGCTCAATGTACAAGTGTCGACAGTACCTCTCCGCTCCATGTACAAGTACCTCTCCGCTCCATGTACAAGTACCTCTCCGCTCAATGTACAAGTGTCGACAGTACCTCTCCGCTCCATCTACAAGTACCTCTCCGCTCAATGTACAAGTACCTCTCCGCTGAATGTACAAGTACCTCTCCGCTCCATGTACAAGTACCTCTCCGCTCCATGTACAAATACCTCTCCGCTCCATGTACAAGTACCTCTCCGCTCCATGTACAAGCACCTCTCCGCTACATGTACAAGTACCTCTCCGCTCCATGTACAAGTACCTCTCCGCTCCATGTACAAGTACCTCTCCGCTCAATGTACAAGTACCTCTCGGCTCCATGTACAAATACCTCTCCGCTCCATGTACAAATACCTCTCCGCTCCATGTACAAGTACCTCTCCGCTCCATGTACCAGTACCTCTCCGCTCAATGTACAAGTACATCTCCGCTCAATGTACAAGTACATCTCCGCTCAATGTACAAGTACGTCTCCGCTCAATGTACAAGTACCTCTCCGCTCAATGTACAAGTACCTCTCCGCTCCATGTACAAGTACCTCTCCGCTCAATGTACAAGTACATCTCCGCTCCATGTACCAGTACCTCTCCGCTCAATGTACAAGTACCTCTCCGCTCAATGTACAAGTACATCTCCGCTCCATGTACAAGTACGTCTCCGCTCAATGTATAAGTACCTATCCGCTCCATGTACAAGTACCTCTCCGCTCCATGTACAAGTACATCTCCGCTCCATGTACAAGTACATCTCCGCTCCATGTACAAGTACCTCTCCGCTCCATGTACAAGTACCTCTCCGCTCCATGTACAAGTACATCTCCGCTCCATGTACAAGTACCTCTCCGCTCAATGTACAAGTACATCTCCGCTCCATGTACAAGTACATCTCCACTCCATGTACAAGTACCTCTCCGCTCAATGTACAAGTACATCTCCGCTCCATGTACCAGTACCTCTCCGCTCAATGTACAAGTACATCTCCACTCCATGTACAAGTACCTCTCCGCTCAATGTACAAGTACATCTCCGCTCCATGTACCAGTACCTCTCCGCTCAATGTACAAGTACATCTCCACTCCATGTACAAGTACCTCTCCGCTCAATGTACAAGTACATCTCCGCTCCATGTACCAGTACCTCTCCGCTCAATGTACAAGTACATCTCCGCTCCATGTACAAGTACCTCTCCGCTCAATGTACAAGTACCTCTCCGCTCAATGTACAAGTACATCTCCGCTCCATGTACCAGTACCTCTCCGCTCAATGTACAAGTACATCTGCGCTCCATGTAGGGCTGGGTATCGTTCAAAATTTTTCGATATCGATACCGTTTCGATACTTGGATTTCGATACCGGTTCCTGAACGATACTTTTTTCGATACCAATTTTTAGAAAAATCCATTTTAACAAAAATAAAACTGCATTACACATTGAAATTATTTTACAAATCTTTAGTTTCCCCCCATCTTAAGTTTTACAGCAGAAAAAAATAAAACCTACTGTATTTAACATAACTTTAAGTTCTCTAAACGTATTGCCGTCCCTACAAAAAATATTGGAGTACTACAAAGGAAAGAAATGTAGCTAAAACAAATAAATCAGTGGAATAGTTTTCAGTGCAAAACAGAGAGTTGCAAATCAGGGTTTAATGCTCACTGATGCAACAGAACTCTATTATTGTACAAACTGATGAGATGGCTCCACTTCATGCATGGAAGACTAGTTGAGCATTGACTAGCCTATCAATATAGCCTTATATGCCACAAAGTGAATCGCATTTATATTCAACAAACTATCATGACATCAGCGTTTGTTAACGAGTTGCTAAAAATACATGGGCGATAACTGCCCGCTTGCACATAACGCTAATTAATTAAATATTAACGCTAGCGTTGCAGATCAGTGTGCTCACTGCTGCAACAGAACGTCATTCTTGTCAAATCTGACGAGACAGCTCAACTTCACTGACTAGCCAATCAATATAAATGAATCGCATTTACATTCAACAAACTATCATGACATCAGCGTTTGTTAACGAGTTGCTAAAAATACACAATGCCCGCTTGCGCATAACGTTACGGCGGCAATTAATTAAACGATCTAATGCTACAACTCACAGCCAGATGCATGGATTTGTCAGACTGAGGGATCTGATAACCGCTAACTTGCGGTAAGCTGAGCTGACCCACCTCTCCATTATTTCTCTTGTCTGTGGAAACCAGTCCGTGTTGTTTCTGTTTCTTTTCCTGCTTTTCATCATCTTCGCCATATGGTAATCCAGGATAGGAGTAGCTTGAGTGGCTAACTTCTTGTATACTATCCGCACCGCACGCCTGGCTCACAGTCACAACAAACACACCGGCTAAAGTGGGCGTAACGTTTCCTGCATGCCTCTACATGACAGCCAATCACCAGCCGTATTAGAGCGCGGCGTGCAAGCATGTCGCATGCTTATAGGCTCAATGACGCTGTTTTGTTTTGGTATCGAAAATTGGTATCGATTGACAAGGGAGGCTTCGATACCCCTTAGTATCGATGTTTCCATTTCGGTGCCAAGTAAGTATCGAAACTCGATACCCAGCCCTAGCTCCATGTACAAGTACCTCTCCGCTCAATGTACAAGTACCTCTCCGCTCAATGTACAAGTACCTCTCCGCTCCATGTACAAGTACCTCTCCGCTCCATGTACAAGTACCTCTCCGCTCCATGTACAAGTACCTCTCCGCTCCATGTACAAGTACATCTCTGCTCCATGTACAAGTACCTCTCCGCTCAATGTACAAGTACATCTCCGCTCCATGTACAAGTACCTCTCCGCTCCATGTACAAGTACATCTCCGCTCCATGTACAAGTACCTCTCCGCTCCATGTACAAGTACCTCTCCGCTCAATGTACAAGTACATCTCCGCTCCATGTACAAGTACATCTCTGCTCCATGTACAAGTACCTCTCCGCTCAATGTACAAGTACATCTCCGCTCCATGTACAAGTACCTCTCCGCTCCATGTACAAGTACCTCTCCGGTCCATGTACAAGTACCTCTCCGCTCCATGTACAAGTACCTCTCCGCTCCATGTACAAGTACCTCTCCGCTCAATGTCAAGTGTCGACAGTACCTCTCCGCTCCATGTACAAATACCTCTCCGCTCTCATGTACAAGTACCTCTCCGCTCCATGTACAAGTACCTCTCCGCTCAATGTCAAGTGTCGACAGTACCTCTCCGCTCCATGTACAAATACCTCTCCGCTCCATGTACAAGTACCTCTCCGCTCTCATGTACAAGTACCTCTCCGCTCCATGTACAAGTAGCTCTCCGCTCAATGTACAAGTGTCGACAGTACCTTTCCGCTCCATGTACAAATACCTCTCCGCTCTCATGTACAAGTACCTCTCCGCTCCATGTACAAGTACCTCTCCGCTCAATGTACAAATACCTCTCCGCTCCATGTATAAGTACCTCTCCGCTCTATGTACAAGTACCTCTCCGCTCCATGTACAAGTACCTCTCCGCTCAATGTACAAATACCTCTCCGCTCCATGTACAAGTAGCTCTCCGCTGAATGTACAAGTGTCGACAGTACCTCTCCGCTCAATGTACAAGTACCTCTCCGCTCAATGTACAAATACCTCTCCGCTCCATGTACAAGTACCTCTCCGCTCAATGTCAAGTATCGACAGTACCTCTCCGCTCCATGTACAAGTACCTCTCCGCTGAATGTACAAGTGTCGACAGTACCTCTCCGCTCAATGTACAAGTACCTCTCCGCTCCATGTACAAGTACCTCTCCGCTCTCATGTACAAGTACCTCTCCGCTCCATGTACAAGTACCTCTCCGCTCAATGTACAAGTACCTCTGCGCTCCATGTACAAGTACCTCTCCGCTCAATGTACAAGTACCTCTCCGCTCAATGTACAAGTGTCGACAGTACCTCTCCGCTCCATGTACAAGTACCTCTCCGCTCAATGTACAAGTGTCGACAGTACCTCTACGCTCAATGTACAAGTGTCGACAGTACCTCTCCGCTCTCATGTACAAGTACCTCTCCGATCCATGTACAAGTACATCTCCGCTCCATGTACAAGTACATCTCCGCTCAATGTACAAGTACCTCTCCGCTCCATGTACAAGTACCTCTCCGCTCCATGTACAAGTACCTCTCCGCTCCATGTACAAGTACCTCTCCGCTCCATGTACAAGTACCTCTCCGCTCAATGTACAAGTACCTCTCCGCTCCATGTACAAGTACCTCTCCGCTCAATGTACAAGTACCTCTCCGCTCCATGTACAAG
The DNA here is from genome assembly GCF_964638095.1 of Poromitra crassiceps. Classification (NCBI taxonomy): domain Eukaryota; kingdom Metazoa; phylum Chordata; class Actinopteri; order Beryciformes; family Melamphaidae; genus Poromitra; species Poromitra crassiceps. The sequence goes on from NW_028152251.1 coordinate 559,571, forward strand.
TACCTCTCCGCTCCATGTACAAGTACCTCTCCGCTCAATGTCAAGTATCGACAGTACCTCTCCGCTCCATGTACAAGTACCTCTCCGCTGAATGTACAAGTGTCGACAGTACCTCTCCGCTCAATGTACAAGTACCTCTCCGCTCCATGTACAAGTACCTCTCCGCTCTCATGTACAAGTACCTCTCCGCTCCATGTACAAGTACCTCTCCGCTCAATGTACAAGTACCTCTGCGCTCCATGTACAAGTACCTCTCCGCTCAATGTACAAGTACCTCTCCGCTCAATGTACAAGTGTCGACAGTACCTCTCCGCTCCATGTACAAGTACCTCTCCGCTCAATGTACAAGTGTCGACAGTACCTCTACGCTCAATGTACAAGTGTCGACAGTACCTCTCCGCTCTCATGTACAAGTACCTCTCCGATCCATGTACAAGTACATCTCCGCTCCATGTACAAGTACATCTCCGCTCAATGTACAAGTACCTCTCCGCTCCATGTACAAGTACCTCTCCGCTCCATGTACAAGTACCTCTCCGCTCCATGTACAAGTACCTCTCCGCTCCATGTACAAGTACCTCTCCGCTCAATGTACAAGTACCTCTCCGCTCCATGTACAAGTACCTCTCCGCTCCATGTACAAGTACCTCTCCGCTCAATGTACAAGTACCTCTCCGCTCCATGTACAAGTACCTCTCCGCTCCATGTACAAGTACCTCTCCGCTCCATGTACAAGTACCTCTCCGCTCAATGTACAAGTACCTCTCCGCTCCCTGTACAAGTACATCTCCGCTCCATGTACAAGTACCTCTCCGCTCCATGTACAAGTACCTCTCCGCTCAATGTACAAGTGTCGACAGTACCTCTCCGCTCCATGTACAAGTACCTCTCCGCTCCATGTACAAGTACCTCTCCGCTCAATGTACAAGTGTCGACAGTACCTCTCCGCTCCATCTACAAGTACCTCTCCGCTCAATGTACAAGTACCTCTCCGCTGAATGTACAAGTACCTCTCCGCTCCATGTACAAGTACCTCTCCGCTCCATGTACAAATACCTCTCCGCTCCATGTACAAGTACCTCTCCGCTCCATGTACAAGCACCTCTCCGCTACATGTACAAGTACCTCTCCGCTCCATGTACAAGTACCTCTCCGCTCCATGTACAAGTACCTCTCCGCTCAATGTACAAGTACCTCTCCGCTCCATGTACAAATACCTCTCCGCTCCATGTACAAATACCTCTCCGCTCCATGTACAAGTACCTCTCCGCTCCATGTACCAGTACCTCTCCGCTCAATGTACAAGTACATCTCCGCTCAATGTACAAGTACATCTCCGCTCAATGTACAAGTACGTCTCCGCTCAATGTACAAGTACCTCTCCGCTCAATGTACAAGTACCTCTCCGCTCCATGTACAAGTACCTCTCCGCTCAATGTACAAGTACATCTCCGCTCCATGTACCAGTACCTCTCCGCTCAATGTACAAGTACCTCTCCGCTCAATGTACAAGTACATCTCCGCTCCATGTACAAGTACGTCTCCGCTCAATGTATAAGTACCTCTCCGCTCCATGTACAAGTACCTCTCCGCTCCATGTACAAGTACATCTCCGCTCCATGTACAAGTACATCTCCGCTCCATGTACAAGTACCTCTCCGCTCCATGTACAAGTACCTCTCCGCTCCATGTACAAGTACATCTCCGCTCCATGTACAAGTACCTCTCCGCTCAATGTACAAGTACATCTCCGCTCCATGTACCAGTACCTCTCCGCTCAATGTACAAGTACATCTCCACTCCATGTACAAGTACCTCTCCGCTCAATGTACAAGTACATCTCCGCTCCATGTACCAGTACCTCTCCGCTCAATGTACAAGTACATCTCCACTCCATGTACAAGTACCTCTCCGCTCAATGTACAAGTACATCTCCGCTCCATGTACCAGTACCTCTCCGCTCAATGTACAAGTACATCTCCGCTCCATGTACAAGTACCTCTCCGCTCAATGTACAAGTACCTCTCCGCTCAATGTACAAGTACATCTCCGCTCCATGTACCAGTACCTCTCCGCTCAATGTACAAGTACATCTGCGCTCCATGTAGGGCTGGGTATCGTTCAAAATTTTTCGATATCGATACCGTTTCGATACTTGGATTTCGATACCGGTTCCTGAACGATACTTTTTTCGATACCAATTTTTAGAAAAATCCATTTTAACAAAAATAAAACTGCATTACACATTGAAATTATTTTACAAATCTTTAGTTTCCCCCCATCTTAAGTTTTACAGCAGAAAAAAATAAAACCTACTGTATTTAACATAACTTTAAGTTCTCTAAACGTATTGCCGTCCCTACAAAAAATATTGGAGTACTACAAAGGAAAGAAATGTAGCTAAAACAAATAAATCAGTGGAATAGTTTTCAGTGCAAAACAGAGAGTTGCAAATCAGGGTTTAATGCTCACTGATGCAACAGAACTCTATTCTTGTACAAACTGATGAGATGGCTCCACTTCATGCATGGAAGACTAGTTGAGCATTGACTAGCCTATCAATATAGCCTTATATGCCACAAAGTGAATCGCATTTATATTCAACAAACTATCATGACATCAGCGTTTGTTAACGAGTTGATAAAAATACATGGGCGATAACTGCCCGCTTGCACATAACGCTAATTAATTAAACATTAACGCTAGCGTTGCAGATCAGTGTGCTCACTGCTGCAACAGAACGTCATTCTTGTCAAATCTGACGAGACAGCTCAACTTCACTGACTAGCCAATCAATATAAATGAATCGCATTTACATTCAACAAACTATCATGACATCAGCGTTTGTTAACGAGTTGCTAAAAATACACAATGCCCGCTTGCGCATAACGTTACGGCGGCAATTAATTAAACGATCTAATGCTACAACTCACAGCCAGATGCATGGATTTGTCAGACTGAGGGATCTGATAACCGCTAACTTGCGGTAAGCTGAGCTGACCCACCTCTCAATTATTTCTCTTGTCTGTGGAAACCAGTCCGTGTTGTTTCTGTTTCTTTTCCTGCTTTTCATCATCTTCGCCATATGGTAATCCAGGATAGGAGTAGCTTGAGTGGCTAACTTCTTGTATACTATCCGCACCGCACGCCTGGCTCACAGTCACAACAAACACACCGGCTAAAGTGGGCGTAACGTTTCCTGCATGCCTCTACATGACAGCCAATCACCAGCCGTATTAGAGCGCGGCGTGCAAGCATGTCGCATGCTTATAGGCTCAATGACGCTGTTTTGTTTTGGTATCGAAAATTGGTATCGATTGACAAGGGAGGCTTCGATACCCCTTAGTATCGATGTTTCCATTTCGGTGCCAAGTAAGTATCGAAACTCGATACCCAGCCCTAGCTCCATGTACAAGTACCTCTCCGCTCAATGTACAAGTACCTCTCCGCTCAATGTACAAGTACCTCTCCGCTCCATGTACAAGTACCTCTCCGCTCCATGTACAAGTACCTCTCCGCTCCATGTACAAGTACCTCTCCGCTCCATGTACAAGTACATCTCTGCTCCATGTACAAGTACCTCTCCGCTCAATGTACAAGTACATCTCCGCTCCATGTACAAGTACCTCTCCGCTCCATGTACAAGTACATCTCCGCTCCATGTACAAGTACCTCTCCGCTCCATGTACAAGTACCTCTCCGCTCAATGTACAAGTACATCTCCGCTCCATGTACAAGTACATCTCTGCTCCATGTACAAGTACCTCTCCGCTCAATGTACAAGTACATCTCCGCTCCATGTACAAGTACCTCTCCGCTCCATGTACAAGTACCTCTCCGGTCCATGTACAAGTACCTCTCCGCTCCATGTACAAGTACCTCTCCGCTCCATGTACAAGTACCTCTCCGCTCAATGTCAAGTGTCGACAGTACCTCTCCGCTCCATGTACAAATACCTCTCCGCTCTCATGTACAAGTACCTCTCCGCTCCATGTACAAGTACCTCTCCGCTCAATGTCAAGTGTCGACAGTACCTCTCCGCTCCATGTACAAATACCTCTCCGCTCCATGTACAAGTACCTCTCCGCTCTCATGTACAAGTACCTCTCCGCTCCATGTACAAGTAGCTCTCCACTCAATGTACAAGTGTCGACAGTACCTTTCCGCTCCATGTACAAATACCTCTCCGCTCTCATGTACAAGTACCTCTCCGCTCCATGTACAAGTACCTCTCCGCTCAATGTACAAATACCTCTCCGCTCCATGTATAAGTACCTCTCCGCTCTATGTACAAGTACCTCTCCGCTCCATGTACAAGTACCTCTCCGCTCAATGTACAAATACCTCTCCGCTCCATGTACAAGTAGCTCTCCGCTGAATGTACAAGTGTCGACAGTACCTCTCCGCTCAATGTACAAGTACCTCTCCGCTCAATGTACAAATACCTCTCCGCTCCATGTACAAGTACCTCTCCGCTCAATGTCAAGTATCGACAGTACCTCTCCGCTCCATGTACAAGTACCTCTCCGCTGAATGTACAAGTGTCGACAGTACCTCTCCGCTCAATGTACAAGTACCTCTCCGCTCCATGTACAAGTACCTCTCCGCTCTCATGTACAAGTACCTCTCCGCTCCATGTACAAGTACCTCTCCGCTCAATGTACAAGTACCTCTGCGCTCCATGTACAAGTACCTCTCCGCTCAATGTACAAGTACCTCTCCGCTCAATGTACAAGTGTCGACAGTACCTCTCCGCTCCATGTACAAGTACCTCTCCGCTCAATGTACAAGTGTCGACAGTACCTCTACGCTCAATGTACAAGTGTCGACAGTACCTCTCCGCTCTCATGTACAAGTACCTCTCCGATCCATGTACAAGTACATCTCCGCTCCATGTACAAGTACATCTCCGCTCAATGTACAAGTACCTCTCCGCTCCATGTACAAGTACCTCTCCGCTCCATGTACAAGTACCTCTCCGCTCCATGTACAAGTACCTCTCCGCTCCATGTACAAGTACCTCTCCGCTCAATGTACAAGTACCTCTCCGCTCCATGTACAAGTACCTCTCCGCTCAATGTACAAGTACCTCTCCGCTCCATGTACAAGTACCTCTCCGCTCCATGTACAAGTACCTCTCCGCTCCATGTACAAGTACCTCTCCGCTCAATGTCAAGTATCGACAGTACCTCTCCGCTCCATGTACAAGTACCTCTCCGCTGAATGTACAAGTGTCGACAGTACCTCTCCGCTCAATGTACAAGTACCTCTCCGCTCCATGTACAAGTACCTCTCCGCTCTCATGTACAAGTACCTCTCCGCTCCATGTACAAGTACCTCTCCGCTCAATGTACAAGTACCTCTGCGCTCCATGTACAAGTACCTCTCCGCTCAATGTACAAGTACCTCTCCGCTCAATGTACAAGTGTCGACAGTACCTCTCCGCTCCATGTACAAGTACCTCTCCGCTCAATGTACAAGTGTCGACAGTACCTCTACGCTCAATGTACAAGTGTCGACAGTACCTCTCCGCTCTCATGTACAAGTACCTCTCCGATCCATGTACAAGTACATCTCCGCTCCATGTACAAGTACATCTCCGCTCAATGTACAAGTACCTCTCCGCTCCATGTACAAGTACCTCTCCGCTCCATGTACAAGTACCTCTCCGCTCCATGTACAAGTACCTCTCCGCTCCATGTACAAGTACCTCTCCGCTCAATGTACAAGTACCTCTCCGCTCCATGTACAAGTACCTCTCCGCTCCATGTACAAGTACCTCTCCGCTCCATGTACAAGTACCTCTCCGCTCCATGTACAAGTACCTCTCCGCTCCATGTACAAGTACCTCTCCGCTCCATGTACAAGTACATCTCCACTCCATGTACAAGTACCTCTCCGCTCAATGTACAAGTACATCTCCGCTCCATGTACCAGTACCTCTCCGCTCAATGTACAAGTACATCTCCGCTCCATGTACAAGTACCTCTCCGCTCAATGTACAAGTACCTCTCCGCTCAATGTACAAGTACATCTCCGCTCCATGTACCAGTACCTCTCCGCTCAATGTACAAGTACATCTGCGCTCCATGTAGGGCTGGGTATCGTTCAAAATTTTTCGATATCGATACCGTTTCGATACTTGGATTTCGATACCGGTTCCTGAACGATACTTTTTTCGATACCAATTTTTAGAAAAATCCATTTTAACAAAAATAAAACTGCATTACACATTGAAATTATTTTACAAATCTTTAGTTTCCCCCCATCTTAAGTTTTACAGCAGAAAAAAATAAAACCTACTGTATTTAACATAACTTTAAGTTCTCTAAACGTATTGCCGTCCCTACAAAAAATATTGGAGTACTACAAAGGAAAGAAATGTAGCTAAAACAAATAAATCAGTGGAATAGTTTTCAGTGCAAAACAGAGAGTTGCAAATCAGGGTTTAATGCTCACTGATGCAACAGAACTCTATTCTTGTACAAACTGATGAGATGGCTCCACTTCATGCATGGAAGACTAGTTGAGCATTGACTAGCCTATCAATATAGCCTTATATGCCACAAAGTGAATCGCATTTATATTCAACAAACTATCATGACATCAGCGTTTGTTAACGAGTTGATAAAAATACATGGGCGATAACTGCCCGCTTGCACATAACGCTAATTAATTAAACATTAACGCTAGCGTTGCAGATCAGTGTGCTCACTGCTGCAACAGAACGTCATTCTTGTCAAATCTGACGAGACAGCTCAACTTCACTGACTAGCCAATCAATATAAATGAATCGCATTTACATTCAACAAACTATCATGACATCAGCGTTTGTTAACGAGTTGCTAAAAATACACAATGCCCGCTTGCGCATAACGTTACGGCGGCAATTAATTAAACGATCTAATGCTACAACTCACAGCCAGATGCATGGATTTGTCAGACTGAGGGATCTGATAACCGCTAACTTGCGGTAAGCTGAGCTGACCCACCTCTCAATTATTTCTCTTGTCTGTGGAAACCAGTCCGTGTTGTTTCTGTTTCTTTTCCTGCTTTTCATCATCTTCGCCATATGGTAATCCAGGATAGGAGTAGCTTGAGTGGCTAACTTCTTGTATACTATCCGCACCGCACGCCTGGCTCACAGTCACAACAAACACACCGGCTAAAGTGGGCGTAACGTTTCCTGCATGCCTCTACATGACAGCCAATCACCAGCCGTATTAGAGCGCGGCGTGCAAGCATGTCGCATGCTTATAGGCTCAATGACGCTGTTTTGTTTTGGTATCGAAAATTGGTATCGATTGACAAGGGAGGCTTCGATACCCCTTAGTATCGATGTTTCCATTTCGGTGCCAAGTAAGTATCGAAACTCGATACCCAGCCCTAGCTCCATGTACAAGTACCTCTCCGCTCAATGTACAAGTACCTCTCCGCTCAATGTACAAGTACCTCTCCGCTCCATGTACAAGTACCTCTCCGCTCCATGTACAAGTACCTCTCCGCTCCATGTACAAGTACCTCTCCGCTCCATGTACAAGTACATCTCTGCTCCATGTACAAGTACCTCTCCGCTCAATGTACAAGTACATCTCCGCTCCATGTACAAGTACCTCTCCGCTCCATGTACAAGTACATCTCCGCTCCATGTACAAGTACCTCTCCGCTCCATGTACAAGTACCTCTCCGCTCAATGTACAAGTACATCTCCGCTCCATGTACAAGTACATCTCTGCTCCATGTACAAGTACCTCTCCGCTCAATGTACAAGTACATCTCCGCTCCATGTACAAGTACCTCTCCGCTCCATGTACAAGTACCTCTCCGGTCCATGTACAAGTACCTCTCCGCTCCATGTACAAGTACCTCTCCGCTCCATGTACAAGTACCTCTCCGCTCAATGTCAAGTGTCGACAGTACCTCTCCGCTCCATGTACAAATACCTCTCCGCTCTCATGTACAAGTACCTCTCCGCTCCATGTACAAGTACCTCTCCGCTCAATGTCAAGTGTCGACAGTACCTCTCCGCTCCATGTACAAATACCTCTCCGCTCCATGTACAAGTACCTCTCCGCTCTCATGTACAAGTACCTCTCCGCTCCATGTACAAGTAGCTCTCCACTCAATGTACAAGTGTCGACAGTACCTTTCCGCTCCATGTACAAATACCTCTCCGCTCTCATGTACAAGTACCTCTCCGCTCCATGTACAAGTACCTCTCCGCTCAATGTACAAATACCTCTCCGCTCCATGTATAAGTACCTCTCCGCTCTATGTACAAGTACCTCTCCGCTCCATGTACAAGTACCTCTCCGCTCAATGTACAAATACCTCTCCGCTCCATGTACAAGTAGCTCTCCGCTGAATGTACAAGTGTCGACAGTACCTCTCCGCTCAATGTACAAGTACCTCTCCGCTCAATGTACAAATACCTCTCCGCTCCATGTACAAGTACCTCTCCGCTCAATGTCAAGTATCGACAGTACCTCTCCGCTCCATGTACAAGTACCTCTCCGCTGAATGTACAAGTGTCGACAGTACCTCTCCGCTCAATGTACAAGTACCTCTCCGCTCCATGTACAAGTACCTCTCCGCTCTCATGTACAAGTACCTCTCCGCTCCATGTACAAGTACCTCTCCGCTCAATGTACAAGTACCTCTGCGCTCCATGTACAAGTACCTCTCCGCTCAATGTACAAGTACCTCTCCGCTCAATGTACAAGTGTCGACAGTACCTCTCCGCTCCATGTACAAGTACCTCTCCGCTCAATGTACAAGTGTCGACAGTACCTCTACGCTCAATGTACAAGTGTCGACAGTACCTCTCCGCTCTCATGTACAAGTACCTCTCCGATCCATGTACAAGTACATCTCCGCTCCATGTACAAGTACATCTCCGCTCAATGTACAAGTACCTCTCCGCTCCATGTACAAGTACCTCTCCGCTCCATGTACAAGTACCTCTCCGCTCCATGTACAAGTACCTCTCCGCTCCATGTACAAGTACCTCTCCGCTCAATGTACAAGTACCTCTCCGCTCCATGTACAAGTACCTCTCCGCTCAATGTACAAGTACCTCTCCGCTCCATGTACAAGTACCTCTCCGCTCCATGTACAAGTACCTCTCCGCTCCATGTACAAGTACCTCTCCGCTCAATGTCAAGTATCGACAGTACCTCTCCGCTCCATGTACAAGTACCTCTCCGCTGAATGTACAAGTGTCGACAGTACCTCTCCGCTCAATGTACAAGTACCTCTCCGCTCCATGTACAAGTACCTCTCCGCTCTCATGTACAAGTACCTCTCCGCTCCATGTACAAGTACCTCTCCGCTCAATGTACAAGTACCTCTGCGCTCCATGTACAAGTACCTCTCCGCTCAATGTACAAGTACCTCTCCGCTCAATGTACAAGTGTCGACAGTACTGCCCTGCAAAGCTAAAAGGGGGTAACTCGCCAGAGTGTAGAACTGAGAAAAATGACTTTAAAGTTCTGTTGTTGTCCAGCCAAATGTATTGTAGGAAGAAAACTGGAAATGTGTTAATTATTTGTTTATTTAATGTAGTTATTTATCTACATAATTTTTTTTAGCTCAAACTTTACCTTTGACCCTTATTTGGAAGTTACCTTACTCTGGCTTTGCATTGTCTGCAAAATAATAAGGGGTGATGCCAAGCAAAAAGACAGTAACTTCAATTTGATCCTTCACTTGGTTGCTTATCACTATATAAAACCAGTATATATGATAATAATGATAACATAGACATGAAGTATCATGTTCATGGCACAATTATGCTTAATATAATATACGTATACATATAATATAACTAGATTATCAGGCCGCTACACATCCTTCAAGCCTAGTTTGGTGGGACTCTTGTTGGCCCGTTGTGTGTATGTGTGTTGGCTCCTCGGGGGTTGATGTCGTATGAGCTGGCACATCTGGGGTTAATTTCATATGAGCGGCACCTCGGGGGTTAATGTTGTATGAGCTGGTACCTCAGGGGTTAATGTCATATGAGCTGGCACCTCGGGGGTTAATGTCATATGAGCTGGCACCTCTGGGGTTAATTTCATATGCGCTGCGCCTCGGGAGTTAATGTTGTGTGAGCTGATACCTGGAGGGTTAATGTTGCATGAGCTGGCACCTCTGGGGTTAATTTCATATGCGCGGCGCCTCGGGGGTTAATGTTGTATGAGCTGATACCTGGAGGGATAATGCCGTATAAGCTGGCACCTCTGGGGTTCATTTTATATGAGCGGCACCTTGGGGGTTAATGTTGTATGAGCTGGTACCTCAGCGGTTAATATCATATGAGCTGGCGCCTCGGGGGTTAATTTCATATGAGCGACGCCTCGGGGGTTAATGTTGTATGAGCTGGCACCTCCGGGGTTAATTTCATATGAGCGGTGCCTCTGGGGTTAATGTGGTATGAGCTGGCGCCTCTGGGGTTAATGTCGTATAAGCTGGCACCTCCGGGGTTAATTTCATATGCGCGGTGCCTCGGGGTTAATGTGGTATGAGCTGGCGCCTCGGGGGTTAATGTCGTATGAGCTGGCACCTCGGGGGTTAATGTTGTATGAGCTGGCGCCTCTGGGGATAATGTGGTATGAGCTGGCGCCTCTGGGGTAAATGTGGTATGAGCTGGTGCCTCGGGGGTTAATGTCATATGAGGTGCCAGTAATGTAACTCATACCTCAACTCAAGCTGAGCATTCTGGTGAGTTACCCCCTTTTTGCATTGCAGGGCAGAGCATTCAGAGTGCAGTCAAACCAAACCAAACAACCGTAACTGATGTTACCTCAGTCTTGCTTGGCTTTTCTAGGGCTTTTGGAAGTTACTGTAAATATGACCCCCTATTTTCTCCAAAAAACAACACAATTGACTCAATATATTTTTCCACATGATAAAGCAGATCTTCAATGTTCCAAAAATGACAAAAACTCATTTTTGACAAAAATTGAGTTACCCCCTTTTAGCTTTGCAGGGCAGCCTCTCCGCTCCATGTACAAGTACCTCTCCGCTCAATGTACAAGTGTCGACAGTACCTCTACGCTCAATGTACAAGTGTCGACAGTACCTCTCCGCTCTCATGTACAAGTACCTCTCCGATCCATGTACAAGTACATCTCCGCTCCATGTACAAGTACATCTCCGCTCAATGTACAAGTACCTCTCCGCTCCATGTACAAGTACCTCTCCGCTCCATGTACAAGTACCTCTCCGCTCCATGTACAAGTACCTCTCCGCTCCATGTACAAGTACCTCTCCGCTCAATGTACAAGTACCTCTCCGCTCCATGTACAAGTACCTCTCCGCTCCATGTACAAGTACCTCTCCGCTCCATGTACAAGTACCTCTCCGCTCCATGTACAAGTACCTCTCCGCTCCATGTACAAGTACCTCTCCGCTCCATGTACAAGTACATCTCCACTCCATGTACAAGTACCTCTCCGCTCAATGTACAAGTACATCTCCGCTCCATGTACCAGTACCTCTCCGCTCAATGTACAAGTACATCTCCGCTCCATGTACAAGTACCTCTCCGCTCAATGTACAAGTACCTCTCCGCTCAATGTACAAGTACATCTCCGCTCCATGTACCAGTACCTCTCCGCTCAATGTACAAGTACATCTGCGCTCCATGTAGGGCTGGGTATCGTTCAAAATTTTTCGATATCGATACCGTTTCGATACTTGGATTTCGATACCGGTTCCTGAACGATACTTTTTTCGATACCAATTTTTAGAAAAATCCATTTTAACAAAAATAAAACTGCATTACACATTGAAATTATTTTACAAATCTTTAGTTTCCCCCCATCTTAAGTTTTACAGCAGAAAAAAATAAAACCTACTGTATTTAACATAACTTTAAGTTCTCTAAACGTATTGCCGTCCCTACAAAAAATATTGGAGTACTACAAAGGAAAGAAATGTAGCTAAAACAAATAAATCAGTGGAATAGTTTTCAGTGCAAAACAGAGAGTTGCAAATCAGGGTTTAATGCTCACTGATGCAACAGAACTCTATTCTTGTACAAACTGATGAGATGGCTCCACTTCATGCATGGAAGACTAGTTGAGCATTGACTAGCCTATCAATATAGCCTTATATGCCACAAAGTGAATCGCATTTATATTCAACAAACTATCATGACATCAGCGTTTGTTAACGAGTTGCTAAAAATACATGGGCGATAACTGCCCGCTTGCACATAACGCTAATTAATTAAACATTAACGCTAGCGTTGCAGATCAGTGTGCTCACTGCTGCAACAGAACGTCATTCTTGTCAAATCTGACGAGACAGCTCAACTTCACTGACTAGCCAATCAATATAAATGAATCGCATTTACATTCAACAAACTATCATGACATCAGCGTTTGTTAACGAGTTGCTAAAAATACACAATGCCCGCTTGCGCATAACGTTACGGCGGCAATTAATTAAACGATCTAATGCTACAACTCACAGCCAGATGCATGGATTTGTCAGACTGAGGGATCTGATAACCGCTAACTTGCGGTAAGCTGAGCTGACCCACCTCTCAATTATTTCTCTTGTCTGTGGAAACCAGTCCGTGTTGTTTCTGTTTCTTTTCCTGCTTTTCATCATCTTCGCCATATGGTAATCCAGGATAGGAGTAGCTTGAGTGGCTAACTTCTTGTATACTATCCGCACCGCACGCCTGGCTCACAGTCACAACAAACACACCGGCTAAAGTGGGCGTAACGTTTCCTGCATGCCTCTACATGACAGCCAATCACCAGCCGTATTAGAGCGCGGCGTGCAAGCATGTCGCATGCTTATAGGCTCAATGACGCTGTTTTGTTTTGGTATCGAAAATTGGTATCGATTGACAAGGGAGGCTTCGATACCCCTTAGTATCGATGTTTCCATTTCGGTGCCAAGTAAGTATCGAAACTCGATACCCAGCCCTAGCTCCATGTACAAGTACCTCTCCGCTCAATGTACAAGTACCTCTCCGCTCAATGTACAAGTACCTCTCCGCTCCATGTACAAGTACCTCTCCGCTCCATGTACAAGTACCTCTCCGCTCCATGTACAAGTACCTCTCCGCTCCATGTACAAGTACATCTCTGCTCCATGTACAAGTACCTCTCCGCTCAATGTACAAGTACATCTCCGCTCCATGTACAAGTACCTCTCCGCTCCATGTACAAGTACATCTCCGCTCCATGTACAAGTACCTCTCCGCTCCATGTACAAGTACCTCTCCGCTCAATGTACAAGTACATCTCCGCTCCATGTACAAGTACATCTCTGCTCCATGTACAAGTACCTCTCCGCTCAATGTACAAGTACATCTCCGCTCCATGTACAAGTACCTCTCCGCTCCATGTACAAGTACCTCTCCGGTCCATGTACAAGTACCTCTCCGCTCCATGTACAAGTACCTCTCCGCTCCATGTACAAGTACCTCTCCGCTCAATGTCAAGTGTCGACAGTACCTCTCCGCTCCATGTACAAATACCTCTCCGCTCTCATGTACAAGTACCTCTCCGCTCCATGTACAAGTACCTCTCCGCTCAATGTCAAGTGTCGACAGTACCTCTCCGCTCCATGTACAAATACCTCTCCGCTCCATGTACAAGTACCTCTCCGCTCTCATGTACAAGTACCTCTCCGCTCCATGTACAAGTAGCTCTCCGCTCAATGTACAAGTGTCGACAGTACCTTTCCGCTCCATGTACAAATACCTCTCCGCTCTCATGTACAAGTACCTCTCCGCTCCATGTACAAGTACCTCTCCGCTCAATGTACAAATACCTCTCCGCTCCATGTATAAGTACCTCTCCGCTCTATGTACAAGTACCTCTCCGCTCCATGTACAAGTACCTCTCCGCTCAATGTACAAATACCTCTCCGCTCCATGTACAAGTAGCTCTCCGCTGAATGTACAAGTGTCGACAGTACCTCTCCGCTCAATGTACAAGTACCTCTCCGCTCAATGTACAAATACCTCTCCGCTCCATGTACAAGTACCTCTCCGCTCAATGTCAAGTATCGACAGTACCTCTCCGCTCCATGTACAAGTACCTCTCCGCTGAATGTACAAGTGTCGACAGTACCTCTCCGCTCAATGTACAAGTACCTCTCCGCTCCATGTACAAGTACCTCTCCGCTCTCATGTACAAGTACCTCTCCGCTCCATGTACAAGTACCTCTCCGCTCAATGTACAAGTACCTCTGCGCTCCATGTACAAGTACCTCTCCGCTCAATGTACAAGTACCTCTCCGCTCAATGTACAAGTGTCGACAGTACCTCTCCGCTCCATGTACAAGTACCTCTCCGCTCAATGTACAAGTGTCGACAGTACCTCTACGCTCAATGTACAAGTGTCGACAGTACCTCTCCGCTCTCATGTACAAGTACCTCTCCGATCCATGTACAAGTACATCTCCGCTCCATGTACAAGTACATCTCCGCTCAATGTACAAGTACCTCTCCGCTCCATGTACGAGTACCTCTCCGCTCCATGTACAAGTACCTCTCCGCTCCATGTACAAGTACCTCTCCGCTCCATGTACAAGTACCTCTCCGCTCAATGTACAAGTACCTCTCCGCTCCATGTACAAGTACCTCTCCGCTCCATGTACAAGTACCTCTCCGCTCCATGTACAAGTACCTCTCCGCTCCATGTACAAGTACCTCTCCGCTCCATGTACAAGTACCTCTCCGCTCCATGTACAAGTACATCTCCACTCCATGTACAAGTACCTCTCCGCTCAATGTACAAGTACATCTCCGCTCCATGTACCAGTACCTCTCCGCTCAATGTACAAGTACATCTCCGCTCCATGTACAAGTACCTCTCCGCTCAATGTACAAGTACCTCTCCGCTCAATGTACAAGTACATCTCCGCTCCATGTACCAGTACCTCTCCGCTCAATGTACAAGTACATCTGCGCTCCATGTAGGGCTGGGTATCGTTCAAAATTTTTCGATATCGATACCGTTTCGATACTTGGATTTCGATACCGGTTCCTGAACGATACTTTTTTCGATACCAATTTTTAGAAAAATCCATTTTAACAAAAATAAAACTGCATTACACATTGAAATTATTTTACAAATCTTTAGTTTCCCCCCATCTTAAGTTTTACAGCAGAAAAAAATAAAACCTACTGTATTTAACATAACTTTAAGTTCTCTAAACGTATTGCCGTCCCTACAAAAAATATTGGAGTACTACAAAGGAAAGAAATGTAGCTAAAACAAATAAATCAGTGGAATAGTTTTCAGTGCAAAACAGAGAGTTGCAAATCAGGGTTTAATGCTCACTGATGCAACAGAACTCTATTCTTGTACAAACTGATGAGATGGCTCCACTTCATGCATGGAAGACTAGTTGAGCATTGACTAGCCTATCAATATAGCCTTATATGCCACAAAGTGAATCGCATTTATATTCAACAAACTATCATGACATCAGCGTTTGTTAACGAGTTGCTAAAAATACATGGGCGATAACTGCCCGCTTGCACATAACGCTAATTAATTAAACATTAACGCTAGCGTTGCAGATCAGTGTGCTCACTGCTGCAACAGAACGTCATTCTTGTCAAATCTGACGAGACAGCTCAACTTCACTGACTAGCCAATCAATATAAATGAATCGCATTTACATTCAACAAACTATCATGACATCAGCGTTTGTTAACGAGTTGCTAAAAATACACAATGCCCGCTTGCGCATAACGTTACGGCGGCAATTAATTAAACGATCTAATGCTACAACTCACAGCCAGATGCATGGATTTGTCAGACTGAGGGATCTGATAACCGCTAACTTGCGGTAAGCTGAGCTGACCCACCTCTCAATTATTTCTCTTGTCTGTGGAAACCAGTCCGTGTTGTTTCTGTTTCTTTTCCTGCTTTTCATCATCTTCGCCATATGGTAATCCAGGATAGGAGTAGCTTGAGTGGCTAACTTCTTGTATACTATCCGCACCGCACGCCTGGCTCACAGTCACAACAAACACACCGGCTAAAGTGGGCGTAACGTTTCCTGCATGCCTCTACATGACAGCCAATCACCAGCCGTATTAGAGCGCGGCGTGCAAGCATGTCGCATGCTTATAGGCTCAATGACGCTGTTTTGTTTTGGTATCGAAAATTGGTATCGATTGACAAGGGAGGCTTCGATACCCCTTAGTATCGATGTTTCCATTTCGGTGCCAAGTAAGTATCGAAACTCGATACCCAGCCCTAGCTCCATGTACAAGTACCTCTCCGCTCAATGTACAAGTACCTCTCCGCTCAATGTACAAGTACCTCTCCGCTCCATGTACAAGTACCTCTCCGCTCCATGTACAAGTACCTCTCCGCTCCATGTACAAGTACCTCTCCGCTCCATGTACAAGTACATCTCTGCTCCATGTACAAGTACCTCTCCGCTCAATGTACAAGTACATCTCCGCTCCATGTACAAGTACCTCTCCGCTCCATGTACAAGTACATCTCCGCTCCATGTACAAGTACCTCTCCGCTCCATGTACAAGTACCTCTCCGCTCAATGTACAAGTACATCTCCGCTCCATGTACAAGTACATCTCTGCTCCATGTACAAGTACCTCTCCGCTCAATGTACAAGTACATCTCCGCTCCATGTACAAGTACCTCTCCGCTCCATGTACAAGTACCTCTCCGGTCCATGTACAAGTACCTCTCCGCTCCATGTACAAGTACCTCTCCGCTCCATGTACAAGTACCTCTCCGCTCAATGTCAAGTGTCGACAGTACCTCTCCGCTCCATGTACAAATACCTCTCCGCTCTCATGTACAAGTACCTCTCCGCTCCATGTACAAGTACCTCTCCGCTCAATGTCAAGTGTCGACAGTACCTCTCCGCTCCATGTACAAATACCTCTCCGCTCCATGTACAAGTACCTCTCCGCTCTCATGTACAAGTACCTCTCCGCTCCATGTACAAGTAGCTCTCCGCTCAATGTACAAGTGTCGACAGTACCTTTCCGCTCCATGTACAAATACCTCTCCGCTCTCATGTACAAGTACCTCTCCGCTCCATGTACAAGTACCTCTCCGCTCAATGTACAAATACCTCTCCGCTCCATGTATAAGTACCTCTCCGCTCTATGTACAAGTACCTCTCCGCTCCATGTACAAGTACCTCTCCGCTCAATGTACAAATACCTCTCCGCTCCATGTACAAGTAGCTCTCCGCTGAATGTACAAGTGTCGACAGTACCTCTCCGCTCAATGTACAAGTACCTCTCCGCTCAATGTACAAATACCTCTCCGCTCCATGTACAAGTACCTCTCCGCTCAATGTCAAGTATCGACAGTACCTCTCCGCTCCATGTACAAGTACCTCTCCGCTGAATGTACAAGTGTCGACAGTACCTCTCCGCTCAATGTACAAGTACCTCTCCGCTCCATGTACAAGTACCTCTCCGCTCTCATGTACAAGTACCTCTCCGCTCCATGTACAAGTACCTCTCCGCTCAATGTACAAGTACCTCTGCGCTCCATGTACAAGTACCTCTCCGCTCAATGTACAAGTACCTCTCCGCTCAATGTACAAGTGTCGACAGTACCTCTCCGCTCCATGTACAAGTACCTCTCCGCTCAATGTACAAGTGTCGACAGTACCTCTACGCTCAATGTACAAGTGTCGACAGTACCTCTCCGCTCTCATGTACAAGTACCTCTCCGATCCATGTACAAGTACATCTCCGCTCCATGTACAAGTACATCTCAGCTCAATGTACAAGTACCTCTCCGCTCCATGTACAAGTACCTCTCCGCTCCATGTACAAGTACCTCTCCGCTCCATGTACAAGTACCTCTCCGCTCCATGTACAAGTACCTCTCCGCTCAATGTACAAGTACCTCTCCGCTCCATGTACAAGTACCTCTCCGCTCAATGTACAAGTACCTCTCCGCTCCATGTACAAGTACCTCTCCGCTCCATGTACAAGTACCTCTCCGCTCCATGTACAAGTACCTCTCAGCTCAATGTCAAGTATCGACAGTACCTCTCCGCTCCATGTACAAGTACCTCTCCGCTGAATGTACAAGTGTCGACAGTACCTCTCCGCTCAATGTACAAGTACCTCTCCGCTCCATGTACAAGTACCTCTCCGCTCTCATGTACAAGTACCTCTCCGCTCCATGTACAAGTACCTCTCCGCTCAATGTACAAGTACCTCTGCGCTCCATGTACAAGTACCTCTCCGCTCAATGTACAAGTACCTCTCCGCTCAATGTACAAGTGTCGACAGTACCTCTCCGCTCCATGTACAAGTACCTCTCCGCTCAATGTACAAGTGTCGACAGTACCTCTACGCTCAATGTACAAGTGTCGACAGTACCTCTCCGCTCTCATGTACAAGTACCTCTCCGATCCATGTACAAGTACATCTCCGCTCCATGTACAAGTACATCTCCGCTCAATGTACAAGTACCTCTCCGCTCCATGTACAAGTACCTCTCCGCTCCATGTACAAGTACCTCTCCGCTCCATGTACAAGTACCTCTCCGCTCCATGTACAAGTACCTCTCCGCTCAATGTACAAGTACCTCTCCGCTCCATGTACAAGTACCTCTCCGCTCCATGTACAAGTACCTCTCCGCTCCATGTACAAGTACCTCTCCGCTCCATGTACAAGTACCTCTCCGCTCCATGTACAAGTACCTCTCCGCTCCATGTACAAGTACCTCTCCGCTCCATGTACAAGTACCTCTCCGCTCAATGTACAAGTACCTCTCCGCTCCCTGTACAAGTACATCTCCGCTCCATGTACAAGTACCTCTCCGCTCCATGTACAAGTACCTCTCCGCTCAATGTACAAGTGTCGACAGTACCTCTCCGCTCCATGTACAAGTACCTCTCCGCTCCATGTACAAGTACCTCTCCGCTCAATGTACAAGTGTCGACAGTACCTCTCCGCTCCATCTACAAGTACCTCTCCGCTCAATGTACAAGTACCTCTCCGCTGAATGTACAAGTACCTCTCCGCTCCATGTACAAGTACCTCTCCGCTCCATGTACAAATACCTCTCCGCTCAATGTACAAGTACCTCTCCGCTCAATGTACAAGTGTCGACAGTACCTCTCCGCTCCATGTACAAGTACCTCTCCGCTCAATGTACAAGTGTCGACAGTACCTCTACGCTCAATGTACAAGTGTCGACAGTACCTCTCCGCTCTCATGTACAAGTACCTCTCCGATCCATGTACAAGTACATCTCCGCTCCATGTACAAGTACATCTCCGCTCAATGTACAAGTACCTCTCCGCTCCATGTACAAGTACCTCTCCGCTCCATGTACAAGTACCTCTCCGCTCCATGTACAAGTACCTCTCCGCTCCATGTACAAGTACCTCTCCGCTCAATGTACAAGTACCTCTCCGCTCCATGTACAAGTACCTCTCCGCTCCATGTACAAGTACCTCTCCGCTCCATGTACAAGTACCTCTCCGCTCCATGTACAAGTACCTCTCCGCTCCATGTACAAGTACCTCTCCGCTCCATGTACAAGTACATCTCCACTCCATGTACAAGTACCTCTCCGCTCAATGTACAAGTACATCTCCGCTCCATGTACCAGTACCTCTCCGCTCAATGTACAAGTACATCTCCGCTCCATGTACAAGTACCTCTCCGCTCAATGTACAAGTACCTCTCCGCTCAATGTACAAGTACATCTCCGCTCCATGTACCAGTACCTCTCCGCTCAATGTACAAGTACATCTGCGCTCCATGTAGGGCTGGGTATCGTTCAAAATTTTTCGATATCGATACCGTTTCGATACTTGGATTTCGATACCGGTTCCTGAACGATACTTTTTTCGATACCAATTTTTAGAAAAATCCATTTTAACAAAAATAAAACTGCATTACACATTGAAATTATTTTACAAATCTTTAGTTTCCCCCCATCTTAAGTTTTACAGCAGAAAAAAATAAAACCTACTGTATTTAACATAACTTTAAGTTCTCTAAACGTATTGCCGTCCCTACAAAAAATATTGGAGTACTACAAAGGAAAGAAATGTAGCTAAAACAAATAAATCAGTGGAATAGTTTTCAGTGCAAAACAGAGAGTTGCAAATCAGGGTTTAATGCTCACTGATGCAACAGAACTCTATTCTTGTACAAACTGATGAGATGGCTCCACTTCATGCATGGAAGACTAGTTGAGCATTGACTAGCCTATCAATATAGCCTTATATGCCACAAAGTGAATCGCATTTATATTCAACAAACTATCATGACATCAGCGTTTGTTAACGAGTTGCTAAAAATACATGGGCGATAACTGCCCGCTTGCACATAACGCTAATTAATTAAACATTAACGCTAGCGTTGCAGATCAGTGTGCTCACTGCTGCAACAGAACGTCATTCTTGTCAAATCTGACGAGACAGCTCAACTTCACTGACTAGCCAATCAATATAAATGAATCGCATTTACATTCAACAAACTATCATGACATCAGCGTTTGTTAACGAGTTGCTAAAAATACACAATGCCCGCTTGCGCATAACGTTACGGCGGCAATTAATTAAACGATCTAATGCTACAACTCACAGCCAGATGCATGGATTTGTCAGACTGAGGGATCTGATAACCGCTAACTTGCGGTAAGCTGAGCTGACCCACCTCTCAATTATTTATCTTGTCTGTGGAAACCAGTCCGTGTTGTTTCTGTTTCTTTTCCTGCTTTTCATCATCTTCGCCATATGGTAATCCAGGATAGGAGTAGCTTGAGTGGCTAACTTCTTGTATACTATCCGCACCGCACGCCTGGCTCACAGTCACAACAAACACACCGGCTAAAGTGGGCGTAACGTTTCCTGCATGCCTCTACATGACAGCCAATCACCAGCCGTATTAGAGCGCGGCGTGCAAGCATGTCGCATGCTTATAGGCTCAATGACGCTGTTTTGTTTTGGTATCGAAAATTGGTATCGATTGACAAGGGAGGCTTCGATACCCCTTAGTATCGATGTTTCCATTTCGGTGCCAAGTAAGTATCGAAACTCGATACCCAGCCCTAGCTCCATGTACAAGTACCTCTCCGCTCAATGTACAAGTACCTCTCCGCTCAATGTACAAGTACCTCTCCGCTCCATGTACAAGTACCTCTCCGCTCCATGTACAAGTACCTCTCCGCTCCATGTACAAGTACCTCTCCGCTCCATGTACAAGTACATCTCTGCTCCATGTACAAGTACCTCTCCGCTCAATGTACAAGTACATCTCCGCTCCATGTACAAGTACCTCTCCGCTCCATGTACAAGTACATCTCCGCTCCATGTACAAGTACCTCTCCGCTCCATGTACAAGTACCTCTCCGCTCAATGTACAAGTACATCTCCGCTCCATGTACAAGTACATCTCTGCTCCATGTACAAGTACCTCTCCGCTCAATGTACAAGTACATCTCCGCTCCATGTACAAGTACCTCTCCGCTCCATGTACAAGTACCTCTCCGGTCCATGTACAAGTACCTCTCCGCTCCATGTACAAGTACCTCTCCGCTCCATGTACAAGTACCTCTCCGCTCAATGTCAAGTGTCGACAGTACCTCTCCGCTCCATGTACAAATACCTCTCCGCTCTCATGTACAAGTACCTCTCCGCTCCATGTACAAGTACCTCTCCGCTCAATGTCAAGTGTCGACAGTACCTCTCCGCTCCATGTACAAATACCTCTCCGCTCCATGTACAAGTACCTCTCCGCTCTCATGTACAAGTACCTCTCCGCTCCATGTACAAGTAGCTCTCCGCTCAATGTACAAGTGTCGACAGTACCTTTCCGCTCCATGTACAAATACCTCTCCGCTCTCATGTACAAGTACCTCTCCGCTCCATGTACAAGTACCTCTCCGCTCAATGTACAAATACCTCTCCGCTCCATGTATAAGTACCTCTCCGCTCTATGTACAAGTACCTCTCCGCTCCATGTACAAGTACCTCTCCGCTCAATGTACAAATACCTCTCCGCTCCATGTACAAGTAGCTCTCCGCTGAATGTACAAGTGTCGACAGTACCTCTCCGCTCAATGTACAAGTACCTCTCCGCTCAATGTACAAATACCTCTCCGCTCCATGTACAAGTACCTCTCCGCTCAATGTCAAGTATCGACAGTACCTCTCCGCTCCATGTACAAGTACCTCTCCGCTGAATGTACAAGTGTCGACAGTACCTCTCCGCTCAATGTACAAGTACCTCTCCGCTCCATGTACAAGTACCTCTCCGCTCTCATGTACAAGTACCTCTCCGCTCCATGTACAAGTACCTCTCCGCTCAATGTACAAGTACCTCTGCGCTCCATGTACAAGTACCTCTCCGCTCAATGTACAAGTACCTCTCCGCTCAATGTACAAGTGTCGACAGTACCTCTCCGCTCCATGTACAAGTACCTCTCCGCTCAATGTACAAGTGTCGACAGTACCTCTACGCTCAATGTACAAGTGTCGACAGTACCTCTCCGCTCTCATGTACAAGTACCTCTCCGATCCATGTACAAGTACATCTCCGCTCCATGTACAAGTACATCTCAGCTCAATGTACAAGTACCTCTCCGCTCCATGTACAAGTACCTCTCCGCTCCATGTACAAGTACCTCTCCGCTCCATGTACAAGTACCTCTCCGCTCCATGTACAAGTACCTCTCCGCTCAATGTACAAGTACCTCTCCGCTCCATGTACAAGTACCTCTCCGCTCAATGTACAAGTACCTCTCCGCTCCATGTACAAGTACCTCTCCGCTCCATGTACAAGTACCTCTCCGCTCCATGTACAAGTACCTCTCAGCTCAATGTCAAGTATCGACAGTACCTCTCCGCTCCATGTACAAGTACCTCTCCGCTGAATGTACAAGTGTCGACAGTACCTCTCCGCTCAATGTACAAGTACCTCTCCGCTCCATGTACAAGTACCTCTCCGCTCTCATGTACAAGTACCTCTCCGCTCCATGTACAAGTACCTCTCCGCTCAATGTACAAGTACCTCTGCGCTCCATGTACAAGTACCTCTCCGCTCAATGTACAAGTACCTCTCCGCTCAATGTACAAGTGTCGACAGTACCTCTCCGCTCCATGTACAAGTACCTCTCCGCTCAATGTACAAGTGTCGACAGTACCTCTACGCTCAATGTACAAGTGTCGACAGTACCTCTCCGCTCTCATGTACAAGTACCTCTCCGATCCATGTACAAGTACATCTCCGCTCCATGTACAAGTACATCTCCGCTCAATGTACAAGTACCTCTCCGCTCCATGTACAAGTACCTCTCCGCTCCATGTACAAGTACCTCTCCGCTCCATGTACAAGTACCTCTCCGCTCCATGTACAAGTACCTCTCCGCTCAATGTACAAGTACCTCTCCGCTCCATGTACAAGTACCTCTCCGCTCCATGTACAAGTACCTCTCCGCTCCATGTACAAGTACCTCTCCGCTCCATGTACAAGTACCTCTCCGCTCCATGTACAAGTACCTCTCCGCTCCATGTACAAGTACCTCTCCGCTCCATGTACAAGTACCTCTCCGCTCAATGTACAAGTACCTCTCCGCTCCCTGTACAAGTACATCTCCGCTCCATGTACAAGTACCTCTCCGCTCCATGTACAAGTACCTCTCCGCTCAATGTACAAGTGTCGACAGTACCTCTCCGCTCCATGTACAAGTACCTCTCCGCTCCATGTACAAGTACCTCTCCGCTCAATGTACAAGTGTCGACAGTACCTCTCCGCTCCATCTACAAGTACCTCTCCGCTCAATGTACAAGTACCTCTCCGCTGAATGTACAAGTACCTCTCCGCTCCATGTACAAGTACCTCTCCGCTCCATGTACAAATACCTCTCCGCTCAATGTACAAGTACCTCTCCGCTCAATGTACAAGTGTCGACAGTACCTCTCCGCTCCATGTACAAGTACCTCTCCGCTCAATGTACAAGTGTCGACAGTACCTCTACGCTCAATGTACAAGTGTCGACAGTACCTCTCCGCTCTCATGTACAAGTACCTCTCCGATCCATGTACAAGTACATCTCCGCTCCATGTACAAGTACATCTCCGCTCAATGTACAAGTACCTCTCCGCTCCATGTACAAGTACCTCTCCGCTCCATGTACAAGTACCTCTCCGCTCCATGTACAAGTACCTCTCCGCTCCATGTACAAGTACCTCTCCGCTCAATGTACAAGTACCTCTCCGCTCCATGTACAAGTACCTCTCCGCTCCATGTACAAGTACCTCTCCGCTCCATGTACAAGTACCTCTCCGCTCCATGTACAAGTACCTCTCCGCTCCATGTACAAGTACCTCTCCGCTCCATGTACAAGTACATCTCCACTCCATGTACAAGTACCTCTCCGCTCAATGTACAAGTACATCTCCGCTCCATGTACCAGTACCTCTCCGCTCAATGTACAAGTACATCTCCGCTCCATGTACAAGTACCTCTCCGCTCAATGTACAAGTACCTCTCCGCTCAATGTACAAGTACATCTCCGCTCCATGTACCAGTACCTCTCCGCTCAATGTACAAGTACATCTGCGCTCCATGTAGGGCTGGGTATCGTTCAAAATTTTTCGATATCGATACCGTTTCGATACTTGGATTTCGATACCGGTTCCTGAACGATACTTTTTTCGATACCAATTTTTAGAAAAATCCATTTTAACAAAAATAAAACTGCATTACACATTGAAATTATTTTACAAATCTTTAGTTTCCCCCCATCTTAAGTTTTACAGCAGAAAAAAATAAAACCTACTGTATTTAACATAACTTTAAGTTCTCTAAACGTATTGCCGTCCCTACAAAAAATATTGGAGTACTACAAAGGAAAGAAATGTAGCTAAAACAAATAAATCAGTGGAATAGTTTTCAGTGCAAAACAGAGAGTTGCAAATCAGGGTTTAATGCTCACTGATGCAACAGAACTCTATTCTTGTACAAACTGATGAGATGGCTCCACTTCATGCATGGAAGACTAGTTGAGCATTGACTAGCCTATCAATATAGCCTTATATGCCACAAAGTGAATCGCATTTATATTCAACAAACTATCATGACATCAGCGTTTGTTAACGAGTTGCTAAAAATACATGGGCGATAACTGCCCGCTTGCACATAACGCTAATTAATTAAACATTAACGCTAGCGTTGCAGATCAGTGTGCTCACTGCTGCAACAGAACGTCATTCTTGTCAAATCTGACGAGACAGCTCAACTTCACTGACTAGCCAATCAATATAAATGAATCGCATTTACATTCAACAAACTATCATGACATCAGCGTTTGTTAACGAGTTGCTAAAAATACACAATGCCCGCTTGCGCATAACGTTACGGCGGCAATTAATTAAACGATCTAATGCTACAACTCACAGCCAGATGCATGGATTTGTCAGACTGAGGGATCTGATAACCGCTAACTTGCGGTAAGCTGAGCTGACCCACCTCTCAATTATTTCTCTTGTCTGTGGAAACCAGTCCGTGTTGTTTCTGTTTCTTTTCCTGCTTTTCATCATCTTCGCCATATGGTAATCCAGGATAGGAGTAGCTTGAGTGGCTAACTTCTTGTATACTATCCGCACCGCACGCCTGGCTCACAGTCACAACAAACACACCGGCTAAAGTGGGCGTAACGTTTCCTGCATGCCTCTACATGACAGCCAATCACCAGCCGTATTAGAGCGCGGCGTGCAAGCATGTCGCATGCTTATAGGCTCAATGACGCTGTTTTGTTTTGGTATCGAAAATTGGTATCGATTGACAAGGGAGGCTTCGATACCCCTTAGTATCGATGTTTCCATTTCGGTGCCAAGTAAGTATCGAAACTCGATACCCAGCCCTAGCTCCATGTACAAGTACCTCTCCGCTCAATGTACAAGTACCTCTCCGCTCAATGTACAAGTACCTCTCCGCTCCATGTACAAGTACCTCTCCGCTCCATGTACAAGTACCTCTCCGCTCCATGTACAAGTACCTCTCCGCTCCATGTACAAGTACATCTCTGCTCCATGTACAAGTACCTCTCCGCTCAATGTACAAGTACATCTCCGCTCCATGTACAAGTACCTCTCCGCTCCATGTACAAGTACATCTCCGCTCCATGTACAAGTACCTCTCCGCTCCATGTACAAGTACCTCTCCGCTCAATGTACAAGTACATCTCCGCTCCATGTACAAGTACATCTCTGCTCCATGTACAAGTACCTCTCCGCTCAATGTACAAGTACATCTCCGCTCCATGTACAAGTACCTCTCCGCTCCATGTACAAGTACCTCTCCGGTCCATGTACAAGTACCTCTCCGCTCCATGTACAAGTACCTCTCCGCTCCATGTACAAGTACCTCTCCGCTCAATGTCAAGTGTCGACAGTACCTCTCCGCTCCATGTACAAATACCTCTCCGCTCTCATGTACAAGTACCTCTCCGCTCCATGTACAAGTACCTCTCCGCTCAATGTCAAGTGTCGACAGTACCTCTCCGCTCCATGTACAAATACCTCTCCGCTCCATGTACAAGTACCTCTCCGCTCTCATGTACAAGTACCTCTCCGCTCCATGTACAAGTAGCTCTCCGCTCAATGTACAAGTGTCGACAGTACCTTTCCGCTCCATGTACAAATACCTCTCCGCTCTCATGTACAAGTACCTCTCCGCTCCATGTACAAGTACCTCTCCGCTCAATGTACAAATACCTCTCCGCTCCATGTATAAGTACCTCTCCGCTCTATGTACAAGTACCTCTCCGCTCCATGTACAAGTACCTCTCCGCTCAATGTACAAATACCTCTCCGCTCCATGTACAAGTAGCTCTCCGCTGAATGTACAAGTGTCGACAGTACCTCTCCGCTCAATGT
Organism: Poromitra crassiceps; assembly: GCF_964638095.1. Lineage (NCBI taxonomy): Eukaryota > Metazoa > Chordata > Actinopteri > Beryciformes > Melamphaidae > Poromitra > Poromitra crassiceps. Next base: position 586,454 of record NW_028152251.1, read on the forward strand.
ACAAGTACCTCTCCGCTCAATGTACAAATACCTCTCCGCTCCATGTACAAGTACCTCTCCGCTCAATGTCAAGTATCGACAGTACCTCTCCGCTCCATGTACAAGTACCTCTCCGCTGAATGTACAAGTGTCGACAGTACCTCTCCGCTCAATGTACAAGTACCTCTCCGCTCCATGTACAAGTACCTCTCCGCTCTCATGTACAAGTACCTCTCCGCTCCATGTACAAGTACCTCTCCGCTCAATGTACAAGTACCTCTGCGCTCCATGTACAAGTACCTCTCCGCTCAATGTACAAGTACCTCTCCGCTCAATGTACAAGTGTCGACAGTACCTCTCCGCTCCATGTACAAGTACCTCTCCGCTCAATGTACAAGTGTCGACAGTACCTCTACGCTCAATGTACAAGTGTCGACAGTACCTCTCCGCTCTCATGTACAAGTACCTCTCCGATCCATGTACAAGTACATCTCCGCTCCATGTACAAGTACATCTCAGCTCAATGTACAAGTACCTCTCCGCTCCATGTACAAGTACCTCTCCGCTCCATGTACAAGTACCTCTCCGCTCCATGTACAAGTACCTCTCCGCTCCATGTACAAGTACCTCTCCGCTCAATGTACAAGTACCTCTCCGCTCCATGTACAAGTACCTCTCCGCTCAATGTACAAGTACCTCTCCGCTCCATGTACAAGTACCTCTCCGCTCCATGTACAAGTACCTCTCCGCTCCATGTACAAGTACCTCTCAGCTCAATGTCAAGTATCGACAGTACCTCTCCGCTCCATGTACAAGTACCTCTCCGCTGAATGTACAAGTGTCGACAGTACCTCTCCGCTCAATGTACAAGTACCTCTCCGCTCCATGTACAAGTACCTCTCCGCTCTCATGTACAAGTACCTCTCCGCTCCATGTACAAGTACCTCTCCGCTCAATGTACAAGTACCTCTGCGCTCCATGTACAAGTACCTCTCCGCTCAATGTACAAGTACCTCTCCGCTCAATGTACAAGTGTCGACAGTACCTCTCCGCTCCATGTACAAGTACCTCTCCGCTCAATGTACAAGTGTCGACAGTACCTCTACGCTCAATGTACAAGTGTCGACAGTACCTCTCCGCTCTCATGTACAAGTACCTCTCCGATCCATGTACAAGTACATCTCCGCTCCATGTACAAGTACATCTCCGCTCAATGTACAAGTACCTCTCCGCTCCATGTACAAGTACCTCTCCGCTCCATGTACAAGTACCTCTCCGCTCCATGTACAAGTACCTCTCCGCTCCATGTACAAGTACCTCTCCGCTCAATGTACAAGTACCTCTCCGCTCCATGTACAAGTACCTCTCCGCTCCATGTACAAGTACCTCTCCGCTCCATGTACAAGTACCTCTCCGCTCCATGTACAAGTACCTCTCCGCTCCATGTACAAGTACCTCTCCGCTCCATGTACAAGTACCTCTCCGCTCCATGTACAAGTACCTCTCCGCTCAATGTACAAGTACCTCTCCGCTCCCTGTACAAGTACATCTCCGCTCCATGTACAAGTACCTCTCCGCTCCATGTACAAGTACCTCTCCGCTCAATGTACAAGTGTCGACAGTACCTCTCCGCTCCATGTACAAGTACCTCTCCGCTCCATGTACAAGTACCTCTCCGCTCAATGTACAAGTGTCGACAGTACCTCTCCGCTCCATCTACAAGTACCTCTCCGCTCAATGTACAAGTACCTCTCCGCTGAATGTACAAGTACCTCTCCGCTCCATGTACAAGTACCTCTCCGCTCCATGTACAAATACCTCTCCGCTCCATGTACAAGTACCTCTCCGCTCCATGTACAAGCACCTCTCCGCTACATGTACAAGTACCTCTCCGCTCCATGTACAAGTACCTCTCCGCTCCATGTACAAGTACCTCTCCGCTCAATGTACAAGTACCTCTCCGCTCCATGTACAAATACCTCTCCGCTCCATGTACAAATACCTCTCCGCTCCATGTACAAGTACCTCTCCGCTCCATGTACCAGTACCTCTCCGCTCAATGTACAAGTACATCTCCGCTCAATGTACAAGTACATCTCCGCTCAATGTACAAGTACGTCTCCGCTCAATGTACAAGTACCTCTCCGCTCAATGTACAAGTACCTCTCCGCTCCATGTACAAGTACCTCTCCGCTCAATGTACAAGTACATCTCCGCTCCATGTACCAGTACCTCTCCGCTCAATGTACAAGTACCTCTCCGCTCAATGTACAAGTACATCTCCGCTCCATGTACAAGTACGTCTCCGCTCAATGTATAAGTACCTCTCCGCTCCATGTACAAGTACCTCTCCGCTCCATGTACAAGTACATCTCCGCTCCATGTACAAGTACATCTCCGCTCCATGTACAAGTACCTCTCCGCTCCATGTACAAGTACCTCTCCGCTCCATGTACAAGTACATCTCCGCTCCATGTACAAGTACCTCTCCGCTCAATGTACAAGTACATCTCCGCTCCATGTACAAGTACATCTCCACTCCATGTACAAGTACCTCTCCGCTCAATGTACAAGTACATCTCCGCTCCATGTACCAGTACCTCTCCGCTCAATGTACAAGTACATCTCCACTCCATGTACAAGTACCTCTCCGCTCAATGTACAAGTACATCTCCGCTCCATGTACCAGTACCTCTCCGCTCAATGTACAAGTACATCTCCACTCCATGTACAAGTACCTCTCCGCTCAATGTACAAGTACATCTCCGCTCCATGTACCAGTACCTCTCCGCTCAATGTACAAGTACATCTCCGCTCCATGTACAAGTACCTCTCCGCTCAATGTACAAGTACCTCTCCGCTCAATGTACAAGTACATCTCCGCTCCATGTACCAGTACCTCTCCGCTCAATGTACAAGTACATCTGCGCTCCATGTAGGGCTGGGTATCGTTCAAAATTTTTCGATATCGATACCGTTTCGATACTTGGATTTCGATACCGGTTCCTGAACGATACTTTTTTCGATACCAATTTTTAGAAAAATCCATTTTAACAAAAATAAAACTGCATTACACATTGAAATTATTTTACAAATCTTTAGTTTCCCCCCATCTTAAGTTTTACAGCAGAAAAAAATAAAACCTACTGTATTTAACATAACTTTAAGTTCTCTAAACGTATTGCCGTCCCTACAAAAAATATTGGAGTACTACAAAGGAAAGAAATGTAGCTAAAACAAATAAATCAGTGGAATAGTTTTCAGTGCAAAACAGAGAGTTGCAAATCAGGGTTTAATGCTCACTGATGCAACAGAACTCTATTCTTGTACAAACTGATGAGATGGCTCCACTTCATGCATGGAAGACTAGTTGAGCATTGACTAGCCTATCAATATAGCCTTATATGCCACAAAGTGAATCGCATTTATATTCAACAAACTATCATGACATCAGCGTTTGTTAACGAGTTGCTAAAAATACATGGGCGATAACTGCCCGCTTGCACATAACGCTAATTAATTAAACATTAACGCTAGCGTTGCAGATCAGTGTGCTCACTGCTGCAACAGAACGTCATTCTTGTCAAATCTGACGAGACAGCTCAACTTCACTGACTAGCCAATCAATATAAATGAATCGCATTTACATTCAACAAACTATCATGACATCAGCGTTTGTTAACGAGTTGCTAAAAATACACAATGCCCGCTTGCGCATAACGTTACGGCGGCAATTAATTAAACGATCTAATGCTACAACTCACAGCCAGATGCATGGATTTGTCAGACTGAGGGATCTGATAACCGCTAACTTGCGGTAAGCTGAGCTGACCCACCTCTCAATTATTTCTCTTGTCTGTGGAAACCAGTCCGTGTTGTTTCTGTTTCTTTTCCTGCTTTTCATCATCTTCGCCATATGGTAATCCAGGATAGGAGTAGCTTGAGTGGCTAACTTCTTGTATACTATCCGCACCGCACGCCTAGCTCACAGTCACAACAAACACACCGGCTAAAGTGGGCGTAACGTTTCCTGCATGCCTCTACATGACAGCCAATCACCAGCCGTATTAGAGCGCGGCGTGCAAGCATGTCGCATGCTTATAGGCTCAATGACGCTGTTTTGTTTTGGTATCGAAAATTGGTATCGATTGACAAGGGAGGCTTCGATACCCCTTAGTATCGATGTTTCCATTTCGGTGCCAAGTAAGTATCGAAACTCGATACCCAGCCCTAGCTCCATGTACAAGTACCTCTCCGCTCAATGTACAAGTACCTCTCCGCTCAATGTACAAGTACCTCTCCGCTCCATGTACAAGTACCTCTCCGCTCCATGTACAAGTACCTCTCCGCTCCATGTACAAGTACCTCTCCGCTCCATGTACAAGTACATCTCTGCTCCATGTACAAGTACCTCTCCGCTCAATGTACAAGTACATCTCCGCTCCATGTACAAGTACCTCTCCGCTCCATGTACAAGTACATCTCCGCTCCATGTACAAGTACCTCTCCGCTCCATGTACAAGTACCTCTCCGCTCAATGTACAAGTACATCTCCGCTCCATGTACAAGTACATCTCTGCTCCATGTACAAGTACCTCTCCGCTCAATGTACAAGTACATCTCCGCTCCATGTACAAGTACCTCTCCGCTCCATGTACAAGTACCTCTCCGGTCCATGTACAAGTACCTCTCCGCTCCATGTACAAGTACCTCTCCGCTCCATGTACAAGTACCTCTCCGCTCAATGTCAAGTGTCGACAGTACCTCTCCGCTCCATGTACAAATACCTCTCCGCTCTCATGTACAAGTACCTCTCCGCTCCATGTACAAGTACCTCTCCGCTCAATGTCAAGTGTCGACAGTACCTCTCCGCTCCATGTACAAATACCTCTCCGCTCTCATGTACAAGTACCTCTCCGCTCCATGTACAAGTAGCTCTCCGCTCAATGTACAAGTGTCGACAGTACCTTTCCGCTCCATGTACAAATACCTCTCCGCTCTCATGTACAAGTACCTCTCCGCTCCATGTACAAGCCCCCTTCCGCTCAATGTACAAATACCTCTCCGCTCCATGTATAAGTACCTCTCCGCTCTATGTACAAGTACCTCTCCGCTCCATGTACAAGTACCTCTCCGCTCAATGTACAAATACCTCTCCGCTCCATGTACAAGTAGCTCTCCGCTGAATGTACAAGTGTCGACAGTACCTCTCCGCTCAATGTACAAGTACCTCTCCGCTCAATGTACAAATACCTCTCCGCTCCATGTACAAGTACCTCTCCGCTCAATGTCAAGTATCGACAGTACCTCTCCGCTCCATGTACAAGTACCTCTCCGCTGAATGTACAAGTGTCGACAGTACCTCTCCGCTCAATGTACAAGTACCTCTCCGCTCCATGTACAAGTACCTCTCCGCTCTCATGTACAAGTACCTCTCCGCTCCATGTACAAGTACCTCTCCGCTCAATGTACAAGTACCTCTGCGCTCCATGTACAAGTACCTCTCCGCTCAATGTACAAGTACCTCTCCGCTCAATGTACAAGTGTCGACAGTACCTCTCCGCTCCATGTACAAGTACCTCTCCGCTCAATGTACAAGTGTCGACAGTACCTCTACGCTCAATGTACAAGTGTCGACAGTACCTCTCCGCTCTCATGTACAAGTACCTCTCCGATCCATGTACAAGTACATCTCCGCTCCATGTACAAGTACATCTCCGCTCAATGTACAAGTACCTCTCCGCTCCATGTACAAGTACCTCTCCGCTCCATGTACAAGTACCTCTCCGCTCCATGTACAAGTACCTCTCCGCTCAATGTACAAGTACCTCTCCGCTCCATGTACAAGTACCTCTCCGCTCAATGTACAAGTACCTCTCCGCTCCATGTACAAGTACCTCTCCGCTCCATGTACAAGTACCTCTCCGCTCCATGTACAAGTACCTCTCCGCTCAATGTCAAGTATCGACAGTACCTCTCCGCTCCATGTACAAGTACCTCTCCGCTGAATGTACAAGTGTCGACAGTACCTCTCCGCTCAATGTACAAGTACCTCTCCGCTCCATGTACAAGTACCTCTCCGCTCTCATGTACAAGTACCTCTCCGCTCCATGTACAAGTACCTCTCCGCTCAATGTACAAGTACCTCTGCGCTCCATGTACAAGTACCTCTCCGCTCAATGTACAAGTACCTCTCCGCTCAATGTACAAGTGTCGACAGTACCTCTCCGCTCCATGTACAAGTACCTCTCCGCTCAATGTACAAGTGTCGACAGTACCTCTACGCTCAATGTACAAGTGTCGACAGTACCTCTCCGCTCTCATGTACAAGTACCTCTCCGATCCATGTACAAGTACATCTCCGCTCCATGTACAAGTACATCTCCGCTCAATGTACAAGTACCTCTCCGCTCCATGTACAAGTACCTCTCCGCTCCATGTACAAGTACCTCTCCGCTCCATGTACAAGTACCTCTCCGCTCCATGTACAAGTACCTCTCCGCTCAATGTACAAGTACCTCTCCGCTCCATGTACAAGTACCTCTCCGCTCCATGTACAAGTACCTCTCCGCTCCATGTACAAGTACCTCTCCGCTCCATGTACAAGTACCTCTCCGCTCCATGTACAAGTACCTCTCCGCTCCATGTACAAGTACCTCTCCGCTCCATGTACAAGTACCTCTCCGCTCAATGTACAAGTACCTCTCCGCTCCCTGTACAAGTACATCTCCGCTCCATGTACAAGTACCTCTCCGCTCCATGTACAAGTACCTCTCCGCTCAATGTACAAGTGTCGACAGTACCTCTCCGCTCCATGTACAAGTACCTCTCCGCTCCATGTACAAGTACCTCTCCGCTCAATGTACAAGTGTCGACAGTACCTCTCCGCTCCATCTACAAGTACCTCTCCGCTCAATGTACAAGTACCTCTCCGCTGAATGTACAAGTACCTCTCCGCTCCATGTACAAGTACCTCTCCGCTCCATGTACAAATACCTCTCCGCTCCATGTACAAGTACCTCTCCGCTCCATGTACAAGCACCTCTCCGCTACATGTACAAGTACCTCTCCGCTCCATGTACAAGTACCTCTCCGCTCCATGTACAAGTACCTCTCCGCTCAATGTACAAGTACCTCTCCGCTCCATGTACAAATACCTCTCCGCTCCATGTACAAATACCTCTCCGCTCCATGTACAAGTACCTCTCCGCTCCATGTACCAGTACCTCTCCGCTCAATGTACAAGTACATCTCCGCTCAATGTACAAGTACATCTCCGCTCAATGTACAAGTACGTCTCCGCTCAATGTACAAGTACCTCTCCGCTCAATGTACAAGTACCTCTCCGCTCCATGTACAAGTACCTCTCCGCTCAATGTACAAGTACATCTCCGCTCCATGTACCAGTACCTCTCCGCTCAATGTACAAGTACATCTCCACTCCATGTACAAGTACCTCTCCGCTCAATGTACAAGTACATCTCCGCTCCATGTACCAGTACCTCTCCGCTCAATGTACAAGTACATCTCCACTCCATGTACAAGTACCTCTCCGCTCAATGTACAAGTACATCTCCGCTCCATGTACCAGTACCTCTCCGCTCAATGTACAAGTACATCTCCGCTCCATGTACAAGTACCTCTCCGCTCAATGTACAAGTACCTCTCCGCTCAATGTACAAGTACATCTCCGCTCCATGTACCAGTACCTCTCCGCTCAATGTACAAGTACATCTGCGCTCCATGTAGGGCTGGGTATCGTTCAAAATTTTTCGATATCGATACCGTTTCGATACTTGGATTTCGATACCGGTTCCTGAACGATACTTTTTTCGATACCAATTTTTAGAAAAATCCATTTTAACAAAAATAAAACTGCATTACACATTGAAATTATTTTACAAATCTTTAGTTTCCCCCCATCTTAAGTTTTACAGCAGAAAAAAATAAAACCTACTGTATTTAACATAACTTTAAGTTCTCTAAACGTATTGCCGTCCCTACAAAAAATATTGGAGTACTACAAAGGAAAGAAATGTAGCTAAAACAAATAAATCAGTGGAATAGTTTTCAGTGCAAAACAGAGAGTTGCAAATCAGGGTTTAATGCTCACTGATGCAACAGAACTCTATTCTTGTACAAACTGATGAGATGGCTCCACTTCATGCATGGAAGACTAGTTGAGCATTGACTAGCCTATCAATATAGCCTTATATGCCACAAAGTGAATCGCATTTATATTCAACAAACTATCATGACATCAGCGTTTGTTAACGAGTTGCTAAAAATACATGGGCGATAACTGCCCGCTTGCACATAACGCTAATTAATTAAACATTAACGCTAGCGTTGCAGATCAGTGTGCTCACTGCTGCAACAGAACGTCATTCTTGTCAAATCTGACGAGACAGCTCAACTTCACTGACTAGCCAATCAATATAAATGAATCGCATTTACATTCAACAAACTATCATGACATCAGCGTTTGTTAACGAGTTGCTAAAAATACACAATGCCCGCTTGCGCATAACGTTACGGCGGCAATTAATTAAACGATCTAATGCTACAACTCACAGCCAGATGCATGGATTTGTCAGACTGAGGGATCTGATAACCGCTAACTTGCGGTAAGCTGAGCTGACCCACCTCTCAATTATTTCTCTTGTCTGTGGAAACCAGTCCGTGTTGTTTCTGTTTCTTTTCCTGCTTTTCATCATCTTCGCCATATGGTAATCCAGGATAGGAGTAGCTTGAGTGGCTAACTTCTTGTATACTATCCGCACCGCACGCCTAGCTCACAGTCACAACAAACACACCGGCTAAAGTGGGCGTAACGTTTCCTGCATGCCTCTACATGACAGCCAATCACCAGCCGTATTAGAGCGCGGCGTGCAAGCATGTCGCATGCTTATAGGCTCAATGACGCTGTTTTGTTTTGGTATCGAAAATTGGTATCGATTGACAAGGGAGGCTTCGATACCCCTTAGTATCGATGTTTCCATTTCGGTGCCAAGTAAGTATCGAAACTCGATACCCAGCCCTAGCTCCATGTACAAGTACCTCTCCGCTCAATGTACAAGTACCTCTCCGCTCAATGTACAAGTACCTCTCCGCTCCATGTACAAGTACCTCTCCGCTCCATGTACAAGTACCTCTCCGCTCCATGTACAAGTACCTCTCCGCTCCATGTACAAGTACATCTCTGCTCCATGTACAAGTACCTCTCCGCTCAATGTACAAGTACATCTCCGCTCCATGTACAAGTACCTCTCCGCTCCATGTACAAGTACATCTCCGCTCCATGTACAAGTACCTCTCCGCTCCATGTACAAGTACCTCTCCGCTCAATGTACAAGTACATCTCCGCTCCATGTACAAGTACATCTCTGCTCCATGTACAAGTACCTCTCCGCTCAATGTACAAGTACATCTCCGCTCCATGTACAAGTACCTCTCCGCTCCATGTACAAGTACCTCTCCGGTCCATGTACAAGTACCTCTCCGCTCCATGTACAAGTACCTCTCCGCTCCATGTACAAGTACCTCTCCGCTCAATGTCAAGTGTCGACAGTACCTCTCCGCTCCATGTACAAATACCTCTCCGCTCTCATGTACAAGTACCTCTCCGCTCCATGTACAAGTACCTCTCCGCTCAATGTCAAGTGTCGACAGTACCTCTCCGCTCCATGTACAAATACCTCTCCGCTCTCATGTACAAGTACCTCTCCGCTCCATGTACAAGTAGCTCTCCGCTCAATGTACAAGTGTCGACAGTACCTTTCCGCTCCATGTACAAATACCTCTCCGCTCTCATGTACAAGTACCTCTCCGCTCCATGTACAAGCCCCCTTCCGCTCAATGTACAAATACCTCTCCGCTCCATGTATAAGTACCTCTCCGCTCTATGTACAAGTACCTCTCCGCTCCATGTACAAGTACCTCTCCGCTCAATGTACAAATACCTCTCCGCTCCATGTACAAGTAGCTCTCCGCTGAATGTACAAGTGTCGACAGTACCTCTCCGCTCAATGTACAAGTACCTCTCCGCTCAATGTACAAATACCTCTCCGCTCCATGTACAAGTACCTCTCCGCTCAATGTCAAGTATCGACAGTACCTCTCCGCTCCATGTACAAGTACCTCTCCGCTGAATGTACAAGTGTCGACAGTACCTCTCCGCTCAATGTACAAGTACCTCTCCGCTCCATGTACAAGTACCTCTCCGCTCTCATGTACAAGTACCTCTCCGCTCCATGTACAAGTACCTCTCCGCTCAATGTACAAGTACCTCTGCGCTCCATGTACAAGTACCTCTCCGCTCAATGTACAAGTACCTCTCCGCTCAATGTACAAGTGTCGACAGTACCTCTCCGCTCCATGTACAAGTACCTCTCCGCTCAATGTACAAGTGTCGACAGTACCTCTACGCTCAATGTACAAGTGTCGACAGTACCTCTCCGCTCTCATGTACAAGTACCTCTCCGATCCATGTACAAGTACATCTCCGCTCCATGTACAAGTACATCTCCGCTCAATGTACAAGTACCTCTCCGCTCCATGTACAAGTACCTCTCCGCTCCATGTACAAGTACCTCTCCGCTCCATGTACAAGTACCTCTCCGCTCCATGTACAAGTACCTCTCCGCTCAATGTACAAGTACCTCTCCGCTCCATGTACAAGTACCTCTCCGCTCAATGTACAAGTACCTCTCCGCTCCATGTACAAGTACCTCTCCGCTCCATGTACAAGTACCTCTCCGCTCCATGTACAAGTACCTCTCCGCTCAATGTCAAGTATCGACAGTACCTCTCCGCTCCATGTACAAGTACCTCTCCGCTGAATGTACAAGTGTCGACAGTACCTCTCCGCTCAATGTACAAGTACCTCTCCGCTCCATGTACAAGTACCTCTCCGCTCTCATGTACAAGTACCTCTCCGCTCCATGTACAAGTACCTCTCCGCTCAATGTACAAGTACCTCTGCGCTCCATGTACAAGTACCTCTCCGCTCAATGTACAAGTACCTCTCCGCTCAATGTACAAGTGTCGACAGTACCTCTCCGCTCCATGTACAAGTACCTCTCCGCTCAATGTACAAGTGTCGACAGTACCTCTACGCTCAATGTACAAGTGTCGACAGTACCTCTCCGCTCTCATGTACAAGTACCTCTCCGATCCATGTACAAGTACATCTCCGATCCATGTACAAGTACATCTCCGCTCAATGTACAAGTACCTCTCCGCTCCATGTACAAGTACCTCTCCGCTCCATGTACAAGTACCTCTCCGCTCCATGTACAAGTACCTCTCCGCTCCATGTACAAGTACCTCTCCGCTCAATGTACAAGTACCTCTCCGCTCCATGTACAAGTACCTCTCCGCTCCATGTACAAGTACCTCTCCGCTCCATGTACAAGTACCTCTCCGCTCCATGTACAAGTACCTCTCCGCTCCATGTACAAGTACCTCTCCGCTCCATGTACAAGTACCTCTCCGCTCCATGTACAAGTACCTCTCCGCTCAATGTACAAGTACCTCTCCGCTCCCTGTACAAGTACATCTCCGCTCCATGTACAAGTACCTCTCCGCTCCATGTACAAGTACCTCTCCGCTCAATGTACAAGTGTCGACAGTACCTCTCCGCTCCATGTACAAGTACCTCTCCGCTCCATGTACAAGTACCTCTCCGCTCAATGTACAAGTGTCGACAGTACCTCTCCGCTCCATCTACAAGTACCTCTCCGCTCAATGTACAAGTACCTCTCCGCTGAATGTACAAGTACCTCTCCGCTCCATGTACAAGTACCTCTCCGCTCCATGTACAAATACCTCTCCGCTCCATGTACAAGTACCTCTCCGCTCCATGTACAAGCACCTCTCCGCTACATGTACAAGTACCTCTCCGCTCCATGTACAAGTACCTCTCCGCTCCATGTACAAGTACCTCTCCGCTCAATGTACAAGTACCTCTCCGCTCCATGTACAAATACCTCTCCGCTCCATGTACAAATACCTCTCCGCTCCATGTACAAGTACCTCTCCGCTCCATGTACCAGTACCTCTCCGCTCAATGTACAAGTACATCTCCGCTCAATGTACAAGTACATCTCCGCTCAATGTACAAGTACGTCTCCGCTCAATGTACAAGTACCTCTCCGCTCAATGTACAAGTACCTCTCCGCTCCATGTACAAGTACCTCTCCGCTCAATGTACAAGTACATCTCCGCTCCATGTACCAGTACCTCTCCGCTCAATGTACAAGTACATCTCCACTCCATGTACAAGTACCTCTCCGCTCAATGTACAAGTACATCTCCGCTCCATGTACCAGTACCTCTCCGCTCAATGTACAAGTACATCTCCACTCCATGTACAAGTACCTCTCCGCTCAATGTACAAGTACATCTCCGCTCCATGTACCAGTACCTCTCCGCTCAATGTACAAGTACATCTCCGCTCCATGTACAAGTACCTCTCCGCTCAATGTACAAGTACCTCTCCGCTCAATGTACAAGTACATCTCCGCTCCATGTACCAGTACCTCTCCGCTCAATGTACAAGTACATCTGCGCTCCATGTAGGGCTGGGTATCGTTCAAAATTTTTCGATATCGATACCGTTTCGATACTTGGATTTCGATACCGGTTCCTGAACGATACTTTTTTCGATACCAATTTTTAGAAAAATCCATTTTAACAAAAATAAAACTGCATTACACATTGAAATTATTTTACAAATCTTTAGTTTCCCCCCATCTTAAGTTTTACAGCAGAAAAAAATAAAACCTACTGTATTTAACATAACTTTAAGTTCTCTAAACGTATTGCCGTCCCTACAAAAAATATTGGAGTACTACAAAGGAAAGAAATGTAGCTAAAACAAATAAATCAGTGGAATAGTTTTCAGTGCAAAACAGAGAGTTGCAAATCAGGGTTTAATGCTCACTGATGCAACAGAACTCTATTCTTGTACAAACTGATGAGATGGCTCCACTTCATGCATGGAAGACTAGTTGAGCATTGACTAGCCTATCAATATAGCCTTATATGCCACAAAGTGAATCGCATTTATATTCAACAAACTATCATGACATCAGCGTTTGTTAACGAGTTGCTAAAAATACATGGGCGATAACTGCCCGCTTGCACATAACGCTAATTAATTAAACATTAACGCTAGCGTTGCAGATCAGTGTGCTCACTGCTGCAACAGAACGTCATTCTTGTCAAATCTGACGAGACAGCTCAACTTCACTGACTAGCCAATCAATATAAATGAATCGCATTTACATTCAACAAACTATCATGACATCAGCGTTTGTTAACGAGTTGCTAAAAATACACAATGCCCGCTTGCGCATAACGTTACGGCGGCAATTAATTAAACGATCTAATGCTACAACTCACAGCCAGATGCATGGATTTGTCAGACTGAGGGATCTGATAACCGCTAACTTGCGGTAAGCTGAGCTGACCCACCTCTCAATTATTTCTCTTGTCTGTGGAAACCAGTCCGTGTTGTTTCTGTTTCTTTTCCTGCTTTTCATCATCTTCGCCATATGGTAATCCAGGATAGGAGTAGCTTGAGTGGCTAACTTCTTGTATACTATCCGCACCGCACGCCTAGCTCACAGTCACAACAAACACACCGGCTAAAGTGGGCGTAACGTTTCCTGCATGCCTCTACATGACAGCCAATCACCAGCCGTATTAGAGCGCGGCGTGCAAGCATGTCGCATGCTTATAGGCTCAATGACGCTGTTTTGTTTTGGTATCGAAAATTGGTATCGATTGACAAGGGAGGCTTCGATACCCCTTAGTATCGATGTTTCCATTTCGGTGCCAAGTAAGTATCGAAACTCGATACCCAGCCCTAGCTCCATGTACAAGTACCTCTCCGCTCAATGTACAAGTACCTCTCCGCTCAATGTACAAGTACCTCTCCGCTCCATGTACAAGTACCTCTCCGCTCCATGTACAAGTACCTCTCCGCTCCATGTACAAGTACCTCTCCGCTCCATGTACAAGTACATCTCTGCTCCATGTACAAGTACCTCTCCGCTCAATGTACAAGTACATCTCCGCTCCATGTACAAGTACCTCTCCGCTCCATGTACAAGTACATCTCCGCTCCATGTACAAGTACCTCTCCGCTCCATGTACAAGTACCTCTCCGCTCAATGTACAAGTACATCTCCGCTCCATGTACAAGTACATCTCTGCTCCATGTACAAGTACCTCTCCGCTCAATGTACAAGTACATCTCCGCTCCATGTACAAGTACCTCTCCGCTCCATGTACAAGTACCTCTCCGGTCCATGTACAAGTACCTCTCCGCTCCATGTACAAGTACCTCTCCGCTCCATGTACAAGTACCTCTCCGCTCAATGTCAAGTGTCGACAGTACCTCTCCGCTCCATGTACAAATACCTCTCCGCTCTCATGTACAAGTACCTCTCCGCTCCATGTACAAGTACCTCTCCGCTCAATGTCAAGTGTCGACAGTACCTCTCCGCTCCATGTACAAATACCTCTCCGCTCTCATGTACAAGTACCTCTCCGCTCCATGTACAAGTAGCTCTCCGCTCAATGTACAAGTGTCGACAGTACCTTTCCGCTCCATGTACAAATACCTCTCCGCTCTCATGTACAAGTACCTCTCCGCTCCATGTACTGTCAGGATCGGAGTGAGAAGTGTGGATCTAATCGCGGGTAGTTGATGACCACGGGAAACTTGGTAGGTCTGGAGAAGCTGGGGTGTTGTGGAACTTGGTAGCTTGATAGCTGGGTTGTTGCACTGTTCGGGGTTTGGGAACAGTTGGTTGCAGGTTGCAGACGTTGCTTGAGATTGGTATGATCCTAGTTTAGATTATGAATCACTGGCCAGAGCCTGCCGGAACAGGCCTTTATAGATCCGAGCATGACACCACCTGTGCTATGACATCATACCATTTGTGACATCATCAGAGACATGACATCACCTGTGCTATGACATCACTAGCGAAAGGCAAGAAAGACACTTATGAACCATGACATCATCAGTGATCGATGACATCATAGTCGGGGTGACGACGTCAAAGTAGGAATGATGACGTCATCCTAACAGTACCCTCCCCTCAACGGACGTCACCTGGCGTCCAATGAGGCCATCAAGGATGGCATCTGGGAGACAAAAAATCCGTAGGTTCTGGTGGAGGTGCCCTTCCGCAGGTGGTTAGACGCAGGTGGTTAGGCCCCAAAGGGGGTGTAAGGGAGTGAGGTGCTCTTCAGCAGGTGGTTAGATGCAGGTGGTCAGACCCCAAAGGGGGTGCAGGACAGTGGAGGTGCTCCTCCCTAACACAGGATATCGAAGCCATAGATGGACCGATACGTGGATAGAACTTCCACCGGGTCCGGTGGATCCTCTGGGACCGGCCATCCCCCGGGGCACGATCCAAACATGGGAGGCTGGCGACCATCAAAAGGGTCAAATGCCGCCGTCTCCGAAGGCAGAGCCGCAGGGGGATCTGACACAGCGAGGCCTGCCCTCCCGACCTGTAGTTTGGGGAGGTCACCCACCGTCTCCTCCTTCAAACGCCTCTTATTTCTTCTTGCTCTTGACCGAGGGCTGACGACACTACGGGAGCCTCCCAGCATGAGTTGTTGGTCCAGCATGAGTTGTTGGTCAAGGACAGGAATTGGCTGCTGCTGGGGTACGGGCTCAGACTCGGCGAGGGGAAGGTCCACAGGTTGTGCCTCAGGTACAGGTTCAGACTCGGCGAGGGGCAGGTCCACAGGTTGTGCCTCAGGTTGTGCCTCAGGGCCAGTAGACTCGGAGGCCCCCTGCGGGGGGACGGAGCCAATCTGCAGGCAGCGATTGAACTTCCCAATGAGACGGTCGACAGTCCTCTCCAACTCGTTGAGACGGTTGGAGACATACTGCCACTCCTGGGTCCTGCAGGGAGCGCTACCCAACAGTACAGATCTTTCGGCTGGACACGTAGAGTCTTGATCCACTGAGAGTACCACGGGCCGGCGAGCGGTGGGACCACTTACTGGACGCCGGGAGCAGGAGGAGAGGTAATGCCCGGCTCGACCACAGTACAGGCAGCTCCGGGTGTCCAAACGGCGCTGCCTCTCCTCTGGTGTGATGCGAACCCTGCCGGTCGGATCACGGTACAGATGGCTGCTGGGACTCGAATGTGGCTGCCCCTGCTCTGGGATGACGCAAACTCCCCCCCAGAATATGCCCTTAGCAGCTGGAGGCGGCCGAGAGGCAGAGCTAGAAGCAACGACCGCTGTGGGCGGGGGAGTAGCAGGTCTGGAAACCTCCGGAACGGCAGTGCGCTCGGAAGCTGGGGCTTCGAGACGATCTAGCCGGCCAATCAAGAGGGCGTGCCGATCAGCGGCTGCGGAAGCCAGAGCCTGGATTGCTTTTTCCTGGTGGGCAATCAGGCGTCTTGACTCAAGTGCGAGGTCTTGCAGAGGCTGCGGGGTGACACCCTGGGGGCCTAGCCCTTCGAGACGATCTAGCCTTCTATCGAGACGATCTAGCCTTCGATCTAGGTGCTTAAGTATGACATGGAAGTCTCCGAACGTGATAGGACGAGTGGAGACATCAGGATGAGTGAAGGTATCAGGATGAGTGGAGATATCCAGCTGACCGCCTGGTGGGTCAGCTGAAGCGACCGGCCGGGTAACTGGCGTTGGGGCGACTGATCGCCCAGAAGCTGGGGCAGGAAGGGCAGAAGGCTGCGCAATGCCCCCCTGGTCGAGATGATCTAGCCGTCTTGCCAGGAGGGCGTACAGGTCCTCGGCCTTGGAAGCCTGAACTTGACTCTCCTCGACCATGAGGGCGTGCCGATCATCGGCTTGGGAAGCCTTGAAAGCTACGTCCCGAAGGATGTCATCGAGGAGCGCCTGCTCCCGTTGCATCTCCGCGAGTCGCGCGCCCAGGCCAGAAATAGTAGAAATCAGTGCTGTCAGGGAGGTGTCGCCTGGTGGACTGCCTGACGTGGCCGGCGGGGAAACGGGGGTCTCGGGAGCCTCCTCCTTGACTGGCGGAAGTGTGTCCGCTGGATCCGCTTCAGAGTGATTGGGGGCCTCCTCCTTGATTGGGGTGAGAGATTTGCCCGCTAGATCCATTTTTGAGTGATTCATACTGTCAGGATCGGAGTGAGAAGTGTGGATCTAATCGCGGGTAGTTGATGACCACGGGAAACTTGGTAGGTCTGGAGAAGCTGGGGTGTTGTGGAACTTGGTAGCTTGATAGCTGGGGTGTTGCACTGTTCGGGGTTTGGGAACAGTTGGTTGCAGGTTGCAGACGTTGCTTGAGATTGGTATGATCCTAGTTTAGATTATGAATCACTGGCCAGAGCCTGCCGGAACAGGCCTTTATAGATCCGAGCATGACACCACCTGTGCTATGACATCATACCATTTGTGACATCATCAGAGACATGACATCACCTGTGCTATGACATCACTAGCGAAAGGCAAGAAAGACACTTATGAACCATGACATCATCAGTGATCGATGACATCATAGTCGGGGTGACGACGTCAAAGTAGGAATGATGACGTCATCCTAACATGTACAAGCCCCCTTCCGCTCAATGTACAAATACCTCTCCGCTCCATGTATAAGTACCTCTCCGCTCTATGTACAAGTACCTCTCCGCTCCATGTACAAGTACCTCTCCGCTCAATGTACAAATACCTCTCCGCTCCATGTACAAGTAGCTCTCCGCTGAATGTACAAGTGTCGACAGTACCTCTCCGCTCAATGTACAAGTACCTCTCCGCTCAATGTACAAATACCTCTCCGCTCCATGTACAAGTACCTCTCCGCTCAATGTCAAGTATCGACAGTACCTCTCCGCTCCATGTACAAGTACCTCTCCGCTGAATGTACAAGTGTCGACAGTACCTCTCCGCTCAATGTACAAGTACCTCTCCGCTCCATGTACAAGTACCTCTCCGCTCTCATGTACAAGTACCTCTCCGCTCCATGTACAAGTACCTCTCCGCTCAATGTACAAGTACCTCTGCGCTCCATGTACAAGTACCTCTCCGCTCAATGTACAAGTACCTCTCCGCTCAATGTACAAGTGTCGACAGTACCTCTCCGCTCCATGTACAAGTACCTCTCCGCTCAATGTACAAGTGTCGACAGTACCTCTACGCTCAATGTACAAGTGTCGACAGTACCTCTCCGCTCTCATGTACAAGTACCTCTCCGATCCATGTACAAGTACATCTCCGCTCCATGTACAAGTACATCTCCGCTCAATGTACAAGTACCTCTCCGCTCCATGTACAAGTACCTCTCCGCTCCATGTACAAGTACCTCTCCGCTCCATGTACAAGTACCTCTCCGCTCCATGTACAAGTACCTCTCCGCTCAATGTACAAGTACCTCTCCGCTCCATGTACAAGTACCTCTCCGCTCAATGTACAAGTACCTCTCCGCTCCATGTACAAGTACCTCTCCGCTCCATGTACAAGTACCTCTCCGCTCCATGTACAAGTACCTCTCCGCTCAATGTCAAGTATCGACAGTACCTCTCCGCTCCATGTACAAGTACCTCTCCGCTGAATGTACAAGTGTCGACAGTACCTCTCCGCTCAATGTACAAGTACCTCTCCGCTCCATGTACAAGTACCTCTCCGCTCTCATGTACAAGTACCTCTCCGCTCCATGTACAAGTACCTCTCCGCTCAATGTACAAGTACCTCTGCGCTCCATGTACAAGTACCTCTCCGCTCAATGTACAAGTACCTCTCCGCTCAATGTACAAGTGTCGACAGTACCTCTCCGCTCCATGTACAAGTACCTCTCCGCTCAATGTACAAGTGTCGACAGTACCTCTACGCTCAATGTACAAGTGTCGACAGTACCTCTCCGCTCTCATGTACAAGTACCTCTCCGATCCATGTACAAGTACATCTCCGCTCCATGTACAAGTACATCTCCGCTCAATGTACAAGTACCTCTCCGCTCCATGTACAAGTACCTCTCCGCTCCATGTACAAGTACCTCTCCGCTCCATGTACAAGTACCTCTCCGCTCCATGTACAAGTACCTCTCCGCTCAATGTACAAGTACCTCTCCGCTCCATGTACAAGTACCTCTCCGCTCCATGTACAAGTACCTCTCCGCTCCATGTACAAGTACCTCTCCGCTCCATGTACAAGTACCTCTCCGCTCCATGTACAAGTACCTCTCCGCTCCATGTACAAGTACCTCTCCGCTCCATGTACAAGTACCTCTCCGCTCAATGTACAAGTACCTCTCCGCTCCCTGTACAAGTACATCTCCGCTCCATGTACAAGTACCTCTCCGCTCCATGTACAAGTACCTCTCCGCTCAATGTACAAGTGTCGACAGTACCTCTCCGCTCCATGTACAAGTACCTCTCCGCTCCATGTACAAGTACCTCTCCGCTCAATGTACAAGTGTCGACAGTACCTCTCCGCTCCATCTACAAGTACCTCTCCGCTCAATGTACAAGTACCTCTCCGCTGAATGTACAAGTACCTCTCCGCTCCATGTACAAGTACCTCTCCGCTCCATGTACAAATACCTCTCCGCTCCATGTACAAGTACCTCTCCGCTCCATGTACAAGCACCTCTCCGCTACATGTACAAGTACCTCTCCGCTCCATGTACAAGTACCTCTCCGCTCCATGTACAAGTACCTCTCCGCTCAATGTACAAGTACCTCTCCGCTCCATGTACAAATACCTCTCCGCTCCATGTACAAATACCTCTCCGCTCCATGTACAAGTACCTCTCCGCTCCATGTACCAGTACCTCTCCGCTCAATGTACAAGTACATCTCCGCTCAATGTACAAGTACATCTCCGCTCAATGTACAAGTACGTCTCCGCTCAATGTACAAGTACCTCTCCGCTCAATGTACAAGTACCTCTCCGCTCCATGTACAAGTACCTCTCCGCTCAATGTACAAGTACATCTCCGCTCCATGTACCAGTACCTCTCCGCTCAATGTACAAGTACCTCTCCGCTCAATGTACAAGTACATCTCCGCTCCATGTACAAGTACGTCTCCGCTCAATGTATAAGTACCTCTCCGCTCCATGTACAAGTACCTCTCCGCTCCATGTACAAGTACATCTCCGCTCCATGTACAAGTACATCTCCGCTCCATGTACAAGTACCTCTCCGCTCCATGTACAAGTACATCTCCGCTCCATGTACAAGTACCTCTCCGCTCAATGTACAAGTACATCTCCGCTCCATGTACAAGTACATCTCCACTCCATGTACAAGTACCTCTCCGCTCAATGTACAAGTACATCTCCGCTCCATGTACCAGTACCTCTCCGCTCAATGTACAAGTACATCTCCACTCCATGTACAAGTACCTCTCCGCTCAATGTACAAGTACATCTCCGCTCCATGTACCAGTACCTCTCCGCTCAATGTACAAGTACATCTCCACTCCATGTACAAGTACCTCTCCGCTCAATGTACAAGTACATCTCCGCTCCATGTACCAGTACCTCTCCGCTCAATGTACAAGTACATCTCCGCTCCATGTACAAGTACCTCTCCGCTCAATGTACAAGTACCTCTCCGCTCAATGTACAAGTACATCTCCGCTCCATGTACCAGTACCTCTCCGCTCAATGTACAAGTACATCTGCGCTCCATGTAGGGCTGGGTATCGTTCAAAATTTTTCGATATCGATACCGTTTCGATACTTGGATTTCGATACCGGTTCCTGAACGATACTTTTTTCGATACCAATTTTTAGAAAAATCCATTTTAACAAAAATAAAACTGCATTACACATTGAAATTATTTTACAAATCTTTAGTTTTCCCCCATCTTAAGTTTTACAGCAGAAAAAAATAAAACCTACTGTATTTAACATAACTTTAAGTTCTCTAAACGTATTGCCGTCCCTACAAAAAATATTGGAGTACTACAAAGGAAAGAAATGTAGCTAAAACAAATAAATCAGTGGAATAGTTTTCAGTGCAAAACAGAGAGTTGCAAATCAGGGTTTAATGCTCACTGATGCAACAGAACTCTATTCTTGTACAAACTGATGAGATGGCTCCACTTCATGCATGGAAGACTAGTTGAGCATTGACTAGCCTATCAATATAGCCTTATATGCCACAAAGTGAATCGCATTTATATTCAACAAACTATCATGACATCAGCGTTTGTTAACGAGTTGCTAAAAATACATGGGCGATAACTGCCCGCTTGCACATAACGCTAATTAATTAAACATTAACGCTAGCGTTGCAGATCAGTGTGCTCACTGCTGCAACAGAACGTCATTCTTGTCAAATCTGACGAGACAGCTCAACTTCACTGACTAGCCAATCAATATAAATGAATCGCATTTACATTCAACAAACTATCATGACATCAGCGTTTGTTAACGAGTTGCTAAAAATACACAATGCCCGCTTGCGCATAACGTTACGGCGGCAATTAATTAAACGATCTAATGCTACAACTCACAGCCAGATGCATGGATTTGTCAGACTGAGGGATCTGATAACCGCTAACTTGCGGTAAGCTGAGCTGACCCACCTCTCAATTATTTATCTTGTCTGTGGAAACCAGTCCGTGTTGTTTCTGTTTCTTTTCCTGCTTTTCATAATCTTCGCCATATGGTAATCCAGGATAGGAGTAGCTTGAGTGGCTAACTTCTTGTATACTATCCGCACCGCACGCCTGGCTCACAGTCACAACAAACACACCGGCTAAAGTGGGCGTAACGTTTCCTGCATGCCTCTACATGACAGCCAATCACCAGCCGTATTAGAGCGCGGCGTGCAAGCATGTCGCATGCTTATAGGCTCAATGACGCTGTTTTGTTTTGGTATCGAAAATTGGTATCGATTGACAAGGGAGGCTTCGATACCCCTTAGTATCGATGTTTCCATTTCGGTGCCAAGTAAGTATCGAAACTCGATACCCAGCCCTAGCTCCATGTACAAGTACCTCTCCGCTCAATGTACAAGTACCTCTCCGCTCAATGTACAAGTACCTCTCCGCTCCATGTACAAGTACCTCTCCGCTCCATGTACAAGTACCTCTCCGCTCCATGTACAAGTACCTCTCCGCTCCATGTACAAGTACATCTCTGCTCCATGTACAAGTACCTCTCCGCTCAATGTACAAGTACATCTCCGCTCCATGTACAAGTACCTCTCCGCTCCATGTACAAGTACATCTCCGCTCCATGTACAAGTACCTCTCCGCTCCATGTACAAGTACCTCTCCGCTCAATGTACAAGTACATCTCCGCTCCATGTACAAGTACCTCTCCGCTCCATGTACAAGTACATCTCCGCTCCATGTACAAGTACCTCTCCGCTCAATGTACAAGTACATCTCCGCTCCATGTACAAGTACATCTCCACTCCATGTACAAGTACCTCTCCGCTCAATGTACAAGTACATCTCCGCTCCATGTACCAGTACCTCTCCGCTCAATGTACAAGTACATCTCCACTCCATGTACAAGTACCTCTCCGCTCAATGTACAAGTACATCTCCGCTCCATGTACCAGTACCTCTCCGCTCAATGTACAAGTACATCTCCACTCCATGTACAAGTACCTCTCCGCTCAATGTACAAGTACATCTCCGCTCCATGTACCAGTACCTCTCCGCTCAATGTACAAGTACCTCTCCGCTCAATGTACAAGTACATCTCCGCTCCATGTACCAGTACCTCTCCGCTCAATGTACAAGTACATCTGCGCTCCATGTAGGGCTGGGTATCGTTCAAAATTTTTCGATATCGATACCGTTTCGATACTTGGATTTCGATACCGGTTCCTGAACGATACTTTTTTCGATACCAATTTTTAGAAAAATCCATTTTAACAAAAATAAAACTGCATTACACATTGAAATTATTTTACAAATCTTTAGTTTCCCCCCATCTTAAGTTTTACAGCAGAAAAAAATAAAACCTACTGTATTTAACATAACTTTAAGTTCTCTAAACGTATTGCCGTCCCTACAAAAAATATTGGAGTACTACAAAGGAAAGAAATGTAGCTAAAACAAATAAATCAGTGGAATAGTTTTCAGTGCAAAACAGAGAGTTGCAAATCAGGGTTTAATGCTCACTGATGCAACAGAACTCTATTCTTGTACAAACTGATGAGATGGCTCCACTTCATGCATGGAAGACTAGTTGAGCATTGACTAGCCTATCAATATAGCCTTATATGCCACAAAGTGAATCGCATTTATATTCAACAAACTATCATGACATCAGCGTTTGTTAACGAGTTGCTAAAAATACATGGGCGATAACTGCCCGCTTGCACATAACGCTAATTAATTAAACATTAACGCTAGCGTTGCAGATCAGTGTGCTCACTGCTGCAACAGAACGTCATTCTTGTCAAATCTGACGAGACAGCTCAACTTCACTGACTAGCCAATCAATATAAATGAATCGCATTTACATTCAACAAACTATCATGACATCAGCGTTTGTTAACGAGTTGCTAAAAATACACAATGCCCGCTTGCGCATAACGTTACGGCGGCAATTAATTAAACGATCTAATGCTACAACTCACAGCCAGATGCATGGATTTGTCAGACTGAGGGATCTGATAACCGCTAACTTGCGGTAAGCTGAGCTGACCCACCTCTCAATTATTTATCTTGTCTGTGGAAACCAGTCCGTGTTGTTTCTGTTTCTTTTCCTGCTTTTCATAATCTTCGCCATATGGTAATCCAGGATAGGAGTAGCTTGAGTGGCTAACTTCTTGTATACTATCCGCACCGCACGCCTGGCTCACAGTCACAACAAACACACCGGCTAAAGTGGGCGTAACGTTTCCTGCATGCCTCTACATGACAGCCAATCACCAGCCGTATTAGAGCGCGGCGTGCAAGCATGTCGCATGCTTATAGGCTCAATGACGCTGTTTTGTTTTGGTATCGAAAATTGGTATCGATTGACAAGGGAGGCTTCGATACCCCTTAGTATCGATGTTTCCATTTCGGTGCCAAGTAAGTATCGAAACTCGATACCCAGCCCTAGCTCCATGTACAAGTACCTCTCCGCTCAATGTACAAGTACCTCTCCGCTCAATGTACAAGTACCTCTCCGCTCCATGTACAAGTACCTCTCCGCTCCATGTACAAGTACCTCTCCGCTCCATGTACAAGTACCTCTCCGCTCCATGTACAAGTACATCTCTGCTCCATGTACAAGTACCTCTCCGCTCAATGTACAAGTACATCTCCGCTCCATGTACAAGTACCTCTCCGCTCCATGTACAAGTACATCTCCGCTCCATGTACAAGTACCTCTCCGCTCCATGTACAAGTACCTCTCCGCTCAATGTACAAGTACATCTCCGCTCCATGTACAAGTACCTCTCCGCTCCATGTACAAGTACATCTCCGCTCCATGTACAAGTACCTCTCCGCTCAATGTACAAGTACATCTCCGCTCCATGTACAAGTACATCTCCACTCCATGTACAAGTACCTCTCCGCTCAATGTACAAGTACATCTCCGCTCCATGTACCAGTACCTCTCCGCTCAATGTACAAGTACATCTCCACTCCATGTACAAGTACCTCTCCGCTCAATGTACAAGTACATCTCCGCTCCATGTACCAGTACCTCTCCGCTCAATGTACAAGTACATCTCCACTCCATGTACAAGTACCTCTCCGCTCAATGTACAAGTACATCTCCGCTCCATGTACCAGTACCTCTCCGCTCAATGTACAAGTACCTCTCCGCTCAATGTACAAGTACATCTCCGCTCCATGTACCAGTACCTCTCCGCTCAATGTACAAGTACATCTGCGCTCCATGTAGGGCTGGGTATCGTTCAAAATTTTTCGATATCGATACCGTTTCGATACTTGGATTTCGATACCGGTTCCTGAACGATACTTTTTTCGATACCAATTTTTAGAAAAATCCATTTTAACAAAAATAAAACTGCATTACACATTGAAATTATTTTACAAATCTTTAGTTTCCCCCCATCTTAAGTTTTACAGCAGAAAAAAATAAAACCTACTGTATTTAACATAACTTTAAGTTCTCTAAACGTATTGCCGTCCCTACAAAAAATATTGGAGTACTACAAAGGAAAGAAATGTAGCTAAAACAAATAAATCAGTGGAATAGTTTTCAGTGCAAAACAGAGAGTTGCAAATCAGGGTTTAATGCTCACTGATGCAACAGAACTCTATTCTTGTACAAACTGATGAGATGGCTCCACTTCATGCATGGAAGACTAGTTGAGCATTGACTAGCCTATCAATATAGCCTTATATGCCACAAAGTGAATCGCATTTATATTCAACAAACTATCATGACATCAGCGTTTGTTAACGAGTTGCTAAAAATACATGGGCGATAACTGCCCGCTTGCACATAACGCTAATTAATTAAACATTAACGCTAGCGTTGCAGATCAGTGTGCTCACTGCTGCAACAGAACGTCATTCTTGTCAAATCTGACGAGACAGCTCAACTTCACTGACTAGCCAATCAATATAAATGAATCGCATTTACATTCAACAAACTATCATGACATCAGCGTTTGTTAACGAGTTGCTAAAAATACACAATGCCCGCTTGCGCATAACGTTACGGCGGCAATTAATTAAACGATCTAATGCTACAACTCACAGCCAGATGCATGGATTTGTCAGACTGAGGGATCTGATAACCGCTAACTTGCGGTAAGCTGAGCTGACCCACCTCTCAATTATTTATCTTGTCTGTGGAAACCAGTCCGTGTTGTTTCTGTTTCTTTTCCTGCTTTTCATAATCTTCGCCATATGGTAATCCAGGATAGGAGTAGCTTGAGTGGCTAACTTCTTGTATACTATCCGCACCGCACGCCTGGCTCACAGTCACAACAAACACACCGGCTAAAGTGGGCGTAACGTTTCCTGCATGCCTCTACATGACAGCCAATCACCAGCCGTATTAGAGCGCGGCGTGCAAGCATGTCGCATGCTTATAGGCTCAATGACGCTGTTTTGTTTTGGTATCGAAAATTGGTATCGATTGACAAGGGAGGCTTCGATACCCCTTAGTATCGATGTTTCCATTTCGGTGCCAAGTAAGTATCGAAACTCGATACCCAGCCCTAGCTCCATGTACAAGTACCTCTCCGCTCAATGTACAAGTACCTCTCCGCTCAATGTACAAGTACCTCTCCGCTCCATGTACAAGTACCTCTCCGCTCCATGTACAAGTACCTCTCCGCTCCATGTACAAGTACCTCTCCGCTCCATGTACAAGTACATCTCTGCTCCATGTACAAGTACCTCTCCGCTCAATGTACAAGTACATCTCCGCTCCATGTACAAGTACCTCTCCGCTCCATGTACAAGTACATCTCCGCTCCATGTACAAGTACCTCTCCGCTCCATGTACAAGTACCTCTCCGCTCAATGTACAAGTACATCTCCGCTCCATGTACAAGTACCTCTCCGCTCCATGTACAAGTACATCTCCGCTCCATGTACAAGTACCTCTCCGCTCAATGTACAAGTACATCTCCGCTCCATGTACAAGTACATCTCCACTCCATGTACAAGTACCTCTCCGCTCAATGTACAAGTACATCTCCGCTCCATGTACCAGTACCTCTCCGCTCAATGTACAAGTACATCTCCACTCCATGTACAAGTACCTCTCCGCTCAATGTACAAGTACATCTCCGCTCCATGTACCAGTACCTCTCCGCTCAATGTACAAGTACATCTCCACTCCATGTACAAGTACCTCTCCGCTCAATGTACAAGTACATCTCCGCTCCATGTACCAGTACCTCTCCGCTCAATGTACAAGTACCTCTCCGCTCAATGTACAAGTACATCTCCGCTCCATGTACCAGTACCTCTCCGCTCAATGTACAAGTACATCTGCGCTCCATGTAGGGCTGGGTATCGTTCAAAATTTTTCGATATCGATACCGTTTCGATACTTGGATTTCGATACCGGTTCCTGAACGATACTTTTTTCGATACCAATTTTTAGAAAAATCCATTTTAACAAAAATAAAACTGCATTACACATTGAAATTATTTTACAAATCTTTAGTTTCCCCCCATCTTAAGTTTTACAGCAGAAAAAAATAAAACCTACTGTATTTAACATAACTTTAAGTTCTCTAAACGTATTGCCGTCCCTACAAAAAATATTGGAGTACTACAAAGGAAAGAAATGTAGCTAAAACAAATAAATCAGTGGAATAGTTTTCAGTGCAAAACAGAGAGTTGCAAATCAGGGTTTAATGCTCACTGATGCAACAGAACTCTATTCTTGTACAAACTGATGAGATGGCTCCACTTCATGCATGGAAGACTAGTTGAGCATTGACTAGCCTATCAATATAGCCTTATATGCCACAAAGTGAATCGCATTTATATTCAACAAACTATCATGACATCAGCGTTTGTTAACGAGTTGCTAAAAATACATGGGCGATAACTGCCCGCTTGCACATAACGCTAATTAATTAAACATTAACGCTAGCGTTGCAGATCAGTGTGCTCACTGCTGCAACAGAACGTCATTCTTGTCAAATCTGACGAGACAGCTCAACTTCACTGACTAGCCAATCAATATAAATGAATCGCATTTACATTCAACAAACTATCATGACATCAGCGTTTGTTAACGAGTTGCTAAAAATACACAATGCCCGCTTGCGCATAACGTTACGGCGGCAATTAATTAAACGATCTAATGCTACAACTCACAGCCAGATGCATGGATTTGTCAGACTGAGGGATCTGATAACCGCTAACTTGCGGTAAGCTGAGCTGACCCACCTCTCAATTATTTCTCTTGTCTGTGGAAACCAGTCCGTGTTGTTTCTGTTTCTTTTCCTGCTTTTCATAATCTTCGCCATATGGTAATCCAGGATAGGAGTAGCTTGAGTGGCTAACTTCTTGTATACTATCCGCACCGCACGCCTGGCTCACAGTCACAACAAACACACCGGCTAAAGTGGGCGTAACGTTTCCTGCATGCCTCTACATGACAGCCAATCACCAGCCGTATTAGAGCGCGGCGTGCAAGCATGTCGCATGCTTATAGGCTCAATGACGCTGTTTTGTTTTGGTATCGAAAATTGGTATCGATTGACAAGGGAGGCTTCGATACCCCTTAGTATCGATGTTTCCATTTCGGTGCCAAGTAAGTATCGAAACTCGATACCCAGCCCTAGCTCCATGTACAAGTACCTCTCCGCTCAATGTACAAGTACCTCTCCGCTCAATGTACAAGTACCTCTCCGCTCCATGTACAAGTACCTCTCCGCTCCATGTACAAGTACCTCTCCGCTCCATGTACAAGTACCTCTCCGCTCCATGTACAAGTACATCTCTGCTCCATGTACAAGTACCTCTCCGCTCAATGTACAAGTACATCTCCGCTCCATGTACAAGTACCTCTCCGCTCCATGTACAAGTACATCTCCGCTCCATGTACAAGTACCTCTCCGCTCCATGTACAAGTACCTCTCCGCTCAATGTACAAGTACATCTCCGCTCCATGTACAAGTACCTCTCCGCTCCATGTACAAGTACATCTCCGCTCCATGTACAAGTACCTCTCCGCTCAATGTACAAGTACATCTCCGCTCCATGTACAAGTACATCTCCACTCCATGTACAAGTACCTCTCCGCTCAATGTACAAGTACATCTCCGCTCCATGCACCAGTACCTCTCCGCTCAATGTACAAGTACATCTCCACTCCATGTACAAGTACCTCTCCGCTCAATGTACAAGTACATCTCCGCTCCATGTACCAGTACCTCTCCGCTCAATGTACAAGTACATCTCCACTCCATGTACAAGTACCTCTCCGCTCAATGTACAAGTACATCTCCGCTCCATGTACCAGTACCTCTCCGCTCAATGTACAAGTACCTCTCCGCTCAATGTACAAGTACATCTCCGCTCCATGTACCAGTACCTCTCCGCTCAATGTACAAGTACATCTGCGCTCCATGTAGGGCTGGGTATCGTTCAAAATTTTTCGATATCGATACCGTTTCGATACTTGGATTTCGATACCGGTTCCTGAACGATACTTTTTTCGATACCAATTTTTAGAAAAATCCATTTTAACAAAAATAAAACTGCATTACACATTGAAATTATTTTACAAATCTTTAGTTTCCCCCCATCTTAAGTTTTACAGCAGAAAAAAATAAAACCTACTGTATTTAACATAACTTTAAGTTCTCTAAACGTATTGCCGTCCCTACAAAAAATATTGGAGTACTACAAAGGAAAGAAATGTAGCTAAAACAAATAAATCAGTGGAATAGTTTTCAGTGCAAAACAGAGAGTTGCAAATCAGGGTTTAATGCTCACTGATGCAACAGAACTCTATTCTTGTACAAACTGATGAGATGGCTCCACTTCATGCATGGAAGACTAGTTGAGCATTGACTAGCCTATCAATATAGCCTTATATGCCACAAAGTGAATCGCATTTATATTCAACAAACTATCATGACATCAGCGTTTGTTAACGAGTTGCTAAAAATACATGGGCGATAACTGCCCGCTTGCACATAACGCTAATTAATTAAACATTAACGCTAGCGTTGCAGATCAGTGTGCTCACTGCTGCAACAGAACGTCATTCTTGTCAAATCTGACGAGACAGCTCAACTTCACTGACTAGCCAATCAATATAAATGAATCGCATTTACATTCAACAAACTATCATGACATCAGCGTTTGTTAACGAGTTGCTAAAAATACACAATGCCCGCTTGCGCATAACGTTACGGCGGCAATTAATTAAACGATCTAATGCTACAACTCACAGCCAGATGCATGGATTTGTCAGACTGAGGGATCTGATAACCGCTAACTTGCGGTAAGCTGAGCTGACCCACCTCTCAATTATTTCTCTTGTCTGTGGAAACCAGTCCGTGTTGTTTCTGTTTCTTTTCCTGCTTTTCATCATCTTCGCCATATGGTAATCCAGGATAGGAGTAGCTTGAGTGGCTAACTTCTTGTATACTATCCGCACCGCACGCCTGGCTCACAGTCACAACAAACACACCGGCTAAAGTGGGCGTATGTTTCCTGCATGCCTCTACATGACAGCCAATCACCAGCCGTATTAGAGCGCGGCGTGCAAGCATGTCGCATGCTTATAGGCTCAATGACGCTGTTTTGTTTTGGTATCGAAAATTGGTATCGATTGACAAGGGAGGCTTCGATACCCCTTAGTATCGATGTTTCCATTTCGGTGCCAAGTAAGTATCGAAACTCGATACCCAGCCCTAGCTCCATGTACAAGTACCTCTCCGCTCAATGTACAAGTACCTCTCCGCTCAATGTACAAGTACCTCTCCGCTCCATGTACAAGTACCTCTCCGCTCCATGTACAAGTACCTCTCCGCTCCATGTACAAGTACCTCTCCGCTCCATGTACAAGTACATCTCTGCTCCATGTACAAGTACCTCTCCGCTCAATGTACAAGTACATCTCCGCTCCATGTACAAGTACCTCTCCGCTCCATGTACAAGTACATCTCCGCTCCATGTACAAGTACCTCTCCGCTCCATGTACAAGTACCTCTCCGCTCAATGTACAAGTACATCTCCGCTCCATGTACAAGTACCTCTCCGCTCCATGTACAAGTACATCTCCGCTCCATGTACAAGTACCTCTCCGCTCAATGTACAAGTACATCTCCGCTCCATGTACAAGTACATCTCCACTCCATGTACAAGTACCTCTCCGCTCAATGTACAAGTACATCTCCGCTCCATGCACCAGTACCTCTCCGCTCAATGTACAAGTACATCTCCACTCCATGTACAAGTACCTCTCCGCTCAATGTACAAGTACATCTCCGCTCCATGTACCAGTACCTCTCCGCTCAATGTACAAGTACATCTCCACTCCATGTACAAGTACCTCTCCGCTCAATGTACAAGTACATCTCCGCTCCATGTACCAGTACCTCTCCGCTCAATGTACAAGTACCTCTCCGCTCAATGTACAAGTACATCTCCGCTCCATGTACCAGTACCTCTCCGCTCAATGTACAAGTACATCTGCGCTCCATGTAGGGCTGGGTATCGTTCAAAATTTTTCGATATCGATACCGTTTCGATACTTGGATTTCGATACCGGTTCCTGAACGATACTTTTTTCGATACCAATTTTTAGAAAAATCCATTTTAACAAAAATAAAACTGCATTACACATTGAAATTATTTTACAAATCTTTAGTTTCCCCCCATCTTAAGTTTTACAGCAGAAAAAAATAAAACCTACTGTATTTAACATAACTTTAAGTTCTCTAAACGTATTGCCGTCCCTACAAAAAATATTGGAGTACTACAAAGGAAAGAAATGTAGCTAAAACAAATAAATCAGTGGAATAGTTTTCAGTGCAAAACAGAGAGTTGCAAATCAGGGTTTAATGCTCACTGATGCAACAGAACTCTATTCTTGTACAAACTGATGAGATGGCTCCACTTCATGCATGGAAGACTAGTTGAGCATTGACTAGCCTATCAATATAGCCTTATATGCCACAAAGTGAATCGCATTTATATTCAACAAACTATCATGACATCAGCGTTTGTTAACGAGTTGCTAAAAATACATGGGCGATAACTGCCCGCTTGCACATAACGCTAATTAATTAAACATTAACGCTAGCGTTGCAGATCAGTGTGCTCACTGCTGCAACAGAACGTCATTCTTGTCAAATCTGACGAGACAGCTCAACTTCACTGACTAGCCAATCAATATAAATGAATCGCATTTACATTCAACAAACTATCATGACATCAGCGTTTGTTAACGAGTTGCTAAAAATACACAATGCCCGCTTGCGCATAACGTTACGGCGGCAATTAATTAAACGATCTAATGCTACAACTCACAGCCAGATGCATGGATTTGTCAGACTGAGGGATCTGATAACCGCTAACTTGCGGTAAGCTGAGCTGACCCACCTCTCAATTATTTCTCTTGTCTGTGGAAACCAGTCCGTGTTGTTTCTGTTTCTTTTCCTGCTTTTCATCATCTTCGCCATATGGTAATCCAGGATAGGAGTAGCTTGAGTGGCTAACTTCTTGTATACTATCCGCACCGCACGCCTGGCTCACAGTCACAACAAACACACCGGCTAAAGTGGGCGTATGTTTCCTGCATGCCTCTACATGACAGCCAATCACCAGCCGTATTAGAGCGCGGCGTGCAAGCATGTCGCATGCTTATAGGCTCAATGACGCTGTTTTGATTTGGTATCGAAAATTGGTATCGATTGACAAGGGAGGCTTCGATACCCCTTAGTATCGATGTTTCCATTTCGGTGCCAAGTAAGTATCGAAACTCGATACCCAGCCCTAGCTCCATGTACAAGTACCTCTCCGCTCAATGTACAAGTACCTCTCCGCTCAATGTACAAGTACCTCTCCGCTCCATGTACAAGTACCTCTCCGCTCCATGTACAAGTACCTCTCCGCTCCATGTACAAGTACCTCTCCGCTCCATGTACAAGTACATCTCTGCTCCATGTACAAGTACCTCTCCGCTCAATGTACAAGTACATCTCCGCTCCATGTACAAGTACCTCTCCGCTCCATGTACAAGTACATCTCCGCTCCATGTACAAGTACCTCTCCGCTCCATGTACAAGTACCTCTCCGCTTAATGTACAAGTACATCTCCGCTCCATGTACAAGTACCTCTCCGCTCCATGTACAAGTACATCTCCGCTCCATGTACAAGTACCTCTCCGCTCAATGTACAAGTACATCTCCGCTCCATGTACAAGTACATCTCCACTCCATGTACAAGTACCTCTCCGCTCAATGTACAAGTACATCTCCGCTCCATGCACCAGTACCTCTCCGCTCAATGTACAAGTACATCTCCACTCCATGTACAAGTACCTCTCCGCTCAATGTACAAGTACATCTCCGCTCCATGTACCAGTACCTCTCCGCTCAATGTACAAGTACATCTCCACTCCATGTACAAGTACCTCTCCGCTCAATGTACAAGTACATCTCCGCTCCATGTACCAGTACCTCTCCGCTCAATGTACAAGTACCTCTCCGCTCAATGTACAAGTACATCTCCGCTCCATGTACCAGTACCTCTCCGCTCAATGTACAAGTACATCTGCGCTCCATGTAGGGCTGGGTATCGTTCAAAATTTTTCGATATCGATACCGTTTCGATACTTGGATTTCGATACCGGTTCCTGAACGATACTTTTTTCGATACCAATTTTTAGAAAAATCCATTTTAACAAAAATAAAACTGCATTACACATTGAAATTATTTTACAAATCTTTAGTTTCCCCCCATCTTAAGTTTTACAGCAGAAAAAAATAAAACCTACTGTATTTAACATAACTTTAAGTTCTCTAAACGTATTGCCGTCCCTACAAAAAATATTGGAGTACTACAAAGGAAAGAAATGTAGCTAAAACAAATAAATCAGTGGAATAGTTTTCAGTGCAAAACAGAGAGTTGCAAATCAGGGTTTAATGCTCACTGATGCAACAGAACTCTATTCTTGTACAAACTGATGAGATGGCTCCACTTCATGCATGGAAGACTAGTTGAGCATTGACTAGCCTATCAATATAGCCTTATATGCCACAAAGTGAATCGCATTTATATTCAACAAACTATCATGACATCAGCGTTTGTTAACGAGTTGCTAAAAATACATGGGCGATAACTGCCCGCTTGCACATAACGCTAATTAATTAAACATTAACGCTAGCGTTGCAGATCAGTGTGCTCACTGCTGCAACAGAACGTCATTCTTGTCAAATCTGACGAGACAGCTCAACTTCACTGACTAGCCAATCAATATAAATGAATCGCATTTACATTCAACAAACTATCATGACATCAGCGTTTGTTAACGAGTTGCTAAAAATACACAATGCCCGCTTGCGCATAACGTTACGGCGGCAATTAATTAAACGATCTAATGCTACAACTCACAGCCAGATGCATGGATTTGTCAGACTGAGGGATCTGATAACCGCTAACTTGCGGTAAGCTGAGCTGACCCACCTCTCAATTATTTCTCTTGTCTGTGGAAACCAGTCCGTGTTGTTTCTGTTTCTTTTCCTGCTTTTCATCATCTTCGCCATATGGTAATCCAGGATAGGAGTAGCTTGAGTGGCTAACTTCTTGTATACTATCCGCACCGCACGCCTGGCTCACAGTCACAACAAACACACCGGCTAAAGTGGGCGTAACGTTTCCTGCATGCCTCTACATGACAGCCAATCACCAGCCGTATTAGAGCGCGGCGTGCAAGCATGTCGCATGCTTATAGGCTCAATGACGCTGTTTTGTTTTGGTATCGAAAATTGGTATCGATTGACAAGGGAGGCTTCGATACCCCTTAGTATCGATGTTTCCATTTCGGTGCCAAGTAAGTATCGAAACTCGATACCCAGCCCTAGCTCCATGTACAAGTACCTCTCCGCTCAATGTACAAGTACCTCTCCGCTCAATGTACAAGTACCTCTCCGCTCCATGTACAAGTACCTCTCCGCTCCATGTACAAGTACCTCTCCGCTCCATGTACAAGTACCTCTCCGCTCCATGTACAAGTACATCTCTGCTCCATGTACAAGTACCTCTCCGCTCAATGTACAAGTACATCTCCGCTCCATGTACAAGTACCTCTCCGCTCCATGTACAAGTACATCTCCGCTCCATGTACAAGTACCTCTCCGCTCCATGTACAAGTACCTCTCCGCTCAATGTACAAGTACATCTCCGCTCCATGTACAAGTACCTCTCCGCTCCATGTACAAGTACATCTCCGCTCCATGTACAAGTACCTCTCCGCTCAATGTACAAGTACATCTCCGCTCCATGTACAAGTACATCTCCACTCCATGTACAAGTACCTCTCCGCTCAATGTACAAGTACATCTCCGCTCCATGTACCAGTACCTCTCCGCTCAATGTACAAGTACATCTCCACTCCATGTACAAGTACCTCTCCGCTCAATGTACAAGTACATCTCCGCTCCATGTACCAGTACCTCTCCGCTCAATGTACAAGTACATCTCCACTCCATGTACAAGTACCTCTCCGCTCAATGTACAAGTACATATCCGCTCCATGTACCAGTACCTCTCCGCTCAATGTACAAGTACATCTCCGCTCCATGTACAAGTACCTCTCCGCTCAATGTACAAGTACCTCTCCGCTCAATGTACAAGTACATCTCCGCTCCATGTACCAGTACCTCTCCGCTCAATGTACAAGTACATCTGCGCTCCATGTAGGGCTGGGTATCGTTCAAAATTTTTCGATATCGATACCGTTTCGATACTTGTATTTCGATACCGGTTCCTGAACGATACTTTTTTCGATACCAATTTTTAGAAAAATCCATTTTAACAAAAATAAAACTGCATTACACATTGAAATTATTTTACAAATCTTTAGTTTCCCCCCATCTTAAGTTTTACAGCAGAAAAAAATAAAACCTACTGTATTTAACATAACTTTAAGTTCTCTAAACGTATTGCCGTCCCTACAAAAAATATTGGAGTACTACAAAGGAAAGAAATGTAGCTAAAACAAATAAATCAGTGGAATAGTTTTCAGTGCAAAACAGAGAGTTGCAAATCAGGGTTTAATGCTCACTGATGCAACAGAACTCTATTCTTGTACAAACTGATGAGATGGCTCCACTTCATGCATGGAAGACTAGTTGAGCATTGACTAGCCTATCAATATAGCCTTATATGCCACAAAGTGAATCGCATTTATATTCAACAAACTATCATGACATCAGCGTTTGTTAACGAGTTGCTAAAAATACATGGGCGATAACTGCCCGCTTGCACATAACGCTAATTAATTAAACATTAACGCTAGCGTTGCAGATCAGTGTGCTCACTGCTGCAACAGAACGTCATTCTTGTCAAATCTGACGAGACAGCTCAACTTCACTGACTAGCCAATCAATATAAATGAATCGCATTTACATTCAACAAACTATCATGACATCAGCGTTTGTTAACGAGTTGCTAAAAATACACAATGCCCGCTTGCGCATAACGTTACGGCGGCAATTAATTAAACGATCTAATGCTACAACTCACAGCCAGATGCATGGATTTGTCAGACTGAGGGATCTGATAACCGCTAACTTGCGGTAAGCTGAGCTGACCCACCTCTCAATTATTTCTCTTGTCTGTGGAAACCAGTCCGTGTTGTTTCTGTTTCTTTTCCTGCTTTTCATCATCTTCGCCATATGGTAATCCAGGATAGGAGTAGCTTGAGTGGCTAACTTCTTGTATACTATCCGCACCGCACGCCTGGCTCACAGTCACAACAAACACACCGGCTAAAGTGGGCGTAACGTTTCCTGCATGCCTCTACATGACAGCCAATCACCAGCCGTATTAGAGCGCGGCGTGCAAGCATGTCGCATGCTTATAGGCTCAATGACGCTGTTTTGTTTTGGTATCGAAAATTGGTATCGATTGACAAGGGAGGCTTCGATACCCCTTAGTATCGATGTTTCCATTTCGGTGCCAAGTAAGTATCGAAACTCGATACCCAGCCCTAGCTCCATGTACAAGTACCTCTCCGCTCAATGTACAAGTACCTCTCCGCTCAATGTACAAGTACCTCTCCGCTCCATGTACAAGTACCTCTCCGCTCCATGTACAAGTACCTCTCCGCTCCATGTACAAGTACCTCTCCGCTCCATGTACAAGTACATCTCTGCTCCATGTACAAGTACCTCTCCGCTCAATGTACAAGTACATCTCCGCTCCATGTACAAGTACCTCTCCGCTCCATGTACAAGTACATCTCCGCTCCATGTACAAGTACCTCTCCGCTCCATGTACAAGTACCTCTCCGCTCAATGTACAAGTACATCTCCGCTCCATGTACAAGTACCTCTCCGCTCCATGTACAAGTACATCTCCGCTCCATGTACAAGTACCTCTCCGCTCAATGTACAAGTACATCTCCGCTCCATGTACAAGTACATCTCCACTCCATGTACAAGTACCTCTCCGCTCAATGTACAAGTACATCTCCGCTCCATGTACCAGTACCTCTCCGCTCAATGTACAAGTACATCTCCACTCCATGTACAAGTACCTCTCCGCTCAATGTACAAGTACATCTCCGCTCCATGTACCAGTACCTCTCCGCTCAATGTACAAGTACATCTCCACTCCATGTACAAGTACCTCTCCGCTCAATGTACAAGTACATCTCCGCTCCATGTACCAGTACCTCTCCGCTCCATGTACAAGTACCTCTCCGCTCCATGTACAAGTACCTCTCCGCTCCATGTACAAGTACATCTCTGCTCCATGTACAAGTACCTCTCCGCTCAATGTACAAGTACATCTCCGCTCCATGTACAAGTACCTCTCCGCTCCATGTACAAGTACATCTCCGCTCCATGTACAAGTACCTCTCCGCTCCATGTACAAGTACCTCTCCGCTCAATGTACAAGTACATCTCCGCTCCATGTACAAGTACCTCTCCGCTCCATGTACAAGTACATCTCCGCTCCATGTACAAGTACCTCTCCGCTCAATGTACAAGTACATCTCCGCTCCATGTACAAGTACATCTCCACTCCATGTACAAGTACCTCTCCGCTCAATGTACAAGTACATCTCCGCTCCATGTACCAGTACCTCTCCGCTCAATGTACAAGTACATCTCCACTCCATGTACAAGTACCTCTCCGCTCAATGTACAAGTACATCTGCGCTCCATGTAGGGCTGGGTATCGTTCAAAATTTTTCGATATCGATACCGTTTCGATACTTGGATTTCGATACCGGTTCCTGAACGATACTTTTTTCGATACCAATTTTTAGAAAAATCCATTTTAACAAAAATAAAACTGCATTACACATTGAAATTATTTTACAAATCTTTAGTTTCCCCCCATCTTAAGTTTTACAGCAGAAAAAAATAAAACCTACTGTATTTAACATAACTTTAAGTTCTCTAAACGTATTGCCGTCCCTACAAAAAATATTGGAGTACTACAAAGGAAAGAAATGTAGCTAAAACAAATAAATCAGTGGAATAGTTTTCAGTGCAAAACAGAGAGTTGCAAATCAGGGTTTAATGCTCACTGATGCAACAGAACTCTATTCTTGTACAAACTGATGAGATGGCTCCACTTCATGCATGGAAGACTAGTTGAGCATTGACTAGCCTATCAATATAGCCTTATATGCCACAAAGTGAATCGCATTTATATTCAACAAACTATCATGACATCAGCGTTTGTTAACGAGTTGCTAAAAATACATGGGCGATAACTGCCCGCTTGCACATAACGCTAATTAATTAAACATTAACGCTAGCGTTGCAGATCAGTGTGCTCACTGCTGCAACAGAACGTCATTCTTGTCAAATCTGACGAGACAGCTCAACTTCACTGACTAGCCAATCAATATAAATGAATCGCATTTACATTCAACAAACTATCATGACATCAGCGTTTGTTAACGAGTTGCTAAAAATACACAATGCCCGCTTGCGCATAACGTTACGGCGGCAATTAATTAAACGATCTAATGCTACAACTCACAGCCAGATGCATGGATTTGTCAGACTGAGGGATCTGATAACCGCTAACTTGCGGTAAGCTGAGCTGACCCACCTCTCAATTATTTCTCTTGTCTGTGGAAACCAGTCCGTGTTGTTTCTGTTTCTTTTCCTGCTTTTCATCATCTTCGCCATATGGTAATCCAGGATAGGAGTAGCTTGAGTGGCTAACTTCTTGTATACTATCCGCACCGCACGCCTGGCTCACAGTCACAACAAACACACCGGCTAAAGTGGGCGTAACGTTTCCTGCATGCCTCTACATGACAGCCAATCACCAGCCGTATTAGAGCGCGGCGTGCAAGCATGTCGCATGCTTATAGGCTCAATGACGCTGTTTTGTTTTGGTATCGAAAATTGGTATCGATTGACAAGGGAGGCTTCGATACCCCTTAGTATCGATGTTTCCATTTCGGTGCCAAGTAAGTATCGAAACTCGATACCCAGCCCTAGCTCCATGTACAAGTACCTCTCCGCTCAATGTACAAGTACCTCTCCGCTCAATGTACAAGTACCTCTCCGCTCCATGTACAAGTACCTCTCCGCTCCATGTACAAGTACCTCTCCGCTCCATGTACAAGTACCTCTCCGCTCCATGTACAAGTACATCTCTGCTCCATGTACAAGTACCTCTCCGCTCAATGTACAAGTACATCTCCGCTCCATGTACAAGTACCTCTCCGCTCCATGTACAAGTACATCTCCGCTCCATGTACAAGTACCTCTCCGCTCCATGTACAAGTACCTCTCCGCTCAATGTACAAGTACATCTCCGCTCCATGTACAAGTACATCTCTG
Source organism: Poromitra crassiceps (assembly GCF_964638095.1). Classification (NCBI taxonomy): domain Eukaryota; kingdom Metazoa; phylum Chordata; class Actinopteri; order Beryciformes; family Melamphaidae; genus Poromitra; species Poromitra crassiceps. Next base: position 625,867 of record NW_028152251.1, read on the forward strand.
CTCCATGTACAAGTACCTCTCCGCTCAATGTACAAGTACATCTCCGCTCCATGTACAAGTACCTCTCCACTCCATGTACAAGTACCTCTCCGGTCCATGTACAAGTACCTCTCCGCTCCATGTACAAGTACCTCTCCGCTCCATGTACAAGTACCTCTCCGCTCAATGTCAAGTGTCGACAGTACCTCTCCGCTCCATGTACAAATACCTCTCCGCTCTCATGTACAAGTACCTCTCCGCTCCATGTACAAGTACCTCTCCGCTAAATGTCAAGTGTCGACAGTACCTCTCCGCTCCATGTACAAATACCTCTCCGCTCCATGTACAAGTACCTCTCCGCTCTCATGTACAAGTACTGTAGAAAAGGGCCCATAATGGCCCACCGTCAAGCCTGTTCTTGGGGCAGTCGATGCCCACCAGCCGGCGCGCCACGACGTAATGATGATGACATCATCAACAATGACACTGATGATGTCATAGCATAGAGCTCACCTGTGAGGTCATCGGCAATGTCAGACGTAACATCGATGATGTCATAGCTCCCTAGAACGTTGTGACATCACCAATGACGTGATGTCATACACCGAAACGCGAGCATATAAGCCACAACTGGGATATTAACTTTAAGACGACTCACTTCTAGGCTTGACTAACCTCATCCAAGAGATTCCAGCTTGACTAACCTCATCCGAGAGATTCCTGCTTGATTCAGGTATTTCTTACTCCCCTAATAATGTTCACCTTCACCGCGACCAAACCCGGACCCGAACTGAATCCTGGCCATCTTCCAACCGGCCAGGCCCTGGTGCCTGATTGCCTTACACCCAGTCATCCCAGTGGTATTTCAACCGAGTCCCAGGACCGACAAGTCGGTCCCTACCTCCATCTCCGTGATTCTGACCGATCAGAGCGCGTGAGCCCTCATCCACGATCCAGCACACTTCACGAGGCAAGCCCAAACGCTTTGCCTCCAGCGAGCCAACAAGCTTCGCTACAAGTACCTCTCCGCTCCATGTACAAGTAGCTCTCCGCTCAATGTACAAGTGTCGACAGTACCTTTCCGCTCCATGTACAAATACCTCTCCGCTCTCATGTACAAGTACCTCTCCGCTCCATGTACAAGTACCTCTCCGCTCAATGTACAAATACCTCTCCGCTCCATGTATAAGTACCTCTCCGCTCTATGTACAAGTACCTCTCCGCTCCATGTACAAGTACCTCTCCGCTCAATGTACAAATACCTCTCCGCTCCATGTACAAGTAGCTCTCCGCTGAATGTACAAGTGTCGACAGTACCTCTCCGCTCAATGTACAAGTACCTCTCCGCTCAATGTACAAATACCTCTCCGCTCCATGTACAAGTACCTCTCCGCTCAATGTCAAGTATCGACAGTACCTCTCCGCTCCATGTACAAGTACCTCTCCGCTGAATGTACAAGTGTCGACAGTACCTCTCCGCTCAATGTACAAGTACCTCTCCGTTCCATGTACAAGTACCTCTCCGCTCTCATGTACAAGTACCTCTCCGCTCCATGTACAAGTACCTCTCCGCTCAATGTACAAGTACCTCTGCGCTCCATGTACAAGTACCTCTCCGCTCAATGTACAAGTACCTCTCCGCTCAATGTACAAGTGTCGACAGTACCTCTCCGCTCCATGTACAAGTACCTCTCCGCTCAATGTACAAGTGTCGACAGTACCTCTACGCTCAATGTACAAGTGTCGACAGTACCTCTCCGCTCTCATGTACAAGTACCTCTCCGATCCATGTACAAGTACATCTCCGCTCCATGTACAAGTACATCTCCGCTCAATGTACAAGTACCTCTCCGCTCCATGTACAAGTACCTCTCCGCTCCATGTACAAGTACCTCTCCGCTCCATGTACAAGTACCTCTCCGCTCCATGTACAAGTACCTCTCCGCTCAATGTACAAGTACCTCTCCGCTCCATGTACAAGTACCTCTCCGCTCCATGTACAAGTACCTCTCCGCTCCATGTACAAGTACCTCTCCGCTCAATGTACAATTACCTCTCCGCTCCATGTACAAGTACCTCTCCGCTCCATGTACAAGTACCTCTCCGCTCCATGTACAAGTACCTCTCCGCTCAATGTACAAGTACCTCTCCGCTCCCTGTACAAGTACATCTCCGCTCCATGTACAAGTACCTCTCCGCTCCATGTACAAGTACCTCTCCGCTCAATGTACAAGTGTCGACAGTACCTCTCCGCTCCATGTACAAGTACCTCTCCGCTCCATGTACAAGTACCTCTCCGCTCAATGTACAAGTGTCGACAGTACCTCTCCGCTCCATCTACAAGTACCTCTCCGCTCAATGTACAAGTACCTCTCCGCTGAATGTACAAGTACCTCTCCGCTCCATGTACAAGTACCTCTCCGCTCCTTGTACAAATACCTCTCCGCTCCATGTACAAGTACCTCTCCGCTGAATGTACAAGTGTCGACAGTACCTCTCCGCTCAATGTACAAGTACCTCTCCGCTCCATGTACAAGTACCTCTCCGCTCTCATGTACAAGTACCTCTCCGCTCCATGTACAAGTACCTCTCCGCTCAATGTACAAGTACCTCTGCGCTCCATGTACAAGTACCTCTCCGCTCAATGTACAAGTACCTCTCCGCTCAATGTACAAGTGTCGACAGTACCTCTCCGCTCCATGTACAAGTACCTCTCCGCTCAATGTACAAGTGTCGACAGTACCTCTACGCTCAATGTACAAGTGTCGACAGTACCTCTCCGCTCTCATGTACAAGTACCTCTCCGATCCATGTACAAGTACATCTCCGCTCCATGTACAAGTACATCTCCGCTCAATGTACAAGTACCTCTCCGCTCCATGTACAAGTACCTCTCCGCTCCATGTACAAGTACCTCTCCGCTCCATGTACAAGTACCTCTCCGCTCCATGTACAAGTACCTCTCCGCTCAATGTACAAGTACCTCTCCGCTCCATGTACAAGTACCTCTCCGCTCAATGTACAAGTACCTCTCCGCTCCATGTACAAGTACCTCTCCGCTCCATGTACAAGTACCTCTCCGCTCCATGTACAAGTACCTCTCCGCTCAATGTCAAGTATCGACAGTACCTCTCCGCTCCATGTACAAGTACCTCTCCGCTGAATGTACAAGTGTCGACAGTACCTCTCCGCTCAATGTACAAGTACCTCTCCGCTCCATGTACAAGTACCTCTCCGCTCTCATGTACAAGTACCTCTCCGCTCCATGTACAAGTACCTCTCCGCTCAATGTACAAGTACCTCTGCGCTCCATGTACAAGTACCTCTCCGCTCAATGTACAAGTACCTCTCCGCTCAATGTACAAGTGTCGACAGTACCTCTCCGCTCCATGTACAAGTACCTCTCCGCTCAATGTACAAGTGTCGACAGTACCTCTACGCTCAATGTACAAGTGTCGACAGTACCTCTCCGCTCTCATGTACAAGTACCTCTCCGATCCATGTACAAGTACCTCTCCGCTCCATGTACAAGTACCTCTCCGCTCCATGTACAAGTACCTCTCCGCTCCATGTACAAGTACCTCTCCGCTCCATGTACAAGTACCTCTCCGCTCAATGTACAAGTACCTCTCCGCTCCATGTACAAGTACCTCTCCGCTCCATGTACAAGTACCTCTCCGCTCCATGTACAAGTACCTCTCCGCTCAATGTACAAGTACCTCTCCGCTCCATGTACAAGTACCTCTCCGCTCCATGTACAAGTACCTCTCCGCTCCATGTACAAGTACCTCTCCGCTCAATGTACAAGTACCTCTCCGCTCCCTGTACAAGTACATCTCCGCTCCATGTACAAGTACCTCTCCGCTCCATGTACAAGTACCTCTCCGCTCAATGTACAAGTGTCGACAGTACCTCTCCGCTCCATGTACAAGTACCTCTCCGCTCCATGTACAAGTACCTCTCCGCTCAATGTACAAGTGTCGACAGTACCTCTCCGCTCCATCTACAAGTACCTCTCCGCTCAATGTACAAGTACCTCTCCGCTCCCTGTACAAGCACCTCTCCGCTACATGTACAAGTACCTCTCCGCTCCATGTACAAGTACCTCTCCGCTCCATGTACAAGTACCTCTCCGCTCAATGTACAAGTACCTCTCCGCTCCATGTACAAATACCTCTCCGCTCCATGTACAAATACCTCTCCGCTCCATGTACAAGTACCTCTCCGCTCCATGTACCAGTACCTCTCCGCTCAATGTACAAGTACATCTCCGCTCAATGTACAAGTACATCTCCGCTCAATGTACAAGTACGTCTCCGCTCAATGTACAAGTACCTCTCCGCTCAATGTACAAGTACCTCTCCGCTCCATGTACAAGTACCTCTCCGCTCAATGTACAAGTACATCTCCGCTCCATGTACCAGTACCTCTCCGCTCAATGTACAAGTACCTCTCCGCTCAATGTACAAGTACATCTCCGCTCCATGTACAAGTACGTCTCCGCTCAATGTATAAGTACCTCTCCGCTCCATGTACAAGTACCTCTCCGCTCCATGTACAAGTACATCTCCGCTCCATGTACAAGTACATCTCCGCTCCATGTACAAGTACCTCTCCGCTCCATGTACAAGTACCTCTCCGCTCCATGTACAAGTACATCTCCGCTCCATGTACAAGTACCTCTCCGCTCAATGTACAAGTACATCTCCGCTCCATGTACAAGTACATCTCCACTCCATGTACAAGTACCTCTCCGCTCAATGTACAAGTACATCTCCGCTCCATGTACCAGTACCTCTCCGCTCAATGTACAAGTACATCTCCACTCCATGTACAAGTACCTCTCCGCTCAATGTACAAGTACATCTCCGCTCCATGTACCAGTACCTCTCCGCTCAATGTACAAGTACATCTCCACTCCATGTACAAGTACCTCTCCGCTCAATGTACAAGTACATCTCCGCTCCATGTACCAGTACCTCTCCGCTCAATGTACAAGTACATCTCCGCTCCATGTACAAGTACCTCTCCGCTCAATGTACAAGTACCTCTCCGCTCAATGTACAAGTACATCTCCGCTCCATGTACCAGTACCTCTCCGCTCAATGTACAAGTACATCTGCGCTCCATGTAGGGCTGGGTATCGTTCAAAATTTTTCGATATCGATACCGTTTCGATACTTGGATTTCGATACCGGTTCCTGAACGATACTTTTTTCGATACCAATTTTTAGAAAAATCCATTTTAACAAAAATAAAACTGCATTACACATTGAAATTATTTTACAAATCTTTAGTTTCCCCCCATCTTAAGTTTTACAGCAGAAAAAAATAAAACCTACTGTATTTAACATAACTTTAAGTTCTCTAAACGTATTGCCGTCCCTACAAAAAATATTGGAGTACTACAAAGGAAAGAAATGTAGCTAAAACAAATAAATCAGTGGAATAGTTTTCAGTGCAAAACAGAGAGTTGCAAATCAGGGTTTAATGCTCACTGATGCAACAGAACTCTATTCTTGTACAAACTGATGAGATGGCTCCACTTCATGCATGGAAGACTAGTTGAGCATTGACTAGCCTATCAATATAGCCTTATATGCCACAAAGTGAATCGCATTTATATTCAACAAACTATCATGACATCAGCGTTTGTTAACGAGTTGCTAAAAATACATGGGCGATAACTGCCCGCTTGCACATAACGCTAATTAATTAAACATTAACGCTAGCGTTGCAGATCAGTGTGCTCACTGCTGCAACAGAACGTCATTCTTGTCAAATCTGACGAGACAGCTCAACTTCACTGACTAGCCAATCAATATAAATGAATCGCATTTACATTCAACAAACTATCATGACATCAGCGTTTGTTAACGAGTTGCTAAAAATACACAATGCCCGCTTGCGCATAACGTTACGGCGGCAATTAATTAAACGATCTAATGCTACAACTCACAGCCAGATGCATGGATTTGTCAGACTGAGGGATCTGATAACCGCTAACTTGCGGTAAGCTGAGCTGACCCACCTCTCAATTATTTCTCTTGTCTGTGGAAACCAGTCCGTGTTGTTTCTGTTTCTTTTCCTGCTTTTCATCATCTTCGCCATATGGTAATCCAGCATAGGAGTAGCTTGAGTGGCTAACTTCTTGTATACTATCCGCACCGCACGCCTGGCTCACAGTCACAACAAACACACCGGCTAAAGTGGGCGTAACGTTTCCTGCATGCCTCTACATGACAGCCAATCACCAGCCGTATTAGAGCGCGGCGTGCAAGCATGTCGCATGCTTATAGGCTCAATGACGCTGTTTTGTTTTGGTATCGAAAATTGGTATCGATTGACAAGGGAGGCTTCGATACCCCTTAGTATCGATGTTTCCATTTCGGTGCCAAGTAAGTATCGAAACTCGATACCCAGCCCTAGCTCCATGTACAAGTACCTCTCCGCTCAATGTACAAGTACCTCTCCGCTCAATGTACAAGTACCTCTCCGCTCCATGTACAAGTACCTCTCCGCTCCATGTACAAGTACCTCTCCGCTCCATGTACAAGTACCTCTCCGCTCCATGTACAAGTACATCTCTGCTCCATGTACAAGTACCTCTCCGCTCAATGTACAAGTACATCTCCGCTCCATGTACAAGTACCTCTCCGCTCCATGTACAAGTACATCTCCGCTCCATGTACAAGTACCTCTCCGCTCCATGTACAAGTACCTCTCCGCTCAATGTACAAGTACATCTCCGCTCCATGTACAAGTACATCTCTGCTCCATGTACAAGTACCTCTCCGCTCAATGTACAAGTACATCTCCGCTCCATGTACAAGTACCTCTCCGCTCCATGTACAAGTACCTCTCCGGTCCATGTACAAGTACCTCTCCGCTCCATGTACAAGTACCTCTCCGCTCCATGTACAAGTACCCCTCCGCTCAATGTCAAGTGTCGACAGTACCTCTCCGCTCCATGTACAAATACCTCTCCGCTCTCATGTACAAGTACCTCTCCGCTCCATGTACAAGTACCTCTCCGCTCAATGTCAAGTGTCGACAGTACCTCTCCGCTCCATGTACAAATACCTCTCCGCTCCATGTACAAGTACCTCTCCGCTCTCATGTACAAGTACCTCTCCGCTCCATGTACAAGTAGCTCTCCGCTCAATGTACAAGTGTCGACAGTACCTTTCCGCTCCATGTACAAATACCTCTCCGCTCTCATGTACAAGTACCTCTCCGCTCCATGTACAAGTACCTCTCCGCTCAATGTACAAATACCTCTCCGCTCCATGTATAAGTACCTCTCCGCTCTATGTACAAGTACCTCTCCGCTCCATGTACAAGTACCTCTCCGCTCAATGTACAAATACCTCTCCGCTCCATGTACAAGTAGCTCTCCGCTGAATGTACAAGTGTCGACAGTACCTCTCCGCTCAATGTACAAGTACCTCTCCGCTCAATGTACAAATACCTCTCCGCTCCATGTACAAGTACCTCTCCGCTCAATGTCAAGTATCGACAGTACCTCTCCGCTCCATGTACAAGTACCTCTCCGCTGAATGTACAAGTGTCGACAGTACCTCTCCGCTCAATGTACAAGTACCTCTCCGCTCCATGTACAAGTACCTCTCCGCTCTCATGTACAAGTACCTCTCCGCTCCATGTACAAGTACCTCTCCGCTCAATGTACAAGTACCTCTGCGCTCCATGTACAAGTACCTCTCCGCTCAATGTACAAGTACCTCTCCGCTCAATGTACAAGTGTCGACAGTACCTCTCCGCTCCATGTACAAGTACCTCTCCGCTCAATGTACAAGTGTCGACAGTACCTCTACGCTCAATGTACAAGTGTCGACAGTACCTCTCCGCTCTCATGTACAAGTACCTCTCCGATCCATGTACAAGTACATCTCCGCTCCATGTACAAGTACATCTCCGCTCAATGTACAAGTACCTCTCCGCTCCATGTACAAGTACCTCTCCGCTCCATGTACAAGTACCTCTCCGCTCCATGTACAAGTACCTCTCCGCTCCATGTACAAGTACCTCTCCGCTCAATGTACAAGTACCTCTCCGCTCCATGTACAAGTACCTCTCCGCTCAATGTACAAGTACCTCTCCGCTCCATGTACAAGTACCTCTCCGCTCCATGTACAAGTACCTCTCCGCTCCATGTACAAGTACCTCTCCGCTCAATGTCAAGTATCGACAGTACCTCTCCGCTCCATGTACAAGTACCTCTCCGCTGAATGTACAAGTGTCGACAGTACCTCTCCGCTCAATGTACAAGTACCTCTCCGCTCCATGTACAAGTACCTCTCCGCTCTCATGTACAAGTACCTCTCCGCTCCATGTACAAGTACCTCTCCGCTCAATGTACAAGTACCTCTGCGCTCCATGTACAAGTACCTCTCCGCTCAATGTACAAGTACCTCTCCGCTCAATGTACAAGTGTCGACAGTACCTCTCCGCTCCATGTACAAGTACCTCTCCGCTCAATGTACAAGTGTCGACAGTACCTCTACGCTCAATGTACAAGTGTCGACAGTACCTCTCCGCTCTCATGTACAAGTACCTCTCCGATCCATGTACAAGTACATCTCCGCTCCATGTACAAGTACATCTCCGCTCAATGTACAAGTACCTCTCCGCTCCATGTACAAGTACCTCTCCGCTCCATGTACAAGTACCTCTCCGCTCCATGTACAAGTACCTCTCCGCTCCATGTACAAGTACCTCTCCGCTCAATGTACAAGTACCTCTCCGCTCCATGTACAAGTACCTCTCCGCTCCATGTACAAGTACCTCTCCGCTCCATGTACAAGTACCTCTCCGCTCAATGTACAAGTACCTCTCCGCTCCATGTACAAGTACCTCTCCGCTCCATGTACAAGTACCTCTCCGCTCCATGTACAAGTACCTCTCCGCTCAATGTACAAGTACCTCTCCGCTCCCTGTACAAGTACATCTCCGCTCCATGTACAAGTACCTCTCCGCTCCATGTACAAGTACCTCTCCGCTCAATGTACAAGTGTCGACAGTACCTCTCCGCTCCATGTACAAGTACCTCTCCGCTCCATGTACAAGTACCTCTCCGCTCAATGTACAAGTGTCGACAGTACCTCTCCGCTCCATCTACAAGTACCTCTCCGCTCAATGTACAAGTACCTCTCCGCTGAATGTACAAGTACCTCTCCGCTCCATGTACAAGTACCTCTCCGCTCCATGTACAAATACCTCTCCGCTCCATGTACAAGTACCTCTCCGCTCCATGTACAAGCACCTCTCCGCTACATGTACAAGTACCTCTCCGCTCCATGTACAAGTACCTCTCCGCTCCATGTACAAGTACCTCTCCGCTCAATGTACAAGTACCTCTCCGCTCCATGTACAAATACCTCTCCGCTCCATGTACAAATACCTCTCCGCTCCATGTACAAGTACCTCTCCGCTCCATGTACCAGTACCTCTCCGCTCAATGTACAAGTACATCTCCGCTCAATGTACAAGTACATCTCCGCTCAATGTACAAGTACGTCTCCGCTCAATGTACAAGTACCTCTCCGCTCAATGTACAAGTACCTCTCCGCTCCATGTACAAGTACCTCTCCGCTCAATGTACAAGTACATCTCCGCTCCATGTACCAGTACCTCTCCGCTCAATGTACAAGTACCTCTCCGCTCAATGTACAAGTACATCTCCGCTCCATGTACAAGTACGTCTCCGCTCAATGTATAAGTACCTCTCCGCTCCATGTACAAGTACCTCTCCGCTCCATGTACAAGTACATCTCCGCTCCATGTACAAGTACATCTCCGCTCCATGTACAAGTACCTCTCCGCTCCATGTACAAGTACCTCTCCGCTCCATGTACAAGTACATCTCCGCTCCATGTACAAGTACCTCTCCGCTCAATGTACAAGTACATCTCCGCTCCATGTACAAGTACATCTCCACTCCATGTACAAGTACCTCTCCGCTCAATGTACAAGTACATCTCCGCTCCATGTACCAGTACCTCTCCGCTCAATGTACAAGTACATCTCCACTCCATGTACAAGTACCTCTCTGCTCAATGTACAAGTACATCTCCGCTCCATGTACCAGTACCTCTCCGCTCAATGTACAAGTACATCTCCACTCCATGTACAAGTACCTCTCCGCTCAATGTACAAGTACATCTCCGCTCCATGTACCAGTACCTCTCCGCTCAATGTACAAGTACATCTCCGCTCCATGTACAAGTACCTCTCCGCTCAATGTACAAGTACCTCTCCGCTCAATGTACAAGTACATCTCCGCTCCATGTACCAGTACCTCTCCGCTCAATGTACAAGTACATCTGCGCTCCATGTAGGGCTGGGTATCGTTCAAAATTTTTCGATATCGATACCGTTTCGATACTTGGATTTCGATACCGGTTCCTGAACGATACTTTTTTCGATACCAATTTTTAGAAAAATCCATTTTAACAAAAATAAAACTGCATTACACATTGAAATTATTTTACAAATCTTTAGTTTCCCCCCATCTTAAGTTTTACAGCAGAAAAAAATAAAACCTACTGTATTTAACATAACTTTAAGTTCTCTAAACGTATTGCCGTCCCTACAAAAAATATTGGAGTACTACAAAGGAAAGAAATGTAGCTAAAACAAATAAATCAGTGGAATAGTTTTCAGTGCAAAACAGAGAGTTGCAAATCAGGGTTTAATGCTCACTGATGCAACAGAACTCTATTCTTGTACAAACTGATGAGATGGCTCCACTTCATGCATGGAAGACTAGTTGAGCATTGACTAGCCTATCAATATAGCCTTATATGCCACAAAGTGAATCGCATTTATATTCAACAAACTATCATGACATCAGCGTTTGTTAACGAGTTGCTAAAAATACATGGGCGATAACTGCCCGCTTGCACATAACGCTAATTAATTAAACATTAACGCTAGCGTTGCAGATCAGTGTGCTCACTGCTGCAACAGAACGTCATTCTTGTCAAATCTGACGAGACAGCTCAACTTCACTGACTAGCCAATCAATATAAATGAATCGCATTTACATTCAACAAACTATCATGACATCAGCGTTTGTTAACGAGTTGCTAAAAATACACAATGCCCGCTTGCGCATAACGTTACGGCGGCAATTAATTAAACGATCTAATGCTACAACTCACAGCCAGATGCATGGATTTGTCAGACTGAGGGATCTGATAACCGCTAACTTGCGGTAAGCTGAGCTGACCCACCTCTCAATTATTTCTCTTGTCTGTGGAAACCAGTCCGTGTTGTTTCTGTTTCTTTTCCTGCTTTTCATCATCTTCGCCATATGGTAATCCAGGATAGGAGTAGCTTGAGTGGCTAACTTCTTGTATACTATCCGCACCGCACGCCTGGCTCACAGTCACAACAAACACACCGGCTAAAGTGGGCGTAACGTTTCCTGCATGCCTCTACATGACAGCCAATCACCAGCCGTATTAGAGCGCGGCGTGCAAGCATGTCGCATGCTTATAGGCTCAATGACGCTGTTTTGTTTTGGTATCGAAAATTGGTATCGATTGACAAGGGAGGCTTCGATACCCCTTAGTATCGATGTTTCCATTTCGGTGCCAAGTAAGTATCGAAACTCGATACCCAGCCCTAGCTCCATGTACAAGTACCTCTCCGCTCAATGTACAAGTACCTCTCCGCTCAATGTACAAGTACCTCTCCGCTCCATGTACAAGTACCTCTCCGCTCCATGTACAAGTACCTCTCCGCTCCATGTACAAGTACCTCTCCGCTCCATGTACAAGTACATCTCTGCTCCATGTACAAGTACCTCTCCGCTCAATGTACAAGTACATCTCCGCTCCATGTACAAGTACCTCTCCGCTCCATGTACAAGTACATCTCCGCTCCATGTACAAGTACCTCTCCGCTCCATGTACAAGTACCTCTCCGCTCAATGTACAAGTACATCTCCGCTCCATGTACAAGTACCTCTCCGCTCCATGTACAAGTACATCTCCGCTCCATGTACAAGTACCTCTCCGCTCAATGTACAAGTACATCTCCGCTCCATGTACAAGTACATATCCACTCCATGTACAAGTACCTCTCCGCTCAATGTACAAGTACATCTCCGCTCCATGTACCAGTACCTCTCCGCTCAATGTACAAGTACATCTCCACTCCATGTACAAGTACCTCTCCGCTCAATGTACAAGTACATCTCCGCTCCATGTACCAGTACCTCTCCGCTCAATGTACAAGTACATCTCCACTCCATGTACAAGTACCTCTCCACTCAATGTACAAGTACATCTCCGCTCCATGTACCAGTACCTCTCCGCTCCATGTACAAGTACCTCTCCGCTCCATGTACAAGTACCTCTCCGCTCCATGTACAAGTACATCTCTGCTCCATGTACAAGTACCTCTCCGCTCAATGTACAAGTACATCTCCGCTCCATGTACAAGTACCTCTCCGCTCCATGTACAAGTACATCTCCGCTCCATGTACAAGTACCTCTCCGCTCCATGTACAAGTACCTCTCCGCTCAATGTACAAGTACATCTCCGCTCCATGTACAAGTACCTCTCCGCTCCATGTACAAGTACATCTCCGCTCCATGTACAAGTACCTCTCCGCTCAATGTACAAGTACATCTCCGCTCCATGTACAAGTACATCTCCACTCCATGTACAAGTACCTCTCCGCTCAATGTACAAGTACATCTCCGCTCCATGTACCAGTACCTCTCCGCTCAATGTACAAGTACATCTCCACTCCATGTACAAGTACCTCTCCGCTCAATGTACAAGTACATCTCCGCTCCATGTACCAGTACCTCTCCGCTCAATGTACAAGTACATCTCCACTCCATGTACAAGTACCTCTCCGCTCAATGTACAAGTACATCTGCGCTCCATGTAGGGCTGGGTATCGTTCAAAATTTTTCGATATCGATACCGTTTCGATACTTGGATTTCGATACCGGTTCCTGAACGATACTTTTTTCGATACCAATTTTTAGAAAAATCCATTTTAACAAAAATAAAACTGCATTACACATTGAAATTATTTTACAAATCTTTAGTTTCCCCCCATCTTAAGTTTTACAGCAGAAAAAAATAAAACCTACTGTATTTAACATAACTTTAAGTTCTCTAAACGTATTGCCGTCCCTACAAAAAATATTGGAGTACTACAAAGGAAAGAAATGTAGCTAAAACAAATAAATCAGTGGAATAGTTTTCAGTGCAAAACAGAGAGTTGCAAATCAGGGTTTAATGCTCACTGATGCAACAGAACTCTATTCTTGTACAAACTGATGAGATGGCTCCACTTCATGCATGGAAGACTAGTTGAGCATTGACTAGCCTATCAATATAGCCTTATATGCCACAAAGTGAATCGCATTTATATTCAACAAACTATCATGACATCAGCGTTTGTTAACGAGTTGCTAAAAATACATGGGCGATAACTGCCCGCTTGCACATAACGCTAATTAATTAAACATTAACGCTAGCGTTGCAGATCAGTGTGCTCACTGCTGCAACAGAACGTCATTCTTGTCAAATCTGACGAGACAGCTCAACTTCACTGACTAGCCAATCAATATAAATGAATCGCATTTACATTCAACAAACTATCATGACATCAGCGTTTGTTAACGAGTTGCTAAAAATACACAATGCCCGCTTGCGCATAACGTTACGGCGGCAATTAATTAAACGATCTAATGCTACAACTCACAGCCAGATGCATGGATTTGTCAGACTGAGGGATCTGATAACCGCTAACTTGCGGTAAGCTGAGCTGACCCACCTCTCAATTATTTCTCTTGTCTGTGGAAACCAGTCCGTGTTGTTTCTGTTTCTTTTCCTGCTTTTCATCATCTTCGCCATATGGTAATCCAGCATAGGAGTAGCTTGAGTGGCTAACTTCTTGTATACTATCCGCACCGCACGCCTGGCTCACAGTCACAACAAACACACCGGCTAAAGTGGGCGTAACGTTTCCTGCATGCCTCTACATGACAGCCAATCACCAGCCGTATTAGAGCGCGGCGTGCAAGCATGTCGCATGCTTATAGGCTCAATGACGCTGTTTTGTTTTGGTATCGAAAATTGGTATCGATTGACAAGGGAGGCTTCGATACCCCTTAGTATCGATGTTTCCATTTCGGTGCCAAGTAAGTATCGAAACTCGATACCCAGCCCTAGCTCCATGTACAAGTACCTCTCCGCTCAATGTACAAGTACCTCTCCGCTCAATGTACAAGTACCTCTCCGCTCCATGTACAAGTACCTCTCCGCTCCATGTACAAGTACCTCTCCGCTCCATGTACAAGTACCTCTCCGCTCCATGTACAAGTACATCTCTGCTCCATGTACAAGTACCTCTCCGCTCAATGTACAAGTACATCTCCGCTCCATGTACAAGTACCTCTCCGCTCCATGTACAAGTACATCTCCGCTCCATGTACAAGTACCTCTCCGCTCCATGTACAAGTACCTCTCCGCTCAATGTACAAGTACATCTCCGCTCCATGTACAAGTACATCTCTGCTCCATGTACAAGTACCTCTCCGCTCAATGTACAAGTACATCTCTGCTCCATGTACAAGTACCTCTCCGCTCCATGTACAAGTACCTCTCCGGTCCATGTACAAGTACCTCTCCGCTCCATGTACAAGTACCTCTCCGCTCCATGTACAAGTACCTCTCCGCTCAATGTCAAGTGTCGACAGTACCTCTCCGCTCCATGTACAAATACCTCTCCGCTCTCATGTACAAGTACCTCTCCGCTCCATGTACAAGTACCTCTCCGCTCAATGTCAAGTGTCGACAGTACCTCTCCGCTCCATGTACAAATACCTCTCCGCTCCATGTACAAGTACCTCTCCGCTCTCATGTACAAGTACCTCTCCGCTCCATGTACAAGTAGCTCTCCGCTCAATGTACAAGTGTCGACAGTACCTTTCCGCTCCATGTACAAATACCTCTCCGCTCTCATGTACAAGTACCTCTCCGCTCCATGTACAAGTACCTCTCCGCTCAATGTACAAATACCTCTCCGCTCCATGTATAAGTACCTCTCCGCTCTATGTACAAGTACCTCTCCGCTCCATGTACAAGTACCTCTCCGCTCAATGTACAAATACCTCTCCGCTCCATGTACAAGTAGCTCTCCGCTGAATGTACAAGTGTCGACAGTACCTCTCCGCTCAATGTACAAGTACCTCTCCGCTGAATGTACAAATACCTCTCCGCTCCATGTACAAGTACCTCTCCGCTCAATGTCAAGTATCGACAGTACCTCTCCGCTCCATGTACAAGTACCTCTCCGCTGAATGTACAAGTGTCGACAGTACCTCTCCGCTCAATGTACAAGTACCTCTCCGCTCCATGTACAAGTACCTCTCCGCTCTCATGTACAAGTACCTCTCCGCTCCATGTACAAGTACCTCTCCGCTCAATGTACAAGTACCTCTGCGCTCCATGTACAAGTACCTCTCCGCTCAATGTACAAGTACCTCTCCGCTCAATGTACAAGTGTCGACAGTACCTCTCCGCTCCATGTACAAGTACCTCTCCGCTCAATGTACAAGTGTCGACAGTACCTCTACGCTCAATGTACAAGTGTCGACAGTACCTCTCCGCTCTCATGTACAAGTACCTCTCCGATCCATGTACAAGTACATCTCCGCTCCATGTACAAGTACATCTCCGCTCAATGTACAAGTACCTCTCCGCTCCATGTACAAGTACCTCTCCGCTCCATGTACAAGTACCTCTCCGCTCCATGTACAAGTACCTCTCCGCTCCATGTACAAGTACCTCTCCGCTCAATGTACAAGTACCTCTCCGCTCCATGTACAAGTACCTCTCCGCTCAATGTACAAGTACCTCTCCGCTCCATGTACAAGTACCTCTCCGCTCCATGTACAAGTACCTCTCCGCTCCATGTACAAGTACCTCTCCGCTCAATGTCAAGTATCGACAGTACCTCTCCGCTCCATGTACAAGTACCTCTCCGCTGAATGTACAAGTGTCGACAGTACCTCTCCGCTCAATGTACAAGTACCTCTCCGCTCCATGTACAAGTACCTCTCCGCTCTCATGTACAAGTACCTCTCCGCTCCATGTACAAGTACCTCTCCGCTTAATGTACAAGTACCTCTGCGCTCCATGTACAAGTACCTCTCCGCTCAATGTACAAGTACCTCTCCGCTCAATGTACAAGTGTCGACAGTACCTCTCCGCTCCATGTACAAGTACCTCTCCGCTCAATGTACAAGTGTCGACAGTACCTCTACGCTCAATGTACAAGTGTCGACAGTACCTCTCCGCTCTCATGTACAAGTACCTCTCCGATCCATGTACAAGTACATCTCCGCTCCATGTACAAGTACATCTCCGCTCAATGTACAAGTACCTCTCCGCTCCATGTACAAGTACCTCTCCGCTCCATGTACAAGTACCTCTCCGCTCCATGTACAAGTACCTCTCCGCTCCATGTACAAGTACCTCTCCGCTCAATGTACAAGTACCTCTCCGCTCCATGTACAAGTACCTCTCCGCTCCATGTACAAGTACCTCTCCGCTCCATGTACAAGTACCTCTCCGCTCAATGTACAAGTACCTCTCCGCTCCATGTACAAGTACCTCTCCGCTCCATGTACAAGTACCTCTCCGCTCCATGTACAAGTACCTCTCCGCTCAATGTACAAGTACCTCTCCGCTCCCTGTACAAGTACATCTCCGCTCCATGTACAAGTACCTCTCCGCTCCATGTACAAGTACCTCTCCGCTCAATGTACAAGTGTCGACAGTACCTCTCCGCTCCATGTACAAGTACCTCTCCGCTCCATGTACAAGTACCTCTCCGCTCAATGTACAAGTGTCGACAGTACCTCTCCGCTCCATCTACAAGTACCTCTCCGCTCAATGTACAAGTACCTCTCCGCTGAATGTACAAGTACCTCTCCGCTCCATGTACAAGTACCTCTCCGCTCCATGTACAAATACCTCTCCGCTCCATGTACAAGTACCTCTCCGCTCCATGTACAAGCACCTCTCCGCTACATGTACAAGTACCTCTCCGCTCCATGTACAAGTACCTCTCCGCTCCATGTACAAGTACCTCTCCGCTCAATGTACAAGTACCTCTCCGCTCCATGTACAAATACCTCTCCGCTCCATGTACAAATACCTCTCCGCTCCATGTACAAGTACCTCTCCGCTCCATGTACCAGTACCTCTCCGCTCAATGTACAAGTACATCTCCGCTCAATGTACAAGTACATCTCCGCTCAATGTACAAGTACGTCTCCGCTCAATGTACAAGTACCTCTCCGCTCAATGTACAAGTACCTCTCCGCTCCATGTACAAGTACCTCTCCGCTCAATGTACAAGTACATCTCCGCTCCATGTACCAGTACCTCTCCGCTCAATGTACAAGTACCTCTCCGCTCAATGTACAAGTACATCTCCGCTCCATGTACAAGTACGTCTCCGCTCAATGTATAAGTACCTCTCCGCTCCATGTACAAGTACCTCTCCGCTCCATGTACAAGTACATCTCCGCTCCATGTACAAGTACATCTCCGCTCCATGTACAAGTACCTCTCCGCTCCATGTACAAGTACCTCTCCGCTCCATGTACAAGTACATCTCCGCTCCATGTACAAGTACCTCTCCGCTCAATGTACAAGTACATCTCCGCTCCATGTACAAGTACATCTCCACTCCATGTACAAGTACCTCTCCGCTCAATGTACAAGTACATCTCCGCTCCATGTACCAGTACCTCTCCGCTCAATGTACAAGTACATCTCCACTCCATGTACAAGTACCTCTCCGCTCAATGTACAAGTACATCTCCGCTCCATGTACCAGTACCTCTCCGCTCAATGTACAAGTACATCTCCACTCCATGTACAAGTACCTCTCCGCTCAATGTACAAGTACATCTCCGCTCCATGTACCAGTACCTCTCCGCTCAATGTACAAGTACATCTCCGCTCCATGTACAAGTACCTCTCCGCTCAATGTACAAGTACCTCTCCGCTCAATGTACAAGTACATCTCCGCTCCATGTACCAGTACCTCTCCGCTCAATGTACAAGTACATCTGCGCTCCATGTAGGGCTGGGTATCGTTCTAAATTTTTCGATATCGTTACCGTTTCGATACTTGGATTTCGATACCGGTTCCTGAACGATACTTTTTTCGATACCAATTTTTAGAAAAATCCATTTTAACAAAAATAAAACTGCATTACACATTGAAATTATTTTACAAATCTTTAGTTTCCCCCCATCTTAAGTTTTACAGCAGAAAAAAATAAAACCTACTGTATTTAACATAACTTTAAGTTCTCTAAACGTATTGCCGTCCCTACAAAAAATATTGGAGTACTACAAAGGAAAGAAATGTAGCTAAAACAAATAAATCAGTGGAATAGTTTTCAGTGCAAAACAGAGAGTTGCAAATCAGGGTTTAATGCTCACTGATGCAACAGAACTCTATTCTTGTACAAACTGATGAGATGGCTCCACTTCATGCATGGAAGACTAGTTGAGCATTGACTAGCCTATCAATATAGCCTTATATGCCACAAAGTGAATCGCATTTATATTCAACAAACTATCATGACATCAGCGTTTGTTAACGAGTTGCTAAAAATACATGGGCGATAACTGCCCGCTTGCACATAACGCTAATTAATTAAACATTAACGCTAGCGTTGCAGATCAGTGTGCTCACTGCTGCAACAGAACGTCATTCTTGTCAAATCTGACGAGACAGCTCAACTTCACTGACTAGCCAATCAATATAAATGAATCGCATTTACATTCAACAAACTATCATGACATCAGCGTTTGTTAACGAGTTGCTAAAAATACACAATGCCCGCTTGCGCATAACGTTACGGCGGCAATTAATTAAACGATCTAATGCTACAACTCACAGCCAGATGCATGGATTTGTCAGACTGAGGGATCTGATAACCGCTAACTTGCGGTAAGCTGAGCTGACCCACCTCTCAATTATTTCTCTTGTCTGTGGAAACCAGTCCGTGTTGTTTCTGTTTCTTTTCCTGCTTTTCATCATCTTCGCCATATGGTAATCCAGCATAGGAGTAGCTTGAGTGGCTAACTTCTTGTATACTATCCGCACCGCACGCCTGGCTCACAGTCACAACAAACACACCGGCTAAAGTGGGCGTAACGTTTCCTGCATGCCTCTACATGACAGCCAATCACCAGCCGTATTAGAGCGCGGCGTGCAAGCATGTCGCATGCTTATAGGCTCAATGACGCTGTTTTGTTTTGGTATCGAAAATTGGTATCGATTGACAAGGGAGGCTTCGATACCCCTTAGTATCGATGTTTCCATTTCGGTGCCAAGTAAGTATCGAAACTCGATACCCAGCCCTAGCTCCATGTACAAGTACCTCTCCGCTCAATGTACAAGTACCTCTCCGCTCAATGTACAAGTACCTCTCCGCTCCATGTACAAGTACCTCTCCGCTCCATGTACAAGTACCTCTCCGCTCCATGTACAAGTACCTCTCCGCTCCATGTACAAGTACATCTCTGCTCCATGTACAAGTACCTCTCCGCTCAATGTACAAGTACATCTCCGCTCCATGTACAAGTACCTCTCCGCTCCATGTACAAGTACATCTCCGCTCCATGTACAAGTACCTCTCCGCTCCATGTACAAGTACCTCTCCGCTCAATGTACAAGTGTCGACAGTACCTCTCCGCTCCATGTACAAGTACCTCTCCGCTCCATGTACAAGTACCTCTCCGCTCAATGTACAAGTGTCGACAGTACCTCTCCGCTCCATCTACAAGTACCTCTCCGCTCAATGTACAAGTACCTCTCCGCTGAATGTACAAGTACCTCTCCGCTCCATGTACAAGTACCTCTCCGCTCCATGTACAAATACCTCTCCGCTCCATGTACAAGTACCTCTCCGCTCCATGTACAAGCACCTCTCCGCTACATGTACAAGTACCTCTCCGCTCCATGTACAAGTACCTCTCCGCTCCATGTACAAGTACCTCTCCGCTCAATGTACAAGTACCTCTCCGCTCCATGTACAAATACCTCTCCGCTCCATGTACAAATACCTCTCCGCTCCATGTACAAGTACCTCTCCGCTCCATGTACCAGTACCTCTCCGCTCAATGTACAAGTACATCTCCGCTCAATGTACAAGTACATCTCCGCTCAATGTACAAGTACGTCTCCGCTCAATGTACAAGTACCTCTCCGCTCAATGTACAAGTACCTCTCCGCTCCATGTACAAGTACCTCTCCGCTCAATGTACAAGTACATCTCCGCTCAATGTACAAGTACATCTCCGCTCCATGTACCAGTACCTCTCCGCTCAATGTACAAGTACATCTGCGCTCCATGTAGGGCTGGGTATCGTTCTAAATTTTTCGATATCGATACCGTTTCGATACTTGGATTTCGATACCGGTTCCTGAACGATACTTTTTTCGATACCAATTTTTAGAAAAATCCATTTTAACAAAAATAAAACTGCATTACACATTGAAATTATTTTACAAATCTTTAGTTTCCCCCCATCTTAAGTTTTACAGCAGAAAAAAATAAAACCTACTGTATTTAACATAACTTTAAGTTCTCTAAACGTATTGCCGTCCCTACAAAAAATATTGGAGTACTACAAAGGAAAGAAATGTAGCTAAAACAAATAAATCAGTGGAATAGTTTTCAGTGCAAAACAGAGAGTTGCAAATCAGGGTTTAATGCTCACTGATGCAACAGAACTCTATTCTTGTACAAACTGATGAGATGGCTCCACTTCATGCATGGAAGACTAGTTGAGCATTGACTAGCCTATCAATATAGCCTTATATGCCACAAAGTGAATCGCATTTATATTCAACAAACTATCATGACATCAGCGTTTGTTAACGAGTTGCTAAAAATACATGGGCGATAACTGCCCGCTTGCACATAACGCTAATTAATTAAACATTAACGCTAGCGTTGCAGATCAGTGTGCTCACTGCTGCAACAGAACGTCATTCTTGTCAAATCTGACGAGACAGCTCAACTTCACTGACTAGCCAATCAATATAAATGAATCGCATTTACATTCAACAAACTATCATGACATCAGCGTTTGTTAACGAGTTGCTAAAAATACACAATGCCCGCTTGCGCATAACGTTACGGCGGCAATTAATTAAACGATCTAATGCTACAACTCACAGCCAGATGCATGGATTTGTCAGACTGAGGGATCTGATAACCGCTAACTTGCGGTAAGCTGAGCTGACCCACCTCTCAATTATTTCTCTTGTCTGTGGAAACCAGTCCGTGTTGTTTCTGTTTCTTTTCCTGCTTTTCATCATCTTCGCCATATGGTAATCCAGCATAGGAGTAGCTTGAGTGGCTAACTTCTTGTATACTATCCGCACCGCACGCCTGGCTCACAGTCACAACAAACACACCGGCTAAAGTGGGCGTAACGTTTCCTGCATGCCTCTACATGACAGCCAATCACCAGCCGTATTAGAGCGCGGCGTGCAAGCATGTCGCATGCTTATAGGCTCAATGACGCTGTTTTGTTTTGGTATCGAAAATTGGTATCGATTGACAAGGGAGGCTTCGATACCCCTTAGTATCGATGTTTCCATTTCGGTGCCAAGTAAGTATCGAAACTCGATACCCAGCCCTAGCTCCATGTACAAGTACCTCTCCGCTCAATGTACAAGTACCTCTCCGCTCAATGTACAAGTACCTCTCCGCTCCATGTACAAGTACCTCTCCGCTCCATGTACAAGTACCTCTCCGCTCCATGTACAAGTACCTCTCCGCTCCATGTACAAGTACATCTCTGCTCCATGTACAAGTACCTCTCCGCTCAATGTACAAGTACATCTCCGCTCCATGTACAAGTACCTCTCCGCTCCATGTACAAGTACATCTCCGCTCCATGTACAAGTACCTCTCCGCTCCATGTACAAGTACCTCTCCGCTCAATGTACAAGTGTCGACAGTACCTCTCCGCTCCATGTACAAGTACCTCTCCGCTCCATGTACAAGTACCTCTCCGCTCAATGTACAAGTGTCGACAGTACCTCTCCGCTCCATCTACAAGTACCTCTCCGCTCAATGTACAAGTACCTCTCCGCTGAATGTACAAGTACCTCTCCGCTCCATGTACAAGTACCTCTCCGCTCCATGTACAAATACCTCTCCGCTCCATGTACAAGTACCTCTCCGCTCCATGTACAAGCACCTCTCCGCTACATGTACAAGTACCTCTCCGCTCCATGTACAAGTACCTCTCCGCTCCATGTACAAGTACCTCTCCGCTCAATGTACAAGTACCTCTCCGCTCCATGTACAAATACCTCTCCGCTCCATGTACAAATACCTCTCCGCTCCATGTACAAGTACCTCTCCGCTCCATGTACCAGTACCTCTCCGCTCAATGTACAAGTACATCTCCGCTCAATGTACAAGTACATCTCCGCTCAATGTACAAGTACGTCTCCGCTCAATGTACAAGTACCTCTCCGCTCAATGTACAAGTACCTCTCCGCTCCATGTACAAGTACCTCTCCGCTCAATGTACAAGTACATCTCCGCTCCATGTACCAGTACCTCTCCGCTCAATGTACAAGTACCTCTCCGCTCAATGTACAAGTACATCTCCGCTCCATGTACAAGTACGTCTCCGCTCAATGTATAAGTACCTCTCCGCTCCATGTACAAGTACCTCTCCGCTCCATGTACAAGTACATCTCCGCTCCATGTACAAGTACATCTCCGCTCCATGTACAAGTACCTCTCCGCTCAATGTACAAGTACATCTCCGCTCCATGTACCAGTACCTCTCCGCTCAATGTACAAGTACATCTGCGCTCCATGTAGGGCTGGGTATCGTTCAAAATTTTTCGATATCGATACCGTTTCGATACTTGGATTTCGATACCGGTTCCTGAACGATACTTTTTTCGATACCAATTTTTAGAAAAATCCATTTTAACAAAAATAAAACTGCATTACACATTGAAATTATTTTACAAATCTTTAGTTTCCCCCCATCTTAAGTTTTACAGCAGAAAAAAATAAAACCTACTGTATTTAACATAACTTTAAGTTCTCTAAACGTATTGCTGTCCCTACAAAAAATATTGGAGTACTACAAAGGAAAGAAATGTAGCTAAAACAAATAAATCAGTGGAATAGTTTTCAGTGCAAAACAGAGAGTTGCAAATCAGGGTTTAATGCTCACTGATGCAACAGAACTCTATTCTTGTACAAACTGATGAGATGGCTCCACTTCATGCATGGAAGACTAGTTGAGCATTGACTAGCCTATCAATATAGCCTTATATGCCACAAAGTGAATCGCATTTATATTCAACAAACTATCATGACATCAGCGTTTGTTAACGAGTTGCTAAAAATACATGGGCGATAACTGCCCGCTTGCACATAACGCTAATTAATTAAACATTAACGCTAGCGTTGCAGATCAGTGTGCTCACTGCTGCAACAGAACGTCATTCTTGTCAAATCTGACGAGACAGCTCAACTTCACTGACTAGCCAATCAATATAAATGAATCGCATTTACATTCAACAAACTATCATGACATCAGCGTTTGTTAACGAGTTGCTAAAAATACACAATGCCCGCTTGCGCATAACGTTACGGCGGCAATTAATTAAACGATCTAATGCTACAACTCACAGCCAGATGCATGGATTTGTCAGACTGAGGGATCTGATAACCGCTAACTTGCGGTAAGCTGAGCTGACCCACCTCTCAATTATTTCTCTTGTCTGTGGAAACCAGTCCGTGTTGTTTCTGTTTCTTTTCCTGCTTTTCATCATCTTCGCCATATGGTAATCCAGCATAGGAGTAGCTTGAGTGGCTAACTTCTTGTATACTATCCGCACCGCACGCCTGGCTCACAGTCACAACAAACACACCGGCTAAAGTGGGCGTAACGTTTCCTGCATGCCTCTACATGACAGCCAATCACCAGCCGTATTAGAGCGCGGCGTGCAAGCATGTCGCATGCTTATAGGCTCAATGACGCTGTTTTGTTTTGGTATCGAAAATTGGTATCGATTGACAAGGGAGGCTTCGATACCCCTTAGTATCGATGTTTCCATTTCGGTGCCAAGTAAGTATCGAAACTCGATACCCAGCCCTAGCTCCATGTACAAGTACCTCTCCGCTCAATGTACAAGTACCTCTCCGCTCAATGTACAAGTACCTCTCCGCTCCATGTACAAGTACCTCTCCGCTCCATGTACAAGTACCTCTCCGCTCCATGTACAAGTACCTCTCCGCTCCATGTACAAGTACATCTCTGCTCCATGTACAAGTACCTCTCCGCTCAATGTACAAGTACATCTCCGCTCCATGTACAAGTACCTCTCCGCTCCATGTACAAGTACATCTCCGCTCCATGTACAAGTACCTCTCCGCTCCATGTACAAGTACCTCTCCGCTCAATGTACAAGTGTCGACAGTACCTCTCCGCTCCATGTACAAGTACCTCTCCGCTCCATGTACAAGTACCTCTCCGCTCAATGTACAAGTGTCGACAGTACCTCTCCGCTCCATCTACAAGTACCTCTCCGCTCAATGTACAAGTACCTCTCCGCTGAATGTACAAGTACCTCTCCGCTCCATGTACAAGTACCTCTCCGCTCCATGTACAAATACCTCTCCGCTCCATGTACAAGTACCTCTCCGCTCCATGTACAAGCACCTCTCCGCTACATGTACAAGTACCTCTCCGCTCCATGTACAAGTACCTCTCCGCTCCATGTACAAGTACCTCTCCGCTCAATGTACAAGTACCTCTCCGCTCCATGTACAAATACCTCTCCGCTCCATGTACAAATACCTCTCCGCTCCATGTACAAGTACCTCTCCGCTCCATGTACCAGTACCTCTCCGCTCAATGTACAAGTACATCTCCGCTCAATGTACAAGTACATCTCCGCTCAATGTACAAGTACGTCTCCGCTCAATGTACAAGTACCTCTCCGCTCAATGTACAAGTACCTCTCCGCTCCATGTACAAGTACCTCTCCGCTCAATGTACAAGTACCTCTCCGCTCCATGTACAAATACCTCTCCGCTCCATGTACAAATACCTCTCCGCTCCATGTACAAGTACCTCTCCGCTCCATGTACCAGTACCTCTCCGCTCAATGTACAAGTACATCTCCGCTCAATGTACAAGTACATCTCCGCTCAATGTACAAGTACGTCTCCGCTCAATGTACAAGTACCTCTCCGCTCAATGTACAAGTACCTCTCCGCTCCATGTACAAGTACCTCTCCGCTCAATGTACAAGTACATCTCCGCTCAATGTACAAGTACATCTCCGCTCCATGTACCAGTACCTCTCCGCTCAATGTACAAGTACATCTGCGCTCCATGTAGGGCTGGGTATCGTTCTAAATTTTTCGATATCGATACCGTTTCGATACTTGGATTTCGATACCGGTTCCTGAACGATACTTTTTTCGATACCAATTTTTAGAAAAATCCATTTTAACAAAAATAAAACTGCATTACACATTGAAATTATTTTACAAATCTTTAGTTTCCCCCCATCTTAAGTTTTACAGCAGAAAAAAATAAAACCTACTGTATTTAACATAACTTTAAGTTCTCTAAACGTATTGCCGTCCCTACAAAAAATATTGGAGTACTACAAAGGAAAGAAATGTAGCTAAAACAAATAAATCAGTGGAATAGTTTTCAGTGCAAAACAGAGAGTTGCAAATCAGGGTTTAATGCTCACTGATGCAACAGAACTCTATTCTTGTACAAACTGATGAGATGGCTCCACTTCATGCATGGAAGACTAGTTGAGCATTGACTAGCCTATCAATATAGCCTTATATGCCACAAAGTGAATCGCATTTATATTCAACAAACTATCATGACATCAGCGTTTGTTAACGAGTTGCTAAAAATACATGGGCGATAACTGCCCGCTTGCACATAACGCTAATTAATTAAACATTAACGCTAGCGTTGCAGATCAGTGTGCTCACTGCTGCAACAGAACGTCATTCTTGTCAAATCTGACGAGACAGCTCAACTTCACTGACTAGCCAATCAATATAAATGAATCGCATTTACATTCAACAAACTATCATGACATCAGCGTTTGTTAACGAGTTGCTAAAAATACACAATGCCCGCTTGCGCATAACGTTACGGCGGCAATTAATTAAACGATCTAATGCTACAACTCACAGCCAGATGCATGGATTTGTCAGACTGAGGGATCTGATAACCGCTAACTTGCGGTAAGCTGAGCTGACCCACCTCTCAATTATTTCTCTTGTCTGTGGAAACCAGTCCGTGTTGTTTCTGTTTCTTTTCCTGCTTTTCATCATCTTCGCCATATGGTAATCCAGCATAGGAGTAGCTTGAGTGGCTAACTTCTTGTATACTATCCGCACCGCACGCCTGGCTCACAGTCACAACAAACACACCGGCTAAAGTGGGCGTAACGTTTCCTGCATGCCTCTACATGACAGCCAATCACCAGCCGTATTAGAGCGCGGCGTGCAAGCATGTCGCATGCTTATAGGCTCAATGACGCTGTTTTGTTTTGGTATCGAAAATTGGTATCGATTGACAAGGGAGGCTTCGATACCCCTTAGTATCGATGTTTCCATTTCGGTGCCAAGTAAGTATCGAAACTCGATACCCAGCCCTAGCTCCATGTACAAGTACCTCTCCGCTCAATGTACAAGTACCTCTCCGCTCAATGTACAAGTACCTCTCCGCTCCATGTACAAGTACCTCTCCGCTCCATGTACAAGTACCTCTCCGCTCCATGTACAAGTACCTCTCCGCTCCATGTACAAGTACATCTCTGCTCCATGTACAAGTACCTCTCCGCTCAATGTACAAGTACATCTCCGCTCCATGTACAAGTACCTCTCCGCTCCATGTACAAGTACATCTCCGCTCCATGTACAAGTACCTCTCCGCTCCATGTACAAGTACCTCTCCGCTCAATGTACAAGTGTCGACAGTACCTCTCCGCTCCATGTACAAGTACCTCTCCGCTCCATGTACAAGTACCTCTCCGCTCAATGTACAAGTGTCGACAGTACCTCTCCGCTCCATCTACAAGTACCTCTCCGCTCAATGTACAAGTACCTCTCCGCTGAATGTACAAGTACCTCTCCGCTCCATGTACAAGTACCTCTCCGCTCCATGTACAAATACCTCTCCGCTCCATGTACAAGTACCTCTCCGCTCCATGTACAAGCACCTCTCCGCTACATGTACAAGTACCTCTCCGCTCCATGTACAAGTACCTCTCCGCTCCATGTACAAGTACCTCTCCGCTCAATGTACAAGTACCTCTCCGCTCCATGTACAAATACCTCTCCGCTCCATGTACAAATACCTCTCCGCTCCATGTACAAGTACCTCTCCGCTCCATGTACCAGTACCTCTCCGCTCAATGTACAAGTACATCTCCGCTCAATGTACAAGTACATCTCCGCTCAATGTACAAGTACGTCTCCGCTCAATGTACAAGTACCTCTCCGCTCAATGTACAAGTACCTCTCCGCTCCATGTACAAGTACCTCTCCGCTCAATGTACAAGTACATCTCCGCTCCATGTACCAGTACCTCTCCGCTCAATGTACAAGTACCTCTCCGCTCAATGTACAAGTACATCTCCGCTCCATGTACAAGTACGTCTCCGCTCAATGTATAAGTACCTCTCCGCTCCATGTACAAGTACCTCTCCGCTCCATGTACAAGTACATCTCCGCTCCATGTACAAGTACATCTCCGCTCCATGTACAAGTACCTCTCCGCTCAATGTACAAGTACATCTCCGCTCCATGTACCAGTACCTCTCCGCTCAATGTACAAGTACATCTGCGCTCCATGTAGGGCTGGGTATCGTTCAAAATTTTTCGATATCGATACCGTTTCGATACTTGGATTTCGATACCGGTTCCTGAACGATACTTTTTTCGATACCAATTTTTAGAAAAATCCATTTTAACAAAAATAAAACTGCATTACACATTGAAATTATTTTACAAATCTTTAGTTTCCCCCCATCTTAAGTTTTACAGCAGAAAAAAATAAAACCTACTGTATTTAACATAACTTTAAGTTCTCTAAACGTATTGCCGTCCCTACAAAAAATATTGGAGTACTACAAAGGAAAGAAATGTAGCTAAAACAAATAAATCAGTGGAATAGTTTTCAGTGCAAAACAGAGAGTTGCAAATCAGGGTTTAATGCTCACTGATGCAACAGAACTCTATTCTTGTACAAACTGATGAGATGGCTCCACTTCATGCATGGAAGACTAGTTGAGCATTGACTAGCCTATCAATATAGCCTTATATGCCACAAAGTGAATCGCATTTATATTCAACAAACTATCATGACATCAGCGTTTGTTAACGAGTTGCTAAAAATACATGGGCGATAACTGCCCGCTTGCACATAACGCTAATTAATTAAACATTAACGCTAGCGTTGCAGATCAGTGTGCTCACTGCTGCAACAGAACGTCATTCTTGTCAAATCTGACGAGACAGCTCAACTTCACTGACTAGCCAATCAATATAAATGAATCGCATTTACATTCAACAAACTATCATGACATCAGCGTTTGTTAACGAGTTGCTAAAAATACACAATGCCCGCTTGCGCATAACGTTACGGCGGCAATTAATTAAACGATCTAATGCTACAACTCACAGCCAGATGCATGGATTTGTCAGACTGAGGGATCTGATAACCGCTAACTTGCGGTAAGCTGAGCTGACCCACCTCTCAATTATTTCTCTTGTCTGTGGAAACCAGTCCGTGTTGTTTCTGTTTCTTTTCCTGCTTTTCATCATCTTCGCCATATGGTAATCCAGCATAGGAGTAGCTTGAGTGGCTAACTTCTTGTATACTATCCGCACCGCACGCCTGGCTCACAGTCACAACAAACACACCGGCTAAAGTGGGCGTAACGTTTCCTGCATGCCTCTACATGACAGCCAATCACCAGCCGTATTAGAGCGCGGCGTGCAAGCATGTCGCATGCTTATAGGCTCAATGACGCTGTTTTGTTTTGGTATCGAAAATTGGTATCGATTGACAAGGGAGGCTTCGATACCCCTTAGTATCGATGTTTCCATTTCGGTGCCAAGTAAGTATCGAAACTCGATACCCAGCCCTAGCTCCATGTACAAGTACCTCTCCGCTCAATGTACAAGTACCTCTCCGCTCAATGTACAAGTACCTCTCCGCTCCATGTACAAGTACCTCTCCGCTCCATGTACAAGTACCTCTCCGCTCCATGTACAAGTACCTCTCCGCTCCATGTACAAGTACATCTCTGCTCCATGTACAAGTACCTCTCCGCTCAATGTACAAGTACATCTCCGCTCCATGTACAAGTACCTCTCCGCTCCATGTACAAGTACATCTCCGCTCCATGTACAAGTACCTCTCCGCTCCATGTACAAGTACCTCTCCGCTCAATGTACAAGTGTCGACAGTACCTCTCCGCTCCATGTACAAGTACCTCTCCGCTCCATGTACAAGTACCTCTCCGCTCAATGTACAAGTGTCGACAGTACCTCTCCGCTCCATCTACAAGTACCTCTCCGCTCAATGTACAAGTACCTCTCCGCTGAATGTACAAGTACCTCTCCGCTCCATGTACAAGTACCTCTCCGCTCCATGTACAAATACCTCTCCGCTCCATGTACAAGTACCTCTCCGCTCCATGTACAAGCACCTCTCCGCTACATGTACAAGTACCTCTCCGCTCCATGTACAAGTACCTCTCCGCTCCATGTACAAGTACCTCTCCGCTCAATGTACAAGTACCTCTCCGCTCCATGTACAAATACCTCTCCGCTCCATGTACAAATACCTCTCCGCTCCATGTACAAGTACCTCTCCGCTCCATGTACCAGTACCTCTCCGCTCAATGTACAAGTACATCTCCGCTCAATGTACAAGTACATCTCCGCTCAATGTACAAGTACGTCTCCGCTCAATGTACAAGTACCTCTCCGCTCAATGTACAAGTACCTCTCCGCTCCATGTACAAGTACCTCTCCGCTCAATGTACAAGTACATCTCCGCTCCATGTACCAGTACCTCTCCGCTCAATGTACAAGTACCTCTCCGCTCAATGTACAAGTACATCTCCGCTCCATGTACAAGTACGTCTCCGCTCAATGTATAAGTACCTCTCCGCTCCATGTACAAGTACCTCTCCGCTCCATGTACAAGTACATCTCCGCTCCATGTACAAGTACATCTCCGCTCCATGTACAAGTACCTCTCCGCTCCATGTACAAGTACCTCTCCGCTCCATGTACAAGTACATCTCCGCTCCATGTACAAGTACCTCTCCGCTCAATGTACAAGTACATCTCCGCTCCATGTACAAGTACATCTCCACTCCATGTACAAGTACCTCTCCGCTCAATGTACAAGTACATCTCCGCTCCATGTACCAGTACCTCTCCGCTCAATGTACAAGTACATCTCCACTCCATGTACAAGTACCTCTCCGCTCAATGTACAAGTACATCTCCGCTCCATGTACCAGTACCTCTCCGCTCAATGTACAAGTACATCTCCACTCCATGTACAAGTACCTCTCCGCTCAATGTACAAGTACATCTCCGCTCCATGTACCAGTACCTCTCCGCTCAATGTACAAGTACATCTCCGCTCCATGTACAAGTACCTCTCCGCTCAATGTACAAGTACCTCTCCGCTCAATGTACAAGTACATCTCCGCTCCATGTACCAGTACCTCTCCGCTCAATGTACAAGTACATCTGCGCTCCATGTAGGGCTGGGTATCGTTCAAAATTTTTCGATATCGATACCGTTTCGATACTTGGATTTCGATACCGGTTCCTGAACGATACTTTTTTCGATACCAATTTTTAGAAAAATCCATTTTAACAAAAATAAAACTGCATTACACATTGAAATTATTTTACAAATCTTTAGTTTCCCCCCATCTTAAGTTTTACAGCAGAAAAAAATAAAACCTACTGTATTTAACATAACTTTAAGTTCTCTAAACGTATTGCCGTCCCTACAAAAAATATTGGAGTACTACAAAGGAAAGAAATGTAGCTAAAACAAATAAATCAGTGGAATAGTTTTCAGTGCAAAACAGAGAGTTGCAAATCAGGGTTTAATGCTCACTGATGCAACAGAACTCTATCTTGTACAAACTGATGAGATGGCTCCACTTCATGCATGGAAGACTAGTTGAGCATTGACTAGCCTATCAATATAGCCTTATATGCCACAAAGTGAATCGCATTTATATTCAACAAACTATCATGACATCAGCGTTTGTTAACGAGTTGCTAAAAATACAATGGGCGATAACTGCCCGCTTGCACATAACGCTAATTAATTAAACATTAACGCTAGCGTTGCAGATCAGTGTGCTCACTGCTGCAACAGAACGTCATTCTTGTCAAATCTGACGAGACAGCTCAACTTCACTGACTAGCCAATCAATATAAATGAATCGCATTTACATTCAACAAACTATCATGACATCAGCGTTTGTTAACGAGTTGCTAAAAATACACAATGCCCGCTTGCGCATAACGTTACGGCGGCAATTAATTAAACGATCTAATGCTACAACTCACAGCCAGATGCATGGATTTGTCAGACTGAGGGATCTGATAACCGCTAACTTGCGGTAAGCTGAGCTGACCCACCTCTCAATTATTTCTCTTGTCTGTGGAAACCAGTCCGTGTTGTTTCTGTTTCTTTTCCTGCTTTTCATCATCTTCGCCATATGGTAATCCAGCATAGGAGTAGCTTGAGTGGCTAACTTCTTGTATACTATCCGCACCGCACGCCTGGCTCACAGTCACAACAAACACACCGGCTAAAGTGGGCGTAACGTTTCCTGCATGCCTCTACATGACAGCCAATCACCAGCCGTATTAGAGCGCGGCGTGCAAGCATGTCGCATGCTTATAGGCTCAATGACGCTGTTTTGTTTTGGTATCGAAAATTGGTATCGATTGACAAGGGAGGCTTCGATACCCCTTAGTATCGATGTTTCCATTTCGGTGCCAAGTAAGTATCGAAACTCGATACCCAGCCCTAGCTCCATGTACAAGTACCTCTCCGCTCAATGTACAAGTACCTCTCCGCTCAATGTACAAGTACCTCTCCGCTCCATGTACAAGTACCTCTCCGCTCCATGTACAAGTACCTCTCCGCTCCATGTACAAGTACCTCTCCGCTCCATGTACAAGTACATCTCTGCTCCATGTACAAGTACCTCTCCGCTCAATGTACAAGTACATCTCCGCTCCATGTACAAGTACCTCTCCGCTCCATGTACAAGTACATCTCCGCTCCATGTACAAGTACCTCTCCGCTCCATGTACAAGTACCTCTCCGCTCAATGTACAAGTGTCGACAGTACCTCTCCGCTCCATGTACAAGTACCTCTCCGCTCCATGTACAAGTACCTCTCCGCTCAATGTACAAGTGTCGACAGTACCTCTCCGCTCCATCTACAAGTACCTCTCCGCTCAATGTACAAGTACCTCTCCGCTGAATGTACAAGTACCTCTCCGCTCCATGTACAAGTACCTCTCCGCTCCATGTACAAATACCTCTCCGCTCCATGTACAAGTACCTCTCCGCTCCATGTACAAGCACCTCTCCGCTACATGTACAAGTACCTCTCCGCTCCATGTACAAGTACCTCTCCGCTCCATGTACAAGTACCTCTCCGCTCAATGTACAAGTACCTCTCCGCTCCATGTACAAATACCTCTCCGCTCCATGTACAAATACCTCTCCGCTCCATGTACAAGTACCTCTCCGCTCCATGTACCAGTACCTCTCCGCTCAATGTACAAGTACATCTCCGCTCAATGTACAAGTACATCTCCGCTCAATGTACAAGTACGTCTCCGCTCAATGTACAAGTACCTCTCCGCTCAATGTACAAGTACCTCTCCGCTCCATGTACAAGTACCTCTCCGCTCAATGTACAAGTACATCTCCGCTCCATGTACCAGTACCTCTCCGCTCAATGTACAAGTACCTCTCCGCTCAATGTACAAGTACATCTCCGCTCCATGTACAAGTACGTCTCCGCTCAATGTATAAGTACCTCTCCGCTCCATGTACAAGTACCTCTCCGCTCCATGTACAAGTACATCTCCGCTCCATGTACAAGTACATCTCCGCTCCATGTACAAGTACCTCTCCGCTCCATGTACAAGTACCTCTCCGCTCCATGTACAAGTACATCTCCGCTCCATGTACAAGTACCTCTCCGCTCAATGTACAAGTACATCTCCGCTCCATGTACAAGTACATCTCCACTCCATGTACAAGTACCTCTCCGCTCAATGTACAAGTACATCTCCGCTCCATGTACCAGTACCTCTCCGCTCAATGTACAAGTACATCTCCACTCCATGTACAAGTACCTCTCCGCTCAATGTACAAGTACATCTCCGCTCCATGTACCAGTACCTCTCCGCTCAATGTACAAGTACATCTCCACTCCATGTACAAGTACCTCTCCGCTCAATGTACAAGTACATCTCCGCTCCATGTACCAGTACCTCTCCGCTCAATGTACAAGTACATCTCCGCTCCATGTACAAGTACCTCTCCGCTCAATGTACAAGTACCTCTCCGCTCAATGTACAAGTACATCTCCGCTCCATGTACCAGTACCTCTCCGCTCAATGTACAAGTACATCTGCGCTCCATGTAGGGCTGGGTATCGTTCAAAATTTTTCGATATCGATACCGTTTCGATACTTGGATTTCGATACCGGTTCCTGAACGATACTTTTTTCGATACCAATTTTTAGAAAAATCCATTTTAACAAAAATAAAACTGCATTACACATTGAAATTATTTTACAAATCTTTAGTTTCCCCCCATCTTAAGTTTTACAGCAGAAAAAAATAAAACCTACTGTATTTAACATAACTTTAAGTTCTCTAAACGTATTGCCGTCCCTACAAAAAATATTGGAGTACTACAAAGGAAAGAAATGTAGCTAAAACAAATAAATCAGTGGAATAGTTTTCAGTGCAAAACAGAGAGTTGCAAATCAGGGTTTAATGCTCACTGATGCAACAGAACTCTATTCTTGTACAAACTGATGAGATGGCTCCACTTCATGCATGGAAGACTAGTTGAGCATTGACTAGCCTATCAATATAGCCTTATATGCCACAAAGTGAATCGCATTTATATTCAACAAACTATCATGACATCAGCGTTTGTTAACGAGTTGCTAAAAATACATGGGCGATAACTGCCCGCTTGCACATAACGCTAATTAATTAAACATTAACGCTAGCGTTGCAGATCAGTGTGCTCACTGCTGCAACAGAACGTCATTCTTGTCAAATCTGACGAGACAGCTCAACTTCACTGACTAGCCAATCAATATAAATGAATCGCATTTACATTCAACAAACTATCATGACATCAGCGTTTGTTAACGAGTTGCTAAAAATACACAATGCCCGCTTGCGCATAACGTTACGGCGGCAATTAATTAAACGATCTAATGCTACAACTCACAGCCAGATGCATGGATTTGTCAGACTGAGGGATCTGATAACCGCTAACTTGCGGTAAGCTGAGCTGACCCACCTCTCAATTATTTCTCTTGTCTGTGGAAACCAGTCCGTGTTGTTTCTGTTTCTTTTCCTGCTTTTCATCATCTTCGCCATATGGTAATCCAGCATAGGAGTAGCTTGAGTGGCTAACTTCTTGTATACTATCCGCACCGCACGCCTGGCTCACAGTCACAACAAACACACCGGCTAAAGTGGGCGTAACGTTTCCTGCATGCCTCTACATGACAGCCAATCACCAGCCGTATTAGAGCGCGGCGTGCAAGCATGTCGCATGCTTATAGGCTCAATGACGCTGTTTTGTTTTGGTATCGAAAATTGGTATCGATTGACAAGGGAGGCTTCGATACCCCTTAGTATCGATGTTTCCATTTCGGTGCCAAGTAAGTATCGAAACTCGATACCCAGCCCTAGCTCCATGTACAAGTACCTCTCCGCTCAATGTACAAGTACCTCTCCGCTCAATGTACAAGTACCTCTCCGCTCCATGTACAAGTACCTCTCCGCTCCATGTACAAGTACCTCTCCGCTCCATGTACAAGTACCTCTCCGCTCCATGTACAAGTACATCTCTGCTCCATGTACAAGTACCTCTCCGCTCAATGTACAAGTACATCTCCGCTCCATGTACAAGTACCTCTCCGCTCCATGTACAAGTACATCTCCGCTCCATGTACAAGTACATCTCCACTCCATGTACAAGTACCTCTCCGCTCAATGTACAAGTACATCTCCGCTCCATGTACCAGTACCTCTCCGCTCAATGTACAAGTACATCTCCACTCCATGTACAAGTACCTCTCCGCTCAATGTACAAGTACATCTCCGCTCCATGTACCAGTACCTCTCCGCTCAATGTACAAGTACATCTCCACTCCATGTACAAGTACCTCTCCGCTCAATGTACAAGTACATCTCCGCTCCATGTACCAGTACCTCTCCGCTCAATGTACAAGTACATCTCCGCTCCATGTACAAGTACCTCTCCGCTCAATGTACAAGTACCTCTCCGCTCAATGTACAAGTACATCTCCGCTCCATGTACCAGTACCTCTCCGCTCAATGTACAAGTACATCTGCGCTCCATGTAGGGCTGGGTATCGTTCAAAATTTTTCGATATCGATACCGTTTCGATACTTGGATTTCGATACCGGTTCCTGAACGATACTTTTTTCGATACCAATTTTTAGAAAAATCCATTTTAACAAAAATAAAACTGCATTACACATTGAAATTATTTTACAAATCTTTAGTTTCCCCCCATCTTAAGTTTTACAGCAGAAAAAAATAAAACCTACTGTATTTAACATAACTTTAAGTTCTCTAAACGTATTGCCGTCCCTACAAAAAATATTGGAGTACTACAAAGGAAAGAAATGTAGCTAAAACAAATAAATCAGTGGAATAGTTTTCAGTGCAAAACAGAGAGTTGCAAATCAGGGTTTAATGCTCACTGATGCAACAGAACTCTATTCTTGTACAAACTGATGAGATGGCTCCACTTCATGCATGGAAGACTAGTTGAGCATTGACTAGCCTATCAATATAGCCTTATATGCCACAAAGTGAATCGCATTTATATTCAACAAACTATCATGACATCAGCGTTTGTTAACGAGTTGCTAAAAATACATGGGCGATAACTGCCCGCTTGCACATAACGCTAATTAATTAAACATTAACGCTAGCGTTGCAGATCAGTGTGCTCACTGCTGCAACAGAACGTCATTCTTGTCAAATCTGACGAGACAGCTCAACTTCACTGACTAGCCAATCAATATAAATGAATCGCATTTACATTCAACAAACTATCATGACATCAGCGTTTGTTAACGAGTTGCTAAAAATACACAATGCCCGCTTGCGCATAACGTTACGGCGGCAATTAATTAAACGATCTAATGCTACAACTCACAGCCAGATGCATGGATTTGTCAGACTGAGGGATCTGATAACCGCTAACTTGCGGTAAGCTGAGCTGACCCACCTCTCAATTATTTCTCTTGTCTGTGGAAACCAGTCCGTGTTGTTTCTGTTTCTTTTCCTGCTTTTCATCATCTTCGCCATATGGTAATCCAGCATAGGAGTAGCTTGAGTGGCTAACTTCTTGTATACTATCCGCACCGCACGCCTGGCTCACAGTCACAACAAACACACCGGCTAAAGTGGGCGTAACGTTTCCTGCATGCCTCTACATGACAGCCAATCACCAGCCGT
The DNA here is from genome assembly GCF_964638095.1 of Poromitra crassiceps. Taxonomy (NCBI): domain Eukaryota; kingdom Metazoa; phylum Chordata; class Actinopteri; order Beryciformes; family Melamphaidae; genus Poromitra; species Poromitra crassiceps. The sequence continues at coordinate 662,786 of NW_028152251.1, forward strand.
ATTAGAGCGCGGCGTGCAAGCATGTCGCATGCTTATAGGCTCAATGACGCTGTTTTGTTTTGGTATCGAAAATTGGTATCGATTGACAAGGGAGGCTTCGATACCCCTTAGTATCGATGTTTCCATTTCGGTGCCAAGTAAGTATCGAAACTCGATACCCAGCCCTAGCTCCATGTACAAGTACCTCTCCGCTCAATGTACAAGTACCTCTCCGCTCAATGTACAAGTACCTCTCCGCTCCATGTACAAGTACCTCTCCGCTCCATGTACAAGTACCTCTCCGCTCCATGTACAAGTACCTCTCCGCTCCATGTACAAGTACATCTCTGCTCCATGTACAAGTACCTCTCCGCTCAATGTACAAGTACATCTCCGCTCCATGTACAAGTACCTCTCCGCTCCATGTACAAGTACATCTCCGCTCCATGTACAAGTACCTCTCCGCTCCATGTACAAGTACCTCTCCGCTCAATGTACAAGTGTCGACAGTACCTCTCCGCTCCATGTACAAGTACCTCTCCGCTCCATGTACAAGTACCTCTCCGCTCAATGTACAAGTGTCGACAGTACCTCTCCGCTCCATCTACAAGTACCTCTCCGCTCAATGTACAAGTACCTCTCCGCTGAATGTACAAGTACCTCTCCGCTCCATGTACAAGTACCTCTCCGCTCCATGTACAAATACCTCTCCGCTCCATGTACAAGTACCTCTCCGCTCCATGTACAAGCACCTCTCCGCTACATGTACAAGTACCTCTCCGCTCCATGTACAAGTACCTCTCCGCTCCATGTACAAGTACCTCTCCGCTCAATGTACAAGTACCTCTCCGCTCCATGTACAAATACCTCTCCGCTCCATGTACAAATACCTCTCCGCTCCATGTACAAGTACCTCTCCGCTCCATGTACCAGTACCTCTCCGCTCAATGTACAAGTACATCTCCGCTCAATGTACAAGTACATCTCCGCTCAATGTACAAGTACGTCTCCGCTCAATGTACAAGTACCTCTCCGCTCAATGTACAAGTACCTCTCCGCTCCATGTACAAGTACCTCTCCGCTCAATGTACAAGTACATCTCCGCTCCATGTACCAGTACCTCTCCGCTCAATGTACAAGTACCTCTCCGCTCAATGTACAAGTACATCTCCGCTCCATGTACAAGTACGTCTCCGCTCAATGTATAAGTACCTCTCCGCTCCATGTACAAGTACCTCTCCGCTCCATGTACAAGTACATCTCCGCTCCATGTACAAGTACATCTCCGCTCCATGTACAAGTACCTCTCCGCTCCATGTACAAGTACCTCTCCGCTCCATGTACAAGTACATCTCCGCTCCATGTACAAGTACCTCTCCGCTCAATGTACAAGTACATCTCCGCTCCATGTACAAGTACATCTCCACTCCATGTACAAGTACCTCTCCGCTCAATGTACAAGTACATCTCCGCTCCATGTACCAGTACCTCTCCGCTCAATGTACAAGTACATCTCCACTCCATGTACAAGTACCTCTCCGCTCAATGTACAAGTACATCTCCGCTCCATGTACCAGTACCTCTCCGCTCAATGTACAAGTACATCTCCACTCCATGTACAAGTACCTCTCCGCTCAATGTACAAGTACATCTCCGCTCCATGTACCAGTACCTCTCCGCTCAATGTACAAGTACATCTCCGCTCCATGTACAAGTACCTCTCCGCTCAATGTACAAGTACCTCTCCGCTCAATGTACAAGTACATCTCCGCTCCATGTACCAGTACCTCTCCGCTCAATGTACAAGTACATCTGCGCTCCATGTAGGGCTGGGTATCGTTCAAAATTTTTCGATATCGATACCGTTTCGATACTTGGATTTCGATACCGGTTCCTGAACGATACTTTTTTCGATACCAATTTTTAGAAAAATCCATTTTAACAAAAATAAAACTGCATTACACATTGAAATTATTTTACAAATCTTTAGTTTCCCCCCATCTTAAGTTTTACAGCAGAAAAAAATAAAACCTACTGTATTTAACATAACTTTAAGTTCTCTAAACGTATTGCCGTCCCTACAAAAAATATTGGAGTACTACAAAGGAAAGAAATGTAGCTAAAACAAATAAATCAGTGGAATAGTTTTCAGTGCAAAACAGAGAGTTGCAAATCAGGGTTTAATGCTCACTGATGCAACAGAACTCTATTCTTGTACAAACTGATGAGATGGCTCCACTTCATGCATGGAAGACTAGTTGAGCATTGACTAGCCTATCAATATAGCCTTATATGCCACAAAGTGAATCGCATTTATATTCAACAAACTATCATGACATCAGCGTTTGTTAACGAGTTGCTAAAAATACATGGGCGATAACTGCCCGCTTGCACATAACGCTAATTAATTAAACATTAACGCTAGCGTTGCAGATCAGTGTGCTCACTGCTGCAACAGAACGTCATTCTTGTCAAATCTGACGAGACAGCTCAACTTCACTGACTAGCCAATCAATATAAATGAATCGCATTTACATTCAACAAACTATCATGACATCAGCGTTTGTTAACGAGTTGCTAAAAATACACAATGCCCGCTTGCGCATAACGTTACGGCGGCAATTAATTAAACGATCTAATGCTACAACTCACAGCCAGATGCATGGATTTGTCAGACTGAGGGATCTGATAACCGCTAACTTGCGGTAAGCTGAGCTGACCCACCTCTCAATTATTTCTCTTGTCTGTGGAAACCAGTCCGTGTTGTTTCTGTTTCTTTTCCTGCTTTTCATCATCTTCGCCATATGGTAATCCAGCATAGGAGTAGCTTGAGTGGCTAACTTCTTGTATACTATCCGCACCGCACGCCTGGCTCACAGTCACAACAAACACACCGGCTAAAGTGGGCGTAACGTTTCCTGCATGCCTCTACATGACAGCCAATCACCAGCCGTATTAGAGCGCGGCGTGCAAGCATGTCGCATGCTTATAGGCTCAATGACGCTGTTTTGTTTTGGTATCGAAAATTGGTATCGATTGACAAGGGAGGCTTCGATACCCCTTAGTATCGATGTTTCCATTTCGGTGCCAAGTAAGTATCGAAACTCGATACCCAGCCCTAGCTCCATGTACAAGTACCTCTCCGCTCAATGTACAAGTACCTCTCCGCTCAATGTACAAGTACCTCTCCGCTCCATGTACAAGTACCTCTCCGCTCCATGTACAAGTACCTCTCCGCTCCATGTACAAGTACCTCTCCGCTCCATGTACAAGTACATCTCTGCTCCATGTACAAGTACCTCTCCGCTCAATGTACAAGTACATCTCCGCTCCATGTACAAGTACCTCTCCGCTCCATGTACAAGTACATCTCCGCTCCATGTACAAGTACCTCTCCGCTCCATGTACAAGTACCTCTCCGCTCAATGTACAAGTACATCTCCGCTCCATGTACAAGTACATCTCTGCTCCATGTACAAGTACCTCTCCGCTCAATGTACAAGTACATCTCCGCTCCATGTACAAGTACCTCTCCGCTCCATGTACAAGTACCTCTCCGGTCCATGTACAAGTACCTCTCCGCTCCATGTACAAGTACCTCTCCGCTCCATGTACAAGTACCTCTCCGCTCAATGTCAAGTGTCGACAGTACCTCTCCGCTCCATGTACAAATACCTCTCCGCTCTCATGTACAAGTACCTCTCCGCTCCATGTACAAGTACCTCTCCGCTCAATGTACAAATACCTCTCCGCTCCATGTATAAGTACCTCTCCGCTCTATGTACAAGTACCTCTCCGCTCCATGTACAAGTACCTCTCCGCTCAATGTACAAATACCTCTCCGCTCCATGTACAAGTAGCTCTCCGCTGAATGTACAAGTGTCGACAGTACCTCTCCGCTCAATGTACAAGTACCTCTCCGCTCAATGTACAAATACCTCTCCGCTCCATGTACAAGTACCTCTCCGCTCAATGTCAAGTATCGACAGTACCTCTCCGCTCCATGTACAAGTACCTCTCCGCTGAATGTACAAGTGTCGACAGTACCTCTCCGCTCAATGTACAAGTACCTCTCCGCTCCATGTACAAGTACCTCTCCGCTCTCATGTACAAGTACCTCTCCGCTCCATGTACAAGTACCTCTCCGCTCAATGTACAAGTACCTCTGCGCTCCATGTACAAGTACCTCTCCGCTCAATGTACAAGTACCTCTCCGCTCAATGTACAAGTGTCGACAGTACCTCTCCGCTCCATGTACAAGTACCTCTCCGCTCAATGTACAAGTGTCGACAGTACCTCTACGCTCAATGTACAAGTGTCGACAGTACCTCTCCGCTCTCATGTACAAGTACCTCTCCGATCCATGTACAAGTACATCTCCGCTCCATGTACAAGTACATCTCCGCTCAATGTACAAGTACCTCTCCGCTCCATGTACAAGTACCTCTCCGCTCCATGTACAAGTACCTCTCCGCTCCATGTACAAGTACCTCTCCGCTCCATGTACAAGTACCTCTCCGCTCAATGTACAAGTACCTCTCCGCTCCATGTACAAGTACCTCTCCGCTCAATGTACAAGTACCTCTCCGCTCCATGTACAAGTACCTCTCCGCTCCATGTACAAGTACCTCTCCGCTCCATGTACAAGTACCTCTCCGCTCAATGTCAAGTATCGACAGTACCTCTCCGCTCCATGTACAAGTACCTCTCCGCTGAATGTACAAGTGTCGACAGTACCTCTCCGCTCAATGTACAAGTACCTCTCCGCTCCATGTACAAGTACCTCTCCGCTCTCATGTACAAGTACCTCTCCGCTCCATGTACAAGTACCTCTCCGCTCAATGTACAAGTACCTCTGCGCTCCATGTACAAGTACCTCTCCGCTCAATGTACAAGTACCTCTCCGCTCAATGTACAAGTGTCGACAGTACCTCTCCGCTCCATGTACAAGTACCTCTCCGCTCAATGTACAAGTGTCGACAGTACCTCTACGCTCAATGTACAAGTGTCGACAGTACCTCTCCGCTCTCATGTACAAGTACCTCTCCGATCCATGTACAAGTACATCTCCGCTCCATGTACAAGTACATCTCCGCTCAATGTACAAGTACCTCTCCGCTCCATGTACAAGTACCTCTCCGCTCCATGTACAAGTACCTCTCCGCTCCATGTACAAGTACCTCTCCGCTCAATGTACAAGTACCTCTCCGCTCCATGTACAAGTACCTCTCCGCTCCATGTACAAGTACCTCTCCGCTCCATGTACAAGTACCTCTCCGCTCAATGTACAAGTACCTCTCCGCTCCATGTACAAGTACCTCTCCGCTCCATGTACAAGTACCTCTCCGCTCCATGTACAAGTACCTCTCCGCTCAATGTACAAGTACCTCTCCGCTCCCTGTACAAGTACATCTCCGCTCCATGTACAAGTACCTCTCCGCTCCATGTACAAGTACCTCTCCGCTCAATGTACAAGTGTCGACAGTACCTCTCCGCTCCATGTACAAGTACCTCTCCGCTCCATGTACAAGTACCTCTCCGCTCAATGTACAAGTGTCGACAGTACCTCTCCGCTCCATCTACAAGTACCTCTCCGCTCCATGTACAAGTACCTCTCCGCTCCATGTACAAATACCTCTCCGCTCCATGTACAAGTACCTCTCCGCTCCATGTACAAGCACCTCTCCGCTACATGTACAAGTACCTCTCCGCTCCATGTACAAGTACCTCTCCGCTCCATGTACAAGTACCTCTCCGCTCAATGTACAAGTACCTCTCCGCTCCATGTACAAATACCTCTCCGCTCCATGTACAAATACCTCTCCGCTCCATGTACAAGTACCTCTCCGCTCCATGTACCAGTACCTCTCCGCTCAATGTACAAGTACATCTCCGCTCAATGTACAAGTACATCTCCGCTCAATGTACAAGTACGTCTCCGCTCAATGTACAAGTACCTCTCCGCTCAATGTACAAGTACCTCTCCGCTCCATGTACAAGTACCTCTCCGCTCAATGTACAAGTACATCTCCGCTCCATGTACCAGTACCTCTCCGCTCAATGTACAAGTACCTCTCCGCTCAATGTACAAGTACATCTCCGCTCCATGTACAAGTACGTCTCCGCTCAATGTATAAGTACCTCTCCGCTCCATGTACAAGTACCTCTCCGCTCCATGTACAAGTACATCTCCGCTCCATGTACAAGTACATCTCCGCTCCATGTACAAGTACCTCTCCGCTCCATGTACAAGTACCTCTCCGCTCCATGTACAAGTACATCTCCGCTCCATGTACAAGTACCTCTCCGCTCAATGTACAAGTACATCTCCGCTCCATGTACAAGTACATCTCCACTCCATGTACAAGTACCTCTCCGCTCAATGTACAAGTACATCTCCGCTCCATGTACCAGTACCTCTCCGCTCAATGTACAAGTACATCTCCACTCCATGTACAAGTACCTCTCCGCTCAATGTACAAGTACATCTCCGCTCCATGTACCAGTACCTCTCCGCTCAATGTACAAGTACATCTCCACTCCATGTACAAGTACCTCTCCGCTCAATGTACAAGTACATCTCCGCTCCATGTACCAGTACCTCTCCGCTCAATGTACAAGTACATCTCCGCTCCATGTACAAGTACCTCTCCGCTCAATGTACAAGTACCTCTCCGCTCAATGTACAAGTACATCTCCGCTCCATGTACCAGTACCTCTCCGCTCAATGTACAAGTACATCTGCGCTCCATGTAGGGCTGGGTATCGTTCAAAATTTTTCGATATCGATACCGTTTCGATACTTGGATTTCGATACCGGTTCCTGAACGATACTTTTTTCGATACCAATTTTTAGAAAAATCCATTTTAACAAAAATAAAACTGCATTACACATTGAAATTATTTTACAAATCTTTAGTTTCCCCCCATCTTAAGTTTTACAGCAGAAAAAAATAAAACCTACTGTATTTAACATAACTTTAAGTTCTCTAAACGTATTGCCGTCCCTACAAAAAATATTGGAGTACTACAAAGGAAAGAAATGTAGCTAAAACAAATAAATCAGTGGAATAGTTTTCAGTGCAAAACAGAGAGTTGCAAATCAGGGTTTAATGCTCACTGATGCAACAGAACTCTATTCTTGTACAAACTGATGAGATGGCTCCACTTCATGCATGGAAGACTAGTTGAGCATTGACTAGCCTATCAATATAGCCTTATATGCCACAAAGTGAATCGCATTTATATTCAACAAACTATCATGACATCAGCGTTTGTTAACGAGTTGCTAAAAATACATGGGCGATAACTGCCCGCTTGCACATAACGCTAATTAATTAAACATTAACGCTAGCGTTGCAGATCAGTGTGCTCACTGCTGCAACAGAACGTCATTCTTGTCAAATCTGACGAGACAGCTCAACTTCACTGACTAGCCAATCAATATAAATGAATCGCATTTACATTCAACAAACTATCATGACATCAGCGTTTGTTAACGAGTTGCTAAAAATACACAATGCCCGCTTGCGCATAACGTTACGGCGGCAATTAATTAAACGATCTAATGCTACAACTCACAGCCAGATGCATGGATTTGTCAGACTGAGGGATCTGATAACCGCTAACTTGCGGTAAGCTGAGCTGACCCACCTCTCAATTATTTCTCTTGTCTGTGGAAACCAGTCCGTGTTGTTTCTGTTTCTTTTCCTGCTTTTCATCATCTTCGCCATATGGTAATCCAGGATAGGAGTAGCTTGAGTGGCTAACTTCTTGTATACTATCCGCACCGCACGCCTGGCTCACAGTCACAACAAACACACCGGCTAAAGTGGGCGTAACGTTTCCTGCATGCCTCTACATGACAGCCAATCACCAGCCGTATTAGAGCGTGGCGTGCAAGCATGTCGCATGCTTATAGGCTCAATGACGCTGTTTTGTTTTGGTATCGAAAATTGGTATCGATTGACAAGGGAGGCTTCGATACCCCTTAGTATCGATGTTTCCATTTCGGTGCCAAGTAAGTATCGAAACTCGATACCCAGCCCTAGCTCCATGTACAAGTACCTCTCCGCTCAATGTACAAGTACCTCTCCGCTCAATGTACAAGTACCTCTCCGCTCCATGTACAAGTACCTCTCCGCTCCATGTACAAGTACCTCTCCGCTCCATGTACAAGTACCTCTCCGCTCCATGTACAAGTACATCTCTGCTCCATGTACAAGTACCTCTCCGCTCAATGTACAAGTACATCTCCGCTCCATGTACAACTACCTCTCCGCTCCATGTACAAGTACATCTCCGCTCCATGTACAAGTACCTCTCCGCTCCATGTACAAGTACCTCTCCGCTCAATGTACAAGTACATCTCCGCTCCATGTACAAGTACCTCTCCGCTCCATGTACAAATACCTCTCCGCTCCATGTACAAGTACCTCTCCGCTCCATGTACAAGCACCTCTCCGCTCAATGTACAAGTGTCGACAGTACCTCTCCGCTCCATCTACAAGTACCTCTCCGCTCAATGTACAAGTACCTCTCCGCTGAATGTACAAGTACCTCTCCGCTCCATGTACAAGTACCTCTCCGCTCCATGTACAAATACCTCTCCGCTCCATGTACAAGTACCTCTCCGCTCCATGTACAAGCACCTCTCCGCTACATGTACAAGTACCTCTCCGCTCCATGTACAAATACCTCTCCGCTCCATGTACAAGTACCTCTCCGCTCAATGTACAAGTACCTCTCTGCTCCATGTACAAATACCTCTCCGCTCCATGTACAAATACCTCTCCGCTCCATGTACAAGTACCTCTCCGCTCCATGTACCAGTACCTCTCCGCTCAATGTACAAGTACATCTCCGCTCAATGTACAAGTACATCTCCGCTCAATGTACAAGTACGTCTCCGCTCAATGTACAAGTACCTCTCCGCTCAATGTACAAGTACCTCTCCGCTCCATGTACAAGTACCTCTCCGCTCAATGTACAAGTACATCTCCGCTCAATGTACAAGTACATCTCCGCTCAATGTACAAGTACGTCTCCGCTCAATGTACAAGTACCTCTCCGCTCAATGTACAAGTACCTCTCCGCTCCATGTACAAGTACCTCTCCGCTCAATGTACAAGTACATCTCCGCTCCATGTACCAGTACCTCTCCGCTCAATGTACAAGTACCTCTCCGCTCAATGTACAAGTACATCTCCGCTCCATGTACAAGTACGTCTCCGCTCAATGTATAAGTACCTCTCCGCTCCATGTACAAGTACCTCTCCGCTCAATGTACAAGTACATCTCCGCTCCATGTACAAGTACATCTCCGCTCCATGTACAAGTACCTCTCCGCTCCATGTACAAGTACCTCTCCGCTCCATGTACAAGTACATCTCCGCTCCATGTACAAGTACCTCTCCGCTCAATGTACAAGTACATCTCCGCTCCATGTACCAGTACATCTCCACTCCATGTACAAGTACCTCTCCGCTCAATGTACAAGTACATCTCCGCTCCATGTACCAGTACCTCTCCGCTCAATGTACAAGTACCTCTCCGCTCAATGTACAAGTACATCTCCGCTCCATGTACCAGTACCTCTCCGCTCAATGTACAAGTACATCTGCGCTCCATGTAGGGCTGGGTATCGTTCAAAATTTTTCGATATCGATACCGTTTCGATACTTGGATTTCGATACCGGTTCCTGAACGATACTTTTTTCGATACCAATTTTTAGAAAAATCCATTTTAACAAAAATAAAACTGCATTACACATTGAAATTATTTTACAAATCTTTAGTTTCCCCCCATCTTAAGTTTTACAGCAGAAAAAAATAAAACCTACTGTATTTAACATAACTTTAAGTTCTCTAAACGTATTGCCGTCCCTACAAAAAATATTGGAGTACTACAAAGGAAAGAAATGTAGCTAAAACAAATAAATCAGTGGAATAGTTTTCAGTGCAAAACAGAGAGTTGCAAATCAGGGTTTAATGCTCACTGATGCAACAGAACTCTATTCTTGTACAAACTGATGAGATGGCTCCACTTCATGCATGGAAGACTAGTTGAGCATTGACTAGCCTATCAATATAGCCTTATATGCCACAAAGTGAATCGCATTTATATTCAACAAACTATCATGACATCAGCGTTTGTTAACGAGTTGCTAAAAATACATGGGCGATAACTGCCCGCTTGCACATAACGCTAATTAATTAAACATTAACGCTAGCGTTGCAGATCAGTGTGCTCACTGCTGCAACAGAACGTCATTCTTGTCAAATCTGACGAGACAGCTCAACTTCACTGACTAGCCAATCAATATAAATGAATCGCATTTACATTCAACAAACTATCATGACATCAGCGTTTGTTAACGAGTTGCTAAAAATACACAATGCCCGCTTGCGCATAACGTTACGGCGGCAATTAATTAAACGATCTAATGCTACAACTCACAGCCAGATGCATGGATTTGTCAGACTGAGGGATCTGATAACCGCTAACTTGCGGTAAGCTGAGCTGACCCACCTCTCAATTATTTCTCTTGTCTGTGGAAACCAGTCCGTGTTGTTTCTGTTTCTTTTCCTGCTTTTCATCATCTTCGCCATATGGTAATCCAGGATAGGAGTAGCTTGAGTGGCTAACTTCTTGTATACTATCCGCACCGCACGCCTGGCTCACAGTCACAACAAACACACCGGCTAAAGTGGGCGTAACGTTTCCTGCATGCCTCTACATGACAGCCAATCACCAGCCGTATTAGAGCGTGGCGTGCAAGCATGTCGCATGCTTATAGGCTCAATGACGCTGTTTTGTTTTGGTATCGAAAATTGGTATCGATTGACAAGGGAGGCTTCGATACCCCTTAGTATCGATGTTTCCATTTCGGTGCCAAGTAAGTATCGAAACTCGATACCCAGCCCTAGCTCCATGTACAAGTACCTCTCCGCTCAATGTACAAGTACCTCTCCGCTCAATGTACAAGTACCTCTCCGCTCCATGTACAAGTACCTCTCCGCTCCATGTACAAGTACCTCTCCGCTCCATGTACAAGTACCTCTCCGCTCCATGTACAAGTACATCTCTGCTCCATGTACAAGTACCTCTCCGCTCAATGTACAAGTACATCTCCGCTCCATGTACAACTACCTCTCCGCTCCATGTACAAGTACATCTCCGCTCCATGTACAAGTACCTCTCCGCTCCATGTACAAGTACCTCTCCGCTCAATGTACAAGTACATCTCCGCTCCATGTACAAGTACCTCTCCGCTCCATGTACAAATACCTCTCCGCTCCATGTACAAGTACCTCTCCGCTCCATGTACAAGCACCTCTCCGCTCAATGTACAAGTGTCGACAGTACCTCTCCGCTCCATCTACAAGTACCTCTCCGCTCAATGTACAAGTACCTCTCCGCTGAATGTACAAGTACCTCTCCGCTCCATGTACAAGTACCTCTCCGCTCCATGTACAAATACCTCTCCGCTCCATGTACAAGTACCTCTCCGCTCCATGTACAAGCACCTCTCCGCTACATGTACAAGTACCTCTCCGCTCCATGTACAAATACCTCTCCGCTCCATGTACAAGTACCTCTCCGCTCAATGTACAAGTACCTCTCTGCTCCATGTACAAATACCTCTCCGCTCCATGTACAAATACCTCTCCGCTCCATGTACAAGTACCTCTCCGCTCCATGTACCAGTACCTCTCCGCTCAATGTACAAGTACATCTCCGCTCAATGTACAAGTACATCTCCGCTCAATGTACAAGTACGTCTCCGCTCAATGTACAAGTACCTCTCCGCTCAATGTACAAGTACCTCTCCGCTCCATGTACAAGTACCTCTCCGCTCAATGTACAAGTACATCTCCGCTCAATGTACAAGTACATCTCCGCTCAATGTACAAGTACGTCTCCGCTCAATGTACAAGTACCTCTCCGCTCAATGTACAAGTACCTCTCCGCTCCATGTACAAGTACCTCTCCGCTCAATGTACAAGTACATCTCCGCTCCATGTACCAGTACCTCTCCGCTCAATGTACAAGTACCTCTCCGCTCAATGTACAAGTACATCTCCGCTCCATGTACAAGTACGTCTCCGCTCAATGTATAAGTACCTCTCCGCTCCATGTACAAGTACCTCTCCGCTCAATGTACAAGTACATCTCCGCTCCATGTACAAGTACATCTCCGCTCCATGTACAAGTACCTCTCCGCTCCATGTACAAGTACCTCTCCGCTCCATGTACAAGTACATCTCCGCTCCATGTACAAGTACCTCTCCGCTCAATGTACAAGTACATCTCCGCTCCATGTACCAGTACATCTCCACTCCATGTACAAGTACCTCTCCGCTCAATGTACAAGTACATCTCCGCTCCATGTACCAGTACCTCTCCGCTCAATGTACAAGTACCTCTCCGCTCAATGTACAAGTACATCTCCGCTCCATGTACCAGTACCTCTCCGCTCAATGTACAAGTACATCTGCGCTCCATGTAGGGCTGGGTATCGTTCAAAATTTTTCGATATCGATACCGTTTCGATACTTGGATTTCGATACCGGTTCCTGAACGATACTTTTTTCGATACCAATTTTTAGAAAAATCCATTTTAACAAAAATAAAACTGCATTACACATTGAAATTATTTTACAAATCTTTAGTTTCCCCCCATCTTAAGTTTTACAGCAGAAAAAAATAAAACCTACTGTATTTAACATAACTTTAAGTTCTCTAAACGTATTGCCGTCCCTACAAAAAATATTGGAGTACTACAAAGGAAAGAAATGTAGCTAAAACAAATAAATCAGTGGAATAGTTTTCAGTGCAAAACAGAGAGTTGCAAATCAGGGTTTAATGCTCACTGATGCAACAGAACTCTATTCTTGTACAAACTGATGAGATGGCTCCACTTCATGCATGGAAGACTAGTTGAGCATTGACTAGCCTATCAATATAGCCTTATATGCCACAAAGTGAATCGCATTTATATTCAACAAACTATCATGACATCAGCGTTTGTTAACGAGTTGCTAAAAATACATGGGCGATAACTGCCCGCTTGCACATAACGCTAATTAATTAAACATTAACGCTAGCGTTGCAGATCAGTGTGCTCACTGCTGCAACAGAACGTCATTCTTGTCAAATCTGACGAGACAGCTCAACTTCACTGACTAGCCAATCAATATAAATGAATCGCATTTACATTCAACAAACTATCATGACATCAGCGTTTGTTAACGAGTTGCTAAAAATACACAATGCCCGCTTGCGCATAACGTTACGGCGGCAATTAATTAAACGATCTAATGCTACAACTCACAGCCAGATGCATGGATTTGTCAGACTGAGGGATCTGATAACCGCTAACTTGCGGTAAGCTGAGCTGACCCACCTCTCAATTATTTCTCTTGTCTGTGGAAACCAGTCCATGTTGTTTCTGTTTCTTTTCCTGCTTTTCATCATCTTCGCCATATGGTAATCCAGGATAGGAGTAGCTTGAGTGGCTAACTTCTTGTATACTATCCGCACCGCACGCCTGGCTCACAGTCACAACAAACACACCGGCTAAAGTGGGCGTAACGTTTCCTGCATGCCTCTACATGACAGCCAATCACCAGCCGTATTAGAGCGCGGCGTGCAAGCATGTCGCATGCTTATAGGCTCAATGACGCTGTTTTGTTTTGGTATCGAAAATTGGTATCGATTGACAAGGGAGGCTTCGATACCCCTTAGTATCGATGTTTCCATTTCGGTGCCAAGTAAGTATCGAAACTCGATACCCAGCCCTAGCTCCATGTACAAGTACCTCTCCGCTCAATGTACAAGTACCTCTCCGCTCAATGTACAAGTACCTCTCCGCTCCATGTACAAGTACCTCTCCGCTCCATGTACAAGTACCTCTCCGCTCCATGTACAAGTACCTCTCCGCTCCATGTACAAGTACATCTCTGCTCCATGTACAAGTACCTCTCCGCTCAATGTACAAGTACATCTCCGCTCCATGTACAAGTACCTCTCCGCTCCATGTACAAGTACATCTCCGCTCCATGTACAAGTACCTCTCCGCTCCATGTACAAGTACCTCTCCGCTCAATGTACAAGTACATCTCCGCTCCATGTACAAGTACATCTCCGCTCCATGTACAAGTACCTCTCCGCTCCATGTACAAGTACCTCTCCGCTCCATGTACAAGTACCTCTCCGCTCAATGTACAAGTGTCGACAGTACCTCTCCGCTCCATGTACAAGTACCTCTCCGCTCCATGTACAAGTACCTCTCCGCTCAATGTACAAGTGTCGACAGTACCTCTCCGCTCCATCTACAAGTACCTCTCCGCTCCATGTACAAATACCTCTCCGCTCCATGTACAAATACCTCTCCGCTCCATGTACAAGTACCTCTCCGCTCCATGTACCAGTACCTCTCCGCTCAATGTACAAGTACATCTCCGCTCAATGTACAAGTACATCTCCGCTCAATGTACAAGTACGTCTCCGCTCAATGTACAAGTACCTCTCCGCTCAATGTACAAGTACCTCTCCGCTCCATGTACAAGTACCTCTCCGCTCAATGTACAAGTACATCTCCGCTCAATGTACAAGTACATCTCCGCTCAATGTACAAGTACGTCTCCGCTCAATGTACAAGTACCTCTCCGCTCAATGTACAAGTACCTCTCCGCTCAATGTACAAGTACCTCTCCGCTCCATGTACAAGTACCTCTCCGCTCAATGTACAAGTACATCTCCGCTCCATGTACCAGTACCTCTCCGCTCAATGTACAAGTACCTCTCCGCTCAATGTACAAGTACATCTCCGCTCCATGTACAAGTACGTCTCCGCTCAATGTATAAGTACCTCTCCGCTCCATGTACAAGTACCTCTCCGCTCAATGTACAAGTACATCTCCGCTCCATGTACAAGTACATCTCCGCTCCATGTACAAGTACCTCTCCGCTCCATGTACAAGTACCTCTCCGCTCCATGTACAAGTACATCTCCGCTCCATGTACAAGTACCTCTCCGCTCAATGTACAAGTACATCTCCGCTCCATGTACAAGTACATCTCCACTCCATGTACAAGTACCTCTCCGCTCAATGTACAAGTACATCTCCGCTCCATGTACCAGTACCTCTCCGCTCAATGTACAAGTACATCTCCACTCCATGTACAAGTACCTCTCCGCTCAATGTACAAGTACATCTCCGCTCCATGTACCAGTACCTCTCCGCTCAATGTACAAGTACATCTCCACTCCATGTACAAGTACCTCTCCGCTCAATGTACAAGTACATCTCCGCTCCATGTACCAGTACCTCTCCGCTCAATGTACAAGTACATCTCCGCTCCATGTACAAGTACCTCTCCGCTCAATGTACAAGTACCTCTCCGCTCAATGTACAAGTACATCTCCGCTCCATGTACCAGTACCTCTCCGCTCAATGTACAAGTACATCTGCGCTCCATGTAGGGCTGGGTATCGTTCAAAATTTTTCGATATCGATACCGTTTCGATACTTGGATTTCGATACCGGTTCCTGAACGATACTTTTTTCGATACCAATTTTTAGAAAAATCCATTTTAACAAAAATAAAACTGCATTACACATTGAAATTATTTTACAAATCTTTAGTTTCCCCCCATCTTAAGTTTTACAGCAGAAAAAAATAAAACCTACTGTATTTAACATAACTTTAAGTTCTCTAAACGTATTGCCGTCCCTACAAAAAATATTGGAGTACTACAAAGGAAAGAAATGTAGCTAAAACAAATAAATCAGTGGAATAGTTTTCAGTGCAAAACAGAGAGTTGCAAATCAGGGTTTAATGCTCACTGATGCAACAGAACTCTATTCTTGTACAAACTGATGAGATGGCTCCACTTCATGCATGGAAGACTAGTTGAGCATTGACTAGCCTATCAATATAGCCTTATATGCCACAAAGTGAATCGCATTTATATTCAACAAACTATCATGACATCAGCGTTTGTTAACGAGTTGCTAAAAATACATGGGCGATAACTGCCCGCTTGCACATAACGCTAATTAATTAAACATTAACGCTAGCGTTGCAGATCAGTGTGCTCACTGCTGCAACAGAACGTCATTCTTGTCAAATCTGACGAGACAGCTCAACTTCACTGACTAGCCAATCAATATAAATGAATCGCATTTACATTCAACAAACTATCATGACATCAGCGTTTGTTAACGAGTTGCTAAAAATACACAATGCCCGCTTGCGCATAACGTTACGGTGGCAATTAATTAAACGATCTAATGCTACAACTCACAGCCAGATGCATGGATTTGTCAGACTGAGGGATCTGATAACCGCTAACTTGCGGTAAGCTGAGCTGACCCACCTCTCAATTATTTCTCTTGTCTGTGGAAACCAGTCCGTGTTGTTTCTGTTTCTTTTCCTGCTTTTCATCATCTTCGCCATATGGTAATCCAGGATAGGAGTAGCTTGAGTGGCTAACTTCTTGTATACTATCCGCACCGCACGCCTGGCTCACAGTCACAACAAACACACCGGCTAAAGTGGGCGTAACGTTTCCTGCATGCCTCTACATGACAGCCAATCACCAGCCGTATTAGAGCGCGGCGTGCAAGCATGTCGCATGCTTATAGGCTCAATGACGCTGTTTTGTTTTGGTATCGAAAATTGGTATCGATTGACAAGGGAGGCTTCGATACCCCTTAGTATCGATGTTTCCATTTCGGTGCCAAGTAAGTATCGAAACTCGATACCCAGCCCTAGCTCCATGTACAAGTACCTCTCCGCTCAATGTACAAGTACCTCTCCGCTCAATGTACAAGTACCTCTCCGCTCCATGTACAAGTACCTCTCCGCTCCATGTACAAGTACCTCTCCGCTCAATGTACAAGTACCTCTCCGCTCCATGTACAAGTACCTCTCCGCTCCATGTACAAGTACCTCTCCGCTCCATGTACAAGTACCTCTCCGCTCCATGTACAAGTACATCTCTGCTCCATGTACAAGTACCTCTCCGCTCAATGTACAAGTACATCTCTGCTCCATGTACAAGTACCTCTCCGCTCCATGTACAAGTACATCTCCGCTCCATGTACAAGTACCTCTCCGCTCCATGTACAAGTACCTCTCCGCTCAATGTACAAGTACATCTCCGCTCCATGTACAAGTACCTCTCCGCTCCATGTACAAGTACCTCTCCGCTCCATGTACAAGTACCTCTCCGCTCAATGTACAAGTGTCGACAGTACCTCTCCGCTCCATGTACAAGTACCTCTCCGCTCCATGTACAAGTACCTCTCCGCTCAATGTACAAGTGTCGACAGTACCTCTCCGCTCCATCTACAAGTACCTCTCCGCTCAATGTACAAGTACATCTCCGCTCCATGTACAAGTACCTCTCCGCTCCATGTACAAGTACCTCTCCGCTCCATGTACAAGTACCTCTCCGCTCCATGTACAAGTACCTCTCCGCTCCATGTACAAGTACATCTCTGCTCCATGTACAAGTACCTCTCCGCTCAATGTACAAGTACATCTCCGCTCCATGTACAAGTACCTCTCCGCTCCATGTACAAGTACATCTCCGCTCCATGTACAAGTACCTCTCCGCTCCATGTACAAGTACCTCTCCGCTCAATGTACAAGTACATCTCCGCTCCATGTACAAGTACATCTCCGCTCCATGTACAAGTACCTCTCCGCTCCATGTACAAGTACCTCTCCGCTCCATGTACAAGTACCTCTCCGCTCAATGTACAAGTGTCGACAGTACCTCTCCGCTCCATGTACAAGTACCTCTCCGCTCCATGTACAAGTACCTCTCCGCTCAATGTACAAGTGTCGACAGTACCTCTCCGCTCCATCTACAAGTACCTCTCCGCTCCATGTACAAATACCTCTCCGCTCCATGTACAAATACCTCTCCGCTCCATGTACAAGTACCTCTCCGCTCCATGTACCAGTACCTCTCCGCTCAATGTACAAGTACATCTCCGCTCAATGTACAAGTACATCTCCGCTCAATGTACAAGTACGTCTCCGCTCAATGTACAAGTACCTCTCCGCTCAATGTACAAGTACCTCTCCGCTCCATGTACAAGTACCTCTCCGCTCAATGTACAAGTACATCTCCGCTCAATGTACAAGTACATCTCCGCTCAATGTACAAGTACGTCTCCGCTCAATGTACAAGTACCTCTCCGCTCAATGTACAAGTACCTCTCCGCTCAATGTACAAGTACCTCTCCGCTCCATGTACAAGTACCTCTCCGCTCAATGTACAAGTACATCTCCGCTCCATGTACCAGTACCTCTCCGCTCAATGTACAAGTACCTCTCCGCTCAATGTACAAGTACATCTCCGCTCCATGTACAAGTACGTCTCCGCTCAATGTATAAGTACCTCTCCGCTCCATGTACAAGTACCTCTCCGCTCAATGTACAAGTACATCTCCGCTCCATGTACAAGTACATCTCCGCTCCATGTACAAGTACCTCTCCGCTCCATGTACAAGTACCTCTCCGCTCCATGTACAAGTACATCTCCGCTCCATGTACAAGTACCTCTCCGCTCAATGTACAAGTACATATCCGCTCCATGTACAAGTACATCTCCACTCCATGTACAAGTACCTCTCCGCTCAATGTACAAGTACATCTCCGCTCCATGTACCAGTACCTCTCCGCTCAATGTACAAGTACATCTCCACTCCATGTACAAGTACCTCTCCGCTCAATGTACAAGTACATCTCCGCTCCATGTACCAGTACCTCTCCGCTCAATGTACAAGTACATCTCCACTCCATGTACAAGTACCTCTCCGCTCAATGTACAAGTACATCTCCGCTCCATGTACCAGTACCTCTCCGCTCAATGTACAAGTACATCTCCGCTCCATGTACAAGTACCTCTCCGCTCAATGTACAAGTACCTCTCCGCTCAATGTACAAGTACATCTCCGCTCCATGTACCAGTACCTCTCCGCTCAATGTACAAGTACATCTGCGCTCCATGTAGGGCTGGGTATCGTTCAAAATTTTTCGATATCGATACCGTTTCGATACTTGGATTTCGATACCGGTTCCTGAACGATACTTTTTTCGATACCAATTTTTAGAAAAATCCATTTTAACAAAAATAAAACTGCATTACACATTGAAATTATTTTACAAATCTTTAGTTTCCCCCCATCTTAAGTTTTACAGCAGAAAAAAATAAAACCTACTGTATTTAACATAACTTTAAGTTCTCTAAACGTATTGCCGTCCCTACAAAAAATATTGGAGTACTACAAAGGAAAGAAATGTAGCTAAAACAAATAAATCAGTGGAATAGTTTTCAGTGCAAAACAGAGAGTTGCAAATCAGGGTTTAATGCTCACTGATGCAACAGAACTCTATTCTTGTACAAACTGATGAGATGGCTCCACTTCATGCATGGAAGACTAGTTGAGCATTGACTAGCCTATCAATATAGCCTTATATGCCACAAAGTGAATCGCATTTATATTCAACAAACTATCATGACATCAGCGTTTGTTAACGAGTTGCTAAAAATACATGGGCGATAACTGCCCGCTTGCACATAACGCTAATTAATTAAACATTAACGCTAGCGTTGCAGATCAGTGTGCTCACTGCTGCAACAGAACGTCATTCTTGTCAAATCTGACGAGACAGCTCAACTTCACTGACTAGCCAATCAATATAAATGAATCGCATTTACATTCAACAAACTATCATGACATCAGCGTTTGTTAACGAGTTGCTAAAAATACACAATGCCCGCTTGCGCATAACGTTACGGTGGCAATTAATTAAACGATCTAATGCTACAACTCACAGCCAGATGCATGGATTTGTCAGACTGAGGGATCTGATAACCGCTAACTTGCGGTAAGCTGAGCTGACCCACCTCTCAATTATTTCTCTTGTCTGTGGAAACCAGTCCGTGTTGTTTCTGTTTCTTTTCCTGCTTTTCATCATCTTCGCCATATGGTAATCCAGGATAGGAGTAGCTTGAGTGGCTAACTTCTTGTATACTATCCGCACCGCACGCCTGGCTCACAGTCACAACAAACACACCGGCTAAAGTGGGCGTAACGTTTCCTGCATGCCTCTACATGACAGCCAATCACCAGCCGTATTAGAGCGCGGCGTGCAAGCATGTCGCATGCTTATAGGCTCAATGACGCTGTTTTGTTTTGGTATCGAAAATTGGTATCGATTGACAAGGGAGGCTTCGATACCCCTTAGTATCGATGTTTCCATTTCGGTGCCAAGTAAGTATCGAAACTCGATACCCAGCCCTAGCTCCATGTACAAGTACCTCTCCGCTCAATGTACAAGTACCTCTCCGCTCAATGTACAAGTACCTCTCCGCTCCATGTACAAGTACCTCTCCGCTCCATGTACAAGTACCTCTCCGCTCAATGTACAAGTACCTCTCCGCTCCATGTACAAGTACCTCTCCGCTCCATGTACAAGTACCTCTCCGCTCCATGTACAAGTACCTCTCCGCTCCATGTACAAGTACATCTCTGCTCCATGTACAAGTACCTCTCCGCTCAATGTACAAGTACATCTCTGCTCCATGTACAAGTACCTCTCCGCTCCATGTACAAGTACATCTCCGCTCCATGTACAAGTACCTCTCCGCTCCATGTACAAGTACCTCTCCGCTCAATGTACAAGTACATCTCCGCTCCATGTACAAGTACCTCTCCGCTCCATGTACAAGTACCTCTCCGCTCCATGTACAAGTACCTCTCCGCTCAATGTACAAGTGTCGACAGTACCTCTCCGCTCCATGTACAAGTACCTCTCCGCTCCATGTACAAGTACCTCTCCGCTCAATGTACAAGTGTCGACAGTACCTCTCCGCTCCATCTACAAGTACCTCTCCGCTCAATGTACAAGTACCTCTCCGCTGAATGTACAAGTACCTCTCCGCTCCATGTACAAGTACCTCTCCGCTCCATGTACAAATACCTCTCCGCTCCATGTACAAGTACCTCTCCGCTCCATGTACAAGCACCTCTCCGCTACATGTACAAGTACCTCTCCGCTCCATGTACAAGTACCTCTCCGCTCCATGTACAAGTACCTCTCCGCTCAATGTACAAGTACCTCTCCGCTCCATGTACAAATACCTCTCCGCTCCATGTACAAATACCTCTCCGCTCCATGTACAAGTACCTCTCCGCTCCATGTACCAGTACCTCTCCGCTCAATGTACAAGTACATCTCCGCTCAATGTACAAGTACATCTCCGCTCAATGTACAAGTACGTCTCCGCTCAATGTACAAGTACCTCTCCGCTCAATGTACAAGTACCTCTCCGCTCCATGTACAAGTACCTCTCCGCTCCATGTACAAGTACCTCTCCGCTCCATGTACAAGTACCTCTCCGCTCCATGTACAAGTACCTCTCCGCTCCATGTACAAGTACATCTCTGCTCCATGTACAAGTACCTCTCCGCTCAATGTACAAGTACATCTCCGCTCCATGTACAAGTACCTCTCCGCTCCATGTACAAGTACATCTCCGCTCCATGTACAAGTACCTCTCCGCTCCATGTACAAGTACCTCTCCGCTCAATGTACAAGTACATCTCCGCTCCATGTACAAGTACATCTCCGCTCCATGTACAAGTACCTCTCCGCTCCATGTACAAGTACCTCTCCGCTCCATGTACAAGTACCTCTCCGCTCAATGTACAAGTGTCGACAGTACCTCTCCGCTCCATGTACAAGTACCTCTCCGCTCCATGTACAAGTACCTCTCCGCTCAATGTACAAGTGTCGACAGTACCTCTCCGCTCCATCTACAAGTACCTCTCCGCTCCATGTACAAATACCTCTCCGCTCCATGTACAAATACCTCTCCGCTCCATGTACAAGTACCTCTCCGCTCCATGTACCAGTACCTCTCCGCTCAATGTACAAGTACATCTCCGCTCAATGTACAAGTACATCTCCGCTCAATGTACAAGTACGTCTCCGCTCAATGTACAAGTACCTCTCCGCTCAATGTACAAGTACCTCTCCGCTCCATGTACAAGTACCTCTCCGCTCAATGTACAAGTACATCTCCGCTCAATGTACAAGTACATCTCCGCTCAATGTACAAGTACGTCTCCGCTCAATGTACAAGTACCTCTCCGCTCAATGTACAAGTACCTCTCCGCTCAATGTACAAGTACCTCTCCGCTCCATGTACAAGTACCTCTCCGCTCAATGTACAAGTACATCTCCGCTCCATGTACCAGTACCTCTCCGCTCAATGTACAAGTACCTCTCCGCTCAATGTACAAGTACATCTCCGCTCCATGTACAAGTACGTCTCCGCTCAATGTATAAGTACCTCTCCGCTCCATGTACAAGTACCTCTCCGCTCAATGTACAAGTACATCTCCGCTCCATGTACAAGTACATCTCCGCTCCATGTACAAGTACCTCTCCGCTCCATGTACAAGTACCTCTCCGCTCCATGTACAAGTACATCTCCGCTCCATGTACAAGTACCTCTCCGCTCAATGTACAAGTACATCTCCGCTCCATGTACAAGTACATCTCCACTCCATGTACAAGTACCTCTCCGCTCAATGTACAAGTACATCTCCGCTCCATGTACCAGTACCTCTCCGCTCAATGTACAAGTACATCTCCACTCCATGTACAAGTACCTCTCCGCTCAATGTACAAGTACATCTCCGCTCCATGTACCAGTACCTCTCCGCTCAATGTACAAGTACATCTCCACTCCATGTACAAGTACCTCTCCGCTCAATGTACAAGTACATCTCCGCTCCATGTACCAGTACCTCTCCGCTCAATGTACAAGTACATCTCCGCTCCATGTACAAGTACCTCTCCGCTCAATGTACAAGTACCTCTCCGCTCAATGTACAAGTACATCTCCGCTCCATGTACCAGTACCTCTCCGCTCAATGTACAAGTACATCTGCGCTCCATGTAGGGCTGGGTATCGTTCAAAATTTTTCGATATCGATACCGTTTCGATACTTGGATTTCGATACCGGTTCCTGAACGATACTTTTTTCGATACCAATTTTTAGAAAAATCCATTTTAACAAAAATAAAACTGCATTACACATTGAAATTATTTTACAAATCTTTAGTTTCCCCCCATCTTAAGTTTTACAGCAGAAAAAAATAAAACCTACTGTATTTAACATAACTTTAAGTTCTCTAAACGTATTGCCGTCCCTACAAAAAATATTGGAGTACTACAAAGGAAAGAAATGTAGCTAAAACAAATAAATCAGTGGAATAGTTTTCAGTGCAAAACAGAGAGTTGCAAATCAGGGTTTAATGCTCACTGATGCAACAGAACTCTATTCTTGTACAAACTGATGAGATGGCTCCACTTCATGCATGGAAGACTAGTTGAGCATTGACTAGCCTATCAATATAGCCTTATATGCCACAAAGTGAATCGCATTTATATTCAACAAACTATCATGACATCAGCGTTTGTTAACGAGTTGCTAAAAATACATGGGCGATAACTGCCCGCTTGCACATAACGCTAATTAATTAAACATTAACGCTAGCGTTGCAGATCAGTGTGCTCACTGCTGCAACAGAACGTCATTCTTGTCAAATCTGACGAGACAGCTCAACTTCACTGACTAGCCAATCAATATAAATGAATCGCATTTACATTCAACAAACTATCATGACATCAGCGTTTGTTAACGAGTTGCTAAAAATACACAATGCCCGCTTGCGCATAACGTTACGGTGGCAATTAATTAAACGATCTAATGCTACAACTCACAGCCAGATGCATGGATTTGTCAGACTGAGGGATCTGATAACCGCTAACTTGCGGTAAGCTGAGCTGACCCACCTCTCAATTATTTCTCTTGTCTGTGGAAACCAGTCCGTGTTGTTTCTGTTTCTTTTCCTGCTTTTCATCATCTTCGCCATATGGTAATCCAGGATAGGAGTAGCTTGAGTGGCTAACTTCTTGTATACTATCCGCACCGCACGCCTGGCTCACAGTCACAACAAACACACCGGCTAAAGTGGGCGTAACGTTTCCTGCATGCCTCTACATGACAGCCAATCACCAGCCGTATTAGAGCGCGGCGTGCAAGCATGTCGCATGCTTATAGGCTCAATGACGCTGTTTTGTTTTGGTATCGAAAATTGGTATCGATTGACAAGGGAGGCTTCGATACCCCTTAGTATCGATGTTTCCATTTCGGTGCCAAGTAAGTATCGAAACTCGATACCCAGCCCTAGCTCCATGTACAAGTACCTCTCCGCTCAATGTACAAGTACCTCTCCGCTCAATGTACAAGTACCTCTCCGCTCCATGTACAAGTACCTCTCCGCTCCATGTACAAGTACCTCTCCGCTCAATGTACAAGTACCTCTCCGCTCCATGTACAAGTACCTCTCCGCTCCATGTACAAGTACCTCTCCGCTCCATGTACAAGTACCTCTCCGCTCCATGTACAAGTACATCTCTGCTCCATGTACAAGTACCTCTCCGCTCAATGTACAAGTACATCTCTGCTCCATGTACAAGTACCTCTCCGCTCCATGTACAAGTACATCTCCGCTCCATGTACAAGTACCTCTCCGCTCCATGTACAAGTACCTCTCCGCTCAATGTACAAGTACATCTCCGCTCCATGTACAAGTACCTCTCCGCTCCATGTACAAGTACCTCTCCGCTCCATGTACAAGTACCTCTCCGCTCAATGTACAAGTGTCGACAGTACCTCTCCGCTCCATGTACAAGTACCTCTCCGCTCCATGTACAAGTACCTCTCCGCTCAATGTACAAGTGTCGACAGTACCTCTCCGCTCCATCTACAAGTACCTCTCCGCTCAATGTACAAGTACCTCTCCGCTGAATGTACAAGTACCTCTCCGCTCCATGTACAAGTACCTCTCCGCTCCATGTACAAATACCTCTCCGCTCCATGTACAAGTACCTCTCCGCTCCATGTACAAGCACCTCTCCGCTACATGTACAAGTACCTCTCCGCTCCATGTACAAGTACCTCTCCGCTCCATGTACAAGTACCTCTCCGCTCAATGTACAAGTACCTCTCCGCTCCATGTACAAATACCTCTCCGCTCCATGTACAAATACCTCTCCGCTCCATGTACAAGTACCTCTCCGCTCCATGTACCAGTACCTCTCCGCTCAATGTACAAGTACATCTCCGCTCAATGTACAAGTACATCTCCGCTCAATGTACAAGTACGTCTCCGCTCAATGTACAAGTACCTCTCCGCTCAATGTACAAGTACCTCTCCGCTCCATGTACAAGTACCTCTCCGCTCAATGTACAAGTACATCTCCGCTCAATGTACAAGTACATCTCCGCTCAATGTACAAGTACGTCTCCGCTCAATGTACAAGTACCTCTCCGCTCAATGTACAAGTACCTCTCCGCTCCATGTACAAGTACCTCTCCGCTCAATGTACAAGGACATCTCCGCTCCATGTACCAGTACCTCTCCGCTCAATGTACAAGTACCTCTCCGCTCAATGTACAAGTACATCTCCGCTCCATGTACAAGTACGTCTCCGCTCAATGTATAAGTACCTCTCCGCTCCATGTACAAGTACCTCTCCGCTCAATGTACAAGTACATCTCCGCTCCATGTACAAGTACATCTCCGCTCCATGTACAAGTACCTCTCCGCTCCATGTACAAGTACCTCTCCGCTCCATGTACAAGTACATCTCCGCTCCATGTACAAGTACCTCTCCGCTCAATGTACAAGTACATCTCCGCTCCATGTACAAGTACATCTCCACTCCATGTACAAGTACCTCTCCGCTCAATGTACAAGTACATCTCCGCTCCATGTACCAGTACCTCTCCGCTCAATGTACAAGTACATCTCCACTCCATGTACAAGTACCTCTCCGCTCAATGTACAAGTACATCTCCGCTCCATGTACCAGTACCTCTCCGCTCAATGTACAAGTACATCTCCACTCCATGTACAAGTACCTCTCCGCTCAATGTACAAGTACATCTCCGCTCCATGTACCAGTACCTCTCCGCTCAATGTACAAGTACATCTCCGCTCCATGTACAAGTACCTCTCCGCTCAATGTACAAGTACCTCTCCGCTCAATGTACAAGTACATCTCCGCTCCATGTACCAGTACCTCTCCGCTCAATGTACAAGTACATCTGCGCTCCATGTAGGGCTGGGTATCGTTCAAAATTTTTCGATATCGATACCGTTTCGATACTTGGATTTCGATACCGGTTCCTGAACGATACTTTTTTCGATACCAATTTTTAGAAAAATCCATTTTAACAAAAATAAAACTGCATTACACATTGAAATTATTTTACAAATCTTTAGTTTCCCCCCATCTTAAGTTTTACAGCAGAAAAAAATAAAACCTACTGTATTTAACATAACTTTAAGTTCTCTAAACGTATTGCCGTCCCTACAAAAAATATTGGAGTACTACAAAGGAAAGAAATGTAGCTAAAACAAATAAATCAGTGGAATAGTTTTCAGTGCAAAACAGAGAGTTGCAAATCAGGGTTTAATGCTCACTGATGCAACAGAACTCTATTCTTGTACAAACTGATGAGATGGCTCCACTTCATGCATGGAAGACTAGTTGAGCATTGACTAGCCTATCAATATAGCCTTATATGCCACAAAGTGAATCGCATTTATATTCAACAAACTATCATGACATCAGCGTTTGTTAACGAGTTGCTAAAAATACATGGGCGATAACTGCCCGCTTGCACATAACGCTAATTAATTAAACATTAACGCTAGCGTTGCAGATCAGTGTGCTCACTGCTGCAACAGAACGTCATTCTTGTCAAATCTGACGAGACAGCTCAACTTCACTGACTAGCCAATCAATATAAATTAATCGCATTTACATTCAACAAACTATCATGACATCAGCGTTTGTTAACGAGTTGCTAAAAATACACAATGCCCGCTTGCGCATAACGTTACGGCGGCAATTAATTAAACGATCTAATGCTACAACTCACAGCCAGATGCATGGATTTGTCAGACTGAGGGATCTGATAACCGCTAACTTGCGGTAAGCTGAGCTGACCCACCTCTCAATTATTTCTCTTGTCTGTGGAAACCAGTCCGTGTTGTTTCTGTTTCTTTTCCTGCTTTTCATCATCTTCGCCATATGGTAATCCAGGATAGGAGTAGCTTGAGTGGCTAACTTCTTGTATACTATCCGCACCGCACGCCTGGCTCACAGTCACAACAAACACACCGGCTAAAGTGGGCGTAACGTTTCCTGCATGCCTCTACATGACAGCCAATCACCAGCCGTATTAGAGCGCGGCGTGCAAGCATGTCGCATGCTTATAGGCTCAATGACGCTGTTTTGTTTTGGTATCGAAAATTGGTATCGATTGACAAGGGAGGCTTCGATACCCCTTAGTATCGATGTTTCCATTTCGGTGCCAAGTAAGTATCGAAACTCGATACCCAGCCCTAGCTCCATGTACAAGTACCTCTCCGCTCAATGTACAAGTACCTCTCCGCTCAATGTACAAGTACCTCTCCGCTCCATGTACAAGTACCTCTCCGCTCCATGTACAAGTACCTCTCCGCTCCATGTACAAGTACCTCTCCGCTCCATGTACAAGTACATCTCTGCTCCATGTACAAGTACCTCTCCGCTCAATGTACAAGTACATCTCCGCTCCATGTACAAGTACCTCTCCGCTCCATGTACAAGTACATCTCCGCTCCATGTACAAGTACCTCTCCGCTCCATGTACAAGTACCTCTCCGCTCAATGTACAAGTACATCTCCGCTCCATGTACAAGTACCTCTCCGCTCCATGTACAAGTACATCTCCGCTCCATGTACAAGTACCTCTCCGCTCAATGTACAAGTACATCTCCGCTCCATGTACAAGTACATCTCCACTCCATGTACAAGTACCTCTCCGCTCAATGTACAAGTACATCTCCGCTCCATGTACCAGTACCTCTCCGCTCAATGTACAAGTACATCTCCACTCCATGTACAAGTACCTCTCCGCTCAATGTACAAGTACATCTCCGCTCCATGTACCAGTACCTCTCCGCTCAATGTACAAGTACATCTCCACTCCATGTACAAGTACCTCTCCGCTCAATGTACAAGTACATCTCCGCTCCATGTACCAGTACCTCTCCGCTCAATGTACAAGTACCTCTCCGCTCAATGTACAAGTACATCTCCGCTCCATGTACCAGTACCTCTCCGCTCAATGTACAAGTACATCTGCGCTCCATGTAGGGCTGGGTATCGTTCAAAATTTTTCGATATCGATACCGTTTCGATACTTGGATTTCGATACCGGTTCCTGAACGATACTTTTTTCGATACCAATTTTTAGAAAAATCCATTTTAACAAAAATAAAACTGCATTACACATTGAAATTATTTTACAAATCTTTAGTTTCCCCCCATCTTAAGTTTTACAGCAGAAAAAAATAAAACCTACTGTATTTAACATAACTTTAAGTTCTCTAAACGTATTGCCGTCCCTACAAAAAATATTGGAGTACTACAAAGGAAAGAAATGTAGCTAAAACAAATAAATCAGTGGAATAGTTTTCAGTGCAAAACAGAGAGTTGCAAATCAGGGTTTAATGCTCACTGATGCAACAGAACTCTATTCTTGTACAAACTGATGAGATGGCTCCACTTCATGCATGGAAGACTAGTTGAGCATTGACTAGCCTATCAATATAGCCTTATATGCCACAAAGTGAATCGCATTTATATTCAACAAACTATCATGACATCAGCGTTTGTTAACGAGTTGCTAAAAATACATGGGCGATAACTGCCCGCTTGCACATAACGCTAATTAATTAAACATTAACGCTAGCGTTGCAGATCAGTGTGCTCACTGCTGCAACAGAACGTCATTCTTGTCAAATCTGACGAGACAGCTCAACTTCACTGACTAGCCAATCAATATAAATGAATCGCATTTACATTCAACAAACTATCATGACATCAGCGTTTGTTAACGAGTTGCTAAAAATACACAATGCCCGCTTGCGCATAACGTTACGGCGGCAATTAATTAAACGATCTAATGCTACAACTCACAGCCAGATGCATGGATTTGTCAGACTGAGGGATCTGATAACCGCTAACTTGCGGTAAGCTGAGCTGACCCACCTCTCAATTATTTATCTTGTCTGTGGAAACCAGTCCGTGTTGTTTCTGTTTCTTTTCCTGCTTTTCATCATCTTCGCCATATGGTAATCCAGGATAGGAGTAGCTTGAGTGGCTAACTTCTTGTATACTATCCGCACCGCACGCCTGGCTCACAGTCACAACAAACACACCGGCTAAAGTGGGCGTAACGTTTCCTGCATGCCTCTACATGACAGCCAATCACCAGCCGTATTAGAGCGCGGCGTGCAAGCATGTCGCATGCTTATAGGCTCAATGACGCTGTTTTGTTTTGGTATCGAAAATTGGTATCGATTGACAAGGGAGGCTTCGATACCCCTTAGTATCGATGTTTCCATTTCGGTGCCAAGTAAGTATCGAAACTCGATACCCAGCCCTAGCTCCATGTACAAGTACCTCTCCGCTCAATGTACAAGTACCTCTCCGCTCAATGTACAAGTACCTCTCCGCTCCATGTACAAGTACCTCTCCGCTCCATGTACAAGTACCTCTCCGCTCCATGTACAAGTACCTCTCCGCTCCATGTACAAGTACATCTCTGCTCCATGTACAAGTACCTCTCCGCTCAATGTACAAGTACATCTCCGCTCCATGTACAAGTACCTCTCCGCTCCATGTACAAGTACATCTCCGCTCCATGTACAAGTACCTCTCCGCTCCATGTACAAGTACCTCTCCGCTCAATGTACAAGTACATCTCCGCTCCATGTACAAGTACCTCTCCGCTCCATGTACAAGTACATCTCCGCTCCATGTACAAGTACCTCTCCGCTCAATGTACAAGTACATCTCTGCTCCATGTACAAGTACATCTCCACTCCATGTACAAGTACCTCTCCGCTCAATGTACAAGTACATCTCCGCTCCATGTACCAGTACCTCTCCGCTCAATGTACAAGTACATCTCCACTCCATGTACAAGTACCTCTCCGCTCAATGTACAAGTACATCTCCGCTCCATGTACCAGTACCTCTCCGCTCAATGTACAAGTACATCTCCACTCCATGTACAAGTACCTCTCCGCTCAATGTACAAGTACATCTCCGCTCCATGTACCAGTACCTCTCCGCTCAATGTACAAGTACCTCTCCGCTCAATGTACAAGTACATCTCCGCTCCATGTACCAGTACCTCTCCGCTCAATGTACAAGTACATCTGCGCTCCATGTAGGGCTGGGTATCGTTCAAAATTTTTCGATATCGATACCGTTTCGATACTTGGATTTCGATACCGGTTCCTGAACGATACTTTTTTCGATACCAATTTTTAGAAAAATCAATTTTAACAAAAATAAAACTGCATTACACATTGAAATTATTTTACAAATCTTTAGTTTCCCCCCATCTTAAGTTTTACAGCAGAAAAAAATAAAACCTACTGTATTTAACATAACTTTAAGTTCTCTAAACGTATTGCCGTCCCTACAAAAAATATTGGAGTACTACAAAGGAAAGAAATGTAGCTAAAACAAATAAATCAGTGGAATAGTTTTCAGTGCAAAACAGAGAGTTGCAAATCAGGGTTTAATGCTCACTGATGCAACAGAACTCTATTCTTGTACAAACTGATGAGATGGCTCCACTTCATGCATGGAAGACTAGTTGAGCATTGACTAGCCTATCAATATAGCCTTATATGCCACAAAGTGAATCGCATTTATATTCAACAAACTATCATGACATCAGCGTTTGTTAACGAGTTGCTAAAAATACATGGGCGATAACTGCCCGCTTGCACATAACGCTAATTAATTAAACATTAACGCTAGCGTTGCAGATCAGTGTGCTCACTGCTGCAACAGAACGTCATTCTTGTCAAATCTGACGAGACAGCTCAACTTCACTGACTAGCCAATCAATATAAATGAATCGCATTTACATTCAACAAACTATCATGACATCAGCGTTTGTTAACGAGTTGCTAAAAATACACAATGCCCGCTTGCGCATAACGTTACGGCGGCAATTAATTAAACGATCTAATGCTACAACTCACAGCCAGATGCATGGATTTGTCAGACTGAGGGATCTGATAACCGCTAACTTGCGGTAAGCTGAGCTGACCCACCTCTCAATTATTTATCTTGTCTGTGGAAACCAGTCCGTGTTGTTTCTGTTTCTTTTCCTGCTTTTCATCATCTTCGCCATATGGTAATCCAGGATAGGAGTAGCTTGAGTGGCTAACTTCTTGTATACTATCCGCACCGCACGCCTGGCTCACAGTCACAACAAACACACCGGCTAAAGTGGGCGTAACGTTTCCTGCATGCCTCTACATGACAGCCAATCACCAGCCGTATTAGAGCGCGGCGTGCAAGCATGTCGCATGCTTATAGGCTCAATGACGCTGTTTTGTTTTGGTATCGAAAATTGGTATCGATTGACAAGGGAGGCTTCGATACCCCTTAGTATCGATGTTTCCATTTCGGTGCCAAGTAAGTATCGAAACTCGATACCCAGCCCTAGCTCCATGTACAAGTACCTCTCCGCTCAATGTACAAGTACCTCTCCGCTCAATGTACAAGTACCTCTCCGCTCCATGTACAAGTACCTCTCCGCTCCATGTACAAGTACCTCTCCGCTCCATGTACAAGTACCTCTCCGCTCCATGTACAAGTACATCTCTGCTCCATGTACAAGTACCTCTCCGCTCAATGTACAAGTACATCTCCGCTCCATGTACAAGTACCTCTCCGCTCCATGTACAAGTACATCTCCGCTCCATGTACAAGTACCTCTCCGCTCCATGTACAAGTACCTCTCCGCTCAATGTACAAGTACATCTCCGCTCCATGTACAAGTACCTCTCCGCTCCATGTACAAGTACATCTCCGCTCCATGTACAAGTACCTCTCCGCTCAATGTACAAGTACATCTCCGCTCCATGTACAAGTACATCTCCACTCCATGTACAAGTACCTCTCCGCTCAATGTACAAGTACATCTCCGCTCCATGTACCAGTACCTCTCCGCTCAATGTACAAGTACATCTCCACTCCATGTACAAGTACCTCTCCGCTCAATGTACAAGTACATCTCCGCTCCATGTACCAGTACCTCTCCGCTCAATGTACAAGTACATCTCCACTCCATGTACAAGTACCTCTCCGCTCAATGTACAAGTACATCTCCGCTCCATGTACCAGTACCTCTCCGCTCAATGTACAAGTACCTCTCCGCTCAATGTACAAGTACATCTCCGCTCCATGTACCAGTACCTCTCCGCTCAATGTACAAGTACATCTGCGCTCCATGTAGGGCTGGGTATCGTTCAAAATTTTTCGATATCGATACCGTTTCGATACTTGGATTTCGATACCGGTTCCTGAACGATACTTTTTTCGATACCAATTTTTAGAAAAATCCATTTTAACAAAAATAAAACTGCATTACACATTGAAATTATTTTACAAATCTTTAGTTTCCCCCCATCTTAAGTTTTACAGCAGAAAAAAATAAAACCTACTGTATTTAACATAACTTTAAGTTCTCTAAACGTATTGCCGTCCCTACAAAAAATATTGGAGTACTACAAAGGAAAGAAATGTAGCTAAAACAAATAAATCAGTGGACTAGTTTTCAGTGCAAAACAGAGAGTTGCAAATCAGGGTTTAATGCTCACTGATGCAACAGAACTCTATTCTTGTACAAACTGATGAGATGGCTCCACTTCATGCATGGAAGACTAGTTGAGCATTGACTAGCCTATCAATATAGCCTTATATGCCACAAAGTGAATCGCATTTATATTCAACAAACTATCATGACATCAGCGTTTGTTAACGAGTTGCTAAAAATACATGGGCGATAACTGCCCGCTTGCACATAACGCTAATTAATTAAACATTAACGCTAGCGTTGCAGATCAGTGTGCTCACTGCTGCAACAGAACGTCATTCTTGTCAAATCTGACGAGACAGCTCAACTTCACTGACTAGCCAATCAATATAAATGAATCGCATTTACATTCAACAAACTATCATGACATCAGCGTTTGTTAACGAGTTGCTAAAAATACACAATGCCCGCTTGCGCATAACGTTACGGCGGCAATTAATTAAACGATCTAATGCTACAACTCACAGCCAGATGCATGGATTTGTCAGACTGAGGGATCTGATAACCGCTAACTTGCGGTAAGCTGAGCTGACCCACCTCTCAATTATTTCTCTTGTCTGTGGAAACCAGTCCGTGTTGTTTCTGTTTCTTTTCCTGCTTTTCATCATCTTCGCCATATGGTAATCCAGGATAGGAGTAGCTTGAGTGGCTAACTTCTTGTATACTATCCGCACCGCACGCCTGGCTCACAGTCACAACAAACACACCGGCTAAAGTGGGCGTAACGTTTCCTGCATGCCTCTACATGACAGCCAATCACCAGCCGTATTAGAGCGCGGCGTGCAAGCATGTCGCATGCTTATAGGCTCAATGACGCTGTTTTGTTTTGGTATCGAAAATTGGTATCGATTGACAAGGGAGGCTTCGATACCCCTTAGTATCGATGTT
Organism: Poromitra crassiceps; assembly: GCF_964638095.1. NCBI lineage: Eukaryota > Metazoa > Chordata > Actinopteri > Beryciformes > Melamphaidae > Poromitra > Poromitra crassiceps. The sequence goes on from NW_028152251.1 coordinate 696,509, forward strand.
TCCATTTCGGTGCCAAGTAAGTATCGAAACTCGATACCCAGCCCTAGCTCCATGTACAAGTACCTCTCCGCTCAATGTACAAGTACCTCTCCGCTCAATGTACAAGTACCTCTCCGCTCCATGTACAAGTACCTCTCCGCTCCATGTACAAGTACCTCTCCGCTCCATGTACAAGTACCTCTCCGCTCCATGTACAAGTACATCTCTGCTCCATGTACAAGTACCTCTCCGCTCAATGTACAAGTACATCTCCGCTCCATGTACAAGTACCTCTCCGCTCCATGTACAAGTACATCTCCGCTCCATGTACAAGTACCTCTCCGCTCCATGTACAAGTACCTCTCCGCTCAATGTACAAGTACATCTCCGCTCCATGTACAAGTACCTCTCCGCTCCATGTACAAGTACATCTCCGCTCCATGTACAAGTACCTCTCCGCTCAATGTACAAGTACATCTCCGCTCCATGTACAAGTACATCTCCACTCCATGTACAAGTACCTCTCCGCTCAATGTACAAGTACATCTCCGCTCCATGTACCAGTACCTCTCCGCTCAATGTACAAGTACATCTCCACTCCATGTACAAGTACCTCTCCGCTCAATGTACAAGTACATCTCCGCTCCATGTACCAGTACCTCTCCGCTCAATGTACAAGTACATCTCCACTCCATGTACAAGTACCTCTCCGCTCAATGTACAAGTACATCTCCGCTCCATGTACCAGTACCTCTCCGCTCAATGTACAAGTACCTCTCCGCTCAATGTACAAGTACATCTCCGCTCCATGTACCAGTACCTCTCCGCTCAATGTACAAGTACATCTGCGCTCCATGTAGGGCTGGGTATCGTTCAAAATTTTTCGATATCGATACCGTTTCGATACTTGGATTTCGATACCGGTTCCTGAACGATACTTTTTTTGATACCAATTTTTAGAAAAATCCATTTTAACAAAAATAAAACTGCATTACACATTGAAATTATTTTACAAATCTTTAGTTTCCCCCCATCTTAAGTTTTACAGCAGAAAAAAATAAAACCTACTGTATTTAACATAACTTTAAGTTCTCTAAACGTATTGCCGTCCCTACAAAAAATATTGGAGTACTACAAAGGAAAGAAATGTAGCTAAAACAAATAAATCAGTGGACTAGTTTTCAGTGCAAAACAGAGAGTTGCAAATCAGGGTTTAATGCTCACTGATGCAACAGAACTCTATTCTTGTACAAACTGATGAGATGGCTCCACTTCATGCATGGAAGACTAGTTGAGCATTGACTAGCCTATCAATATAGCCTTATATGCCACAAAGTGAATCGCATTTATATTCAACAAACTATCATGACATCAGCGTTTGTTAACGAGTTGCTAAAAATACATGGGCGATAACTGCCCGCTTGCACATAACGCTAATTAATTAAACATTAACGCTAGCGTTGCAGATCAGTGTGCTCACTGCTGCAACAGAACGTCATTCTTGTCAAATCTGACGAGACAGCTCAACTTCACTGACTAGCCAATCAATATAAATGAATCGCATTTACATTCAACAAACTATCATGACATCAGCGTTTGTTAACGAGTTGCTAAAAATACACAATGCCCGCTTGCGCATAACGTTACGGCGGCAATTAATTAAACGATCTAATGCTACAACTCACAGCCAGATGCATGGATTTGTCAGACTGAGGGATCTGATAACCGCTAACTTGCGGTAAGCTGAGCTGACCCACCTCTCAATTATTTCTCTTGTCTGTGGAAACCAGTCCGTGTTGTTTCTGTTTCTTTTCCTGCTTTTCATCATCTTCGCCATATGGTAATCCAGGATAGGAGTAGCTTGAGTGGCTAACTTCTTGTATACTATCCGCACCGCACGCCTGGCTCACAGTCACAACAAACACACCGGCTAAAGTGGGCGTAACGTTTCCTGCATGCCTCTACATGACAGCCAATCACCAGCCGTATTAGAGCGCGGCGTGCAAGCATGTCGCATGCTTATAGGCTCAATGACGCTGTTTTGTTTTGGTATCGAAAATTGGTATCGATTGACAAGGGAGGCTTCGATACCCCTTAGTATCGATGTTTCCATTTCGGTGCCAAGTAAGTATCGAAACTCGATACCCAGCCCTAGCTCCATGTACAAGTACCTCTCCGCTCAATGTACAAGTACCTCTCCGCTCAATGTACAAGTACCTCTCCGCTCCATGTACAAGTACCTCTCCGCTCCATGTACAAGTACCTCTCCGCTCCATGTACAAGTACCTCTCCGCTCCATGTACAAGTACATCTCTGCTCCATGTACAAGTACCTCTCCGCTCAATGTACAAGTACATCTCCGCTCCATGTACAAGTACCTCTCCGCTCCATGTACAAGTACATCTCCGCTCCATGTACAAGTACCTCTCCGCTCCATGTACAAGTACCTCTCCGCTCAATGTACAAGTACATCTCCGCTCCATGTACAAGTACCTCTCCGCTCCATGTACAAGTACATCTCCGCTCCATGTACAAGTACCTCTCCGCTCAATTTACAAGTACATCTCCGCTCCATGTACAAGTACATCTCCACTCCATGTACAAGTACCTCTCCGCTCAATGTACAAGTACATCTCCGCTCCATGTACCAGTACCTCTCCGCTCAATGTACAAGTACATCTCCACTCCATGTACAAGTACCTCTCCGCTCAATGTACAAGTACATCTCCGCTCCATGTACCAGTACCTCTCCGCTCAATGTACAAGTACATCTCCACTCCATGTACAAGTACCTCTCCGCTCAATGTACAAGTACATCTCCGCTCCATGTACCAGTACCTCTCCGCTCAATGTACAAGTACCTCTCCGCTCAATGTACAAGTACATCTCCGCTCCATGTACCAGTACCTCTCCGCTCAATGTACAAGTACATCTGCGCTCCATGTAGGGCTGGGTATCGTTCAAAATTTTTCGATATCGATACCGTTTCGATACTTGGATTTCGATACCGGTTCCTGAACGATACTTTTTTCGATACCAATTTTTAGAAAAATCCATTTTAACAAAAATAAAACTGCATTACACATTGAAATTATTTTACAAATCTTTAGTTTCCCCCCATCTTAAGTTTTACAGCAGAAAAAAATAAAACCTACTGTATTTAACATAACTTTAAGTTCTCTAAACGTATTGCCGTCCCTACAAAAAATATTGGAGTACTACAAAGGAAAGAAATGTAGCTAAAACAAATAAATCAGTGGAATAGTTTTCAGTGCAAAACAGAGAGTTGCAAATCAGGGTTTAATGCTCACTGATGCAACAGAACTCTATTCTTGTACAAACTGATGAGATGGCTCCACTTCATGCATGGAAGACTAGTTGAGCATTGACTAGCCTATCAATATAGCCTTATATGCCACAAAGTGAATCGCATTTATATTCAACAAACTATCATGACATCAGCGTTTGTTAACGAGTTGCTAAAAATACATGGGCGATAACTGCCCGCTTGCACATAACGCTAATTAATTAAACATTAACGCTAGCGTTGCAGATCAGTGTGCTCACTGCTGCAACAGAACGTCATTCTTGTCAAATCTGACGAGACAGCTCAACTTCACTGACTAGCCAATCAATATAAATGAATCGCATTTACATTCAACAAACTATCATGACATCAGCGTTTGTTAACGAGTTGCTAAAAATACACAATGCCCGCTTGCGCATAACGTTACGGCGGCAATTAATTAAACGATCTAATGCTACAACTCACAGCCAGATGCATGGATTTGTCAGACTGAGGGATCTGATAACCGCTAACTTGCGGTAAGCTGAGCTGACCCACCTCTCAATTATTTCTCTTGTCTGTGGAAACCAGTCCGTGTTGTTTCTGTTTCTTTTCCTGCTTTTCATCATCTTCGCCATATGGTAATCCAGGATAGGAGTAGCTTGAGTGGCTAACTTCTTGTATACTATCCGCACCGCACGCCTGGCTCACAGTCACAACAAACACACCGGCTAAAGTGGGCGTAACGTTTCCTGCATGCCTCTACATGACAGCCAATCACCAGCCGTATTAGAGCGCGGCGTGCAAGCATGTCGCATGCTTATAGGCTCAATGACGCTGTTTTGTTTTGGTATCGAAAATTGGTATCGATTGACAAGGGAGGCTTCGATACCCCTTAGTATCGATGTTTCCATTTCGGTGCCAAGTAAGTATCGAAACTCGATACCCAGCCCTAGCTCCATGTACAAGTACCTCTCCGCTCAATGTACAAGTACCTCTCCGCTCAATGTACAAGTACCTCTCCGCTCCATGTACAAGTACCTCTCCGCTCCATGTACAAGTACCTCTCCGCTCCATGTACAAGTACCTCTCCGCTCCATGTACAAGTACATCTCCGCTCCATGTACAAGTACATCTCCACTCCATGTACAAGTACCTCTCCGCTCAATGTACAAGTACATCTCCGCTCCATGTACCATTACCTCTCCGCTCAATGTACAAGTACATCTCCACTCCATGTACAAGTACCTCTCCGCTCAATGTACAAGTACATCTCCGCTCCATGTACCAGTACCTCTCCGCTCAATGTACAAGTACATCTCCACTCCATGTACAAGTACCTCTCCGCTCAATGTACAAGTACATCTCCGCTCCATGTACCAGTACCTCTCCGCTCAATGTACAAGTACCTCTCCGCTCAATGTACAAGTACATCTCCGCTCCATGTACCAGTACCTCTCCGCTCAATGTACAAGTACATCTGCGCTCCATGTAGGGCTGGGTATCGTTCAAAATTTTTCGATATCGATACCGTTTCGATACTTGGATTTCGATACCGGTTCCTGAACGATACTTTTTTCGATACCAATTTTTAGAAAAATCCATTTTAACAAAAATAAAACTGCATTACACATTGAAATTATTTTACAAATCTTTAGTTTCCCCCCATCTTAAGTTTTACAGCAGAAAAAAATAAAACCTACTGTATTTAACATAACTTTAAGTTCTCTAAACGTATTGCCGTCCCTACAAAAAATATTGGAGTACTACAAAGGAAAGAAATGTAGCTAAAACAAATAAATCAGTGGACTAGTTTTCAGTGCAAAACAGAGAGTTGCAAATCAGGGTTTAATGCTCACTGATGCAACAGAACTCTATTCTTGTACAAACTGATGAGATGGCTCCACTTCATGCATGGAAGACTAGTTGAGCATTGACTAGCCTATCAATATAGCCTTATATGCCACAAAGTGAATCGCATTTATATTCAACAAACTATCATGACATCAGCGTTTGTTAACGAGTTGCTAAAAATACATGGGCGATAACTGCCCGCTTGCACATAACGCTAATTAATTAAACATTAACGCTAGCGTTGCAGATCAGTGTGCTCACTGCTGCAACAGAACGTCATTCTTGTCAAATCTGACGAGACAGCTCAACTTCACTGACTAGCCAATCAATATAAATGAATCGCATTTACATTCAACAAACTATCATGACATCAGCGTTTGTTAACGAGTTGCTAAAAATACACAATGCCCGCTTGCGCATAACGTTACGGCGGCAATTAATTAAACGATCTAATGCTACAACTCACAGCCAGATGCATGGATTTGTCAGACTGAGGGATCTGATAACCGCTAACTTGCGGTAAGCTGAGCTGACCCACCTCTCAATTATTTCTCTTGTCTGTGGAAACCAGTCCGTGTTGTTTCTGTTTCTTTTCCTGCTTTTCATCATCTTCGCCATATGGTAATCCAGGATAGGAGTAGCTTGAGTGGCTAACTTCTTGTATACTATCCGCACCGCACGCCTGGCTCACAGTCACAACAAACACACCGGCTAAAGTGGGCGTAACGTTTCCTGCATGCCTCTACATGACAGCCAATCACCAGCCGTATTAGAGCGCGGCGTGCAAGCATGTCGCATGCTTATAGGCTCAATGACGCTGTTTTGTTTTGGTATCGAAAATTGGTATCGATTGACAAGGGAGGCTTCGATACCCCTTAGTATCGATGTTTCCATTTCGGTGCCAAGTAAGTATCGAAACTCGATACCCAGCCCTAGCTCCATGTACAAGTACCTCTCCGCTCAATGTACAAGTACCTCTCCGCTCAATGTACAAGTACCTCTCCGCTCCATGTACAAGTACCTCTCCGCTCCATGTACAAGTACCTCTCCGCTCCATGTACAAGTACCTCTCCGCTCCATGTACAAGTACATCTCTGCTCCATGTACAAGTACCTCTCCGCTCAATGTACAAGTACATCTCCGCTCCATGTACAAGTACCTCTCCGCTCCATGTACAAGTACATCTCCGCTCCATGTACAAGTACCTCTCCGCTCCATGTACAAGTACCTCTCCGCTCAATGTACAAGTACATCTCCGCTCCATGTACAAGTACCTCTCCGCTCCATGTACAAGTACATCTCCGCTCCATGTACAAGTACCTCTCCGCTCAATGTACAAGTACATCTCCGCTCCATGTACAAGTACATCTCCACTCCATGTACAAGTACCTCTCCGCTCAATGTACAAGTACATCTCCGCTCCATGTACCAGTACCTCTCCGCTCAATGTACAAGTACATCTCCACTCCATGTACAAGTACCTCTCCGCTCAATGTACAAGTACATCTCCGCTCCATGTACCAGTACCTCTCCGCTCAATGTACAAGTACATCTCCACTCCATGTACAAGTACCTCTCCGCTCAATGTACAAGTACATCTCCGCTCCATGTACCAGTACCTCTCCGCTCAATGTACAAGTACCTCTCCGCTCAATGTACAAGTACATCTCCGCTCCATGTACCAGTACCTCTCCGCTCAATGTACAAGTACATCTGCGCTCCATGTAGGGCTGGGTATCGTTCAAAATTTTTCGATATCGATACCGTTTCGATACTTGGATTTCGATACCGGTTCCTGAACGATACTTTTTTCGATACCAATTTTTAGAAAAATCCATTTTAACAAAAATAAAACTGCATTACACATTGAAATTATTTTACAAATCTTTAGTTTCCCCCCATCTTAAGTTTTACAGCAGAAAAAAATAAAACCTACTGTATTTAACATAACTTTAAGTTCTCTAAACGTATTGCCGTCCCTACAAAAAATATTGGAGTACTACAAAGGAAAGAAATGTAGCTAAAACAAATAAATCAGTGGACTAGTTTTCAGTGCAAAACAGAGAGTTGCAAATCAGGGTTTAATGCTCACTGATGCAACAGAACTCTATTCTTGTACAAACTGATGAGATGGCTCCACTTCATGCATGGAAGACTAGTTGAGCATTGACTAGCCTATCAATATAGCCTTATATGCCACAAAGTGAATCGCATTTATATTCAACAAACTATCATGACATCAGCGTTTGTTAACGAGTTGCTAAAAATACATGGGCGATAACTGCCCGCTTGCACATAACGCTAATTAATTAAACATTAACGCTAGCGTTGCAGATCAGTGTGCTCACTGCTGCAACAGAACGTCATTCTTGTCAAATCTGACGAGACAGCTCAACTTCACTGACTAGCCAATCAATATAAATGAATCGCATTTACATTCAACAAACTATCATGACATCAGCGTTTGTTAACGAGTTGCTAAAAATACACAATGCCCGCTTGCGCATAACGTTACGGCGGCAATTAATTAAACGATCTAATGCTACAACTCACAGCCAGATGCATGGATTTGTCAGACTGAGGGATCTGATAACCGCTAACTTGCGGTAAGCTGAGCTGACCCACCTCTCAATTATTTCTCTTGTCTGTGGAAACCAGTCCGTGTTGTTTCTGTTTCTTTTCCTGCTTTTCATCATCTTCGCCATATGGTAATCCAGGATAGGAGTAGCTTGAGTGGCTAACTTCTTGTATACTATCCGCACCGCACGCCTGGCTCACAGTCACAACAAACACACCGGCTAAAGTGGGCGTAACGTTTCCTGCATGCCTCTACATGACAGCCAATCACCAGCCGTATTAGAGCGCGGCGTGCAAGCATGTCGCATGCTTATAGGCTCAATGACGCTGTTTTGTTTTGGTATCGAAAATTGGTATCGATTGACAAGGGAGGCTTCGATACCCCTTAGTATCGATGTTTCCATTTCGGTGCCAAGTAAGTATCGAAACTCGATACCCAGCCCTAGCTCCATGTACAAGTACCTCTCCGCTCAATGTACAAGTACCTCTCCGCTCAATGTACAAGTACCTCTCCGCTCCATGTACAAGTACCTCTCCGCTCCATGTACAAGTACCTCTCCGCTCCATGTACAAGTACCTCTCCGCTCCATGTACAAGTACATCTCTGCTCCATGTACAAGTACCTCTCCGCTCAATGTACAAGTACATCTCCGCTCCATGTACAAGTACCTCTCCGCTCCATGTACAAGTACATCTCCGCTCCATGTACAAGTACCTCTCCGCTCCATGTACAAGTACCTCTCCGCTCAATGTACAAGTACATCTCCGCTCCATGTACAAGTACCTCTCCGCTCCATGTACAAGTACATCTCCGCTCCATGTACAAGTACCTCTCCGCTCAATTTACAAGTACATCTCCGCTCCATGTACAAGTACATCTCCACTCCATGTACAAGTACCTCTCCGCTCAATGTACAAGTACATCTCCGCTCCATGTACCAGTACCTCTCCGCTCAATGTACAAGTACATCTCCACTCCATGTACAAGTACCTCTCCGCTCAATGTACAAGTACATCTCCGCTCCATGTACCAGTACCTCTCCGCTCAATGTACAAGTACATCTCCACTCCATGTACAAGTACCTCTCCGCTCAATGTACAAGTACATCTCCGCTCCATGTACCAGTACCTCTCCGCTCAATGTACAAGTACCTCTCCGCTCAATGTACAAGTACATCTCCGCTCCATGTACCAGTACCTCTCCGCTCAATGTACAAGTACATCTGCGCTCCATGTAGGGCTGGGTATCGTTCAAAATTTTTCGATATCGATACCGTTTCGATACTTGGATTTCGATACCGGTTCCTGAACGATACTTTTTTCGATACCAATTTTTAGAAAAATCCATTTTAACAAAAATAAAACTGCATTACACATTGAAATTATTTTACAAATCTTTAGTTTCCCCCCATCTTAAGTTTTACAGCAGAAAAAAATAAAACCTACTGTATTTAACATAACTTTAAGTTCTCTAAACGTATTGCCGTCCCTACAAAAAATATTGGAGTACTACAAAGGAAAGAAATGTAGCTAAAACAAATAAATCAGTGGAATAGTTTTCAGTGCAAAACAGAGAGTTGCAAATCAGGGTTTAATGCTCACTGATGCAACAGAACTCTATTCTTGTACAAACTGATGAGATGGCTCCACTTCATGCATGGAAGACTAGTTGAGCATTGACTAGCCTATCAATATAGCCTTATATGCCACAAAGTGAATCGCATTTATATTCAACAAACTATCATGACATCAGCGTTTGTTAACGAGTTGCTAAAAATACATGGGCGATAACTGCCCGCTTGCACATAACGCTAATTAATTAAACATTAACGCTAGCGTTGCAGATCAGTGTGCTCACTGCTGCAACAGAACGTCATTCTTGTCAAATCTGACGAGACAGCTCAACTTCACTGACTAGCCAATCAATATAAATGAATCGCATTTACATTCAACAAACTATCATGACATCAGCGTTTGTTAACGAGTTGCTAAAAATACACAATGCCCGCTTGCGCATAACGTTACGGCGGCAATTAATTAAACGATCTAATGCTACAACTCACAGCCAGATGCATGGATTTGTCAGACTGAGGGATCTGATAACCGCTAACTTGCGGTAAGCTGAGCTGACCCACCTCTCAATTATTTCTCTTGTCTGTGGAAACCAGTCCGTGTTGTTTCTGTTTCTTTTCCTGCTTTTCATCATCTTCGCCATATGGTAATCCAGGATAGGAGTAGCTTGAGTGGCTAACTTCTTGTATACTATCCGCACCGCACGCCTGGCTCACAGTCACAACAAACACACCGGCTAAAGTGGGCGTAACGTTTCCTGCATGCCTCTACATGACAGCCAATCACCAGCCGTATTAGAGCGCGGCGTGCAAGCATGTCGCATGCTTATAGGCTCAATGACGCTGTTTTGTTTTGGTATCGAAAATTGGTATCGATTGACAAGGGAGGCTTCGATACCCCTTAGTATCGATGTTTCCATTTCGGTGCCAAGTAAGTATCGAAACTCGATACCCAGCCCTAGCTCCATGTACAAGTACCTCTCCGCTCAATGTACAAGTACCTCTCCGCTCAATGTACAAGTACCTCTCCGCTCCATGTACAAGTACCTCTCCGCTCCATGTACAAGTACCTCTCCGCTCCATGTACAAGTACCTCTCCGCTCCATGTACAAGTACATCTCTGCTCCATGTACAAGTACCTCTCCGCTCAATGTACAAGTACATCTCCGCTCCATGTACAAGTACCTCTCCGCTCCATGTACAAGTACATCTCCGCTCCATGTACAAGTACCTCTCCGCTCCATGTACAAGTACCTCTCCGCTCAATGTACAAGTACATCTCCGCTCCATGTACAAGTACCTCTCCGCTCCATGTACAAGTACATCTCCGCTCCATGTACAAGTACCTCTCCGCTCAATGTACAAGTACATCTCCGCTCCATGTACAAGTACATCTCCACTCCATGTACAAGTACCTCTCCGCTCAATGTACAAGTACATCTCCGCTCCATGTACCAGTACCTCTCCGCTCAATGTACAAGTACATCTCCACTCCATGTACAAGTACCTCTCCGCTCAATGTACAAGTACATCTCCGCTCCATGTACCAGTACCTCTCCGCTCAATGTACAAGTACATCTCCACTCCATGTACAAGTACCTCTCCGCTCAATGTACAAGTACATCTCCGCTCCATGTACCAGTACCTCTCCGCTCAATGTACAAGTACATCTCCGCTCCATGTACAAGTACCTCTCCGCTCAATGTACAAGTACCTCTCCGCTCAATGTACAAGTACATCTCCGCTCCATGTACCAGTACCTCTCCGCTCAATGTACAAGTACATCTGCGCTCCATGTAGGGCTGGGTATCGTTCAAAATTTTTCGATATCGATACCGTTTCGATACTTGGATTTCGATACCGGTTCCTGAACGATACTTTTTTCGATACCAATTTTTAGAAAAATCCATTTTAACAAAAATAAAACTGCATTACACATTGAAATTATTTTACAAATCTTTAGTTTCCCCCCATCTTAAGTTTTACAGCAGAAAAAAATAAAACCTACTGTATTTAACATAACTTTAAGTTCTCTAAACGTATTGCCGTCCCTACAAAAAATATTGGAGTACTACAAAGGAAAGAAATGTAGCTAAAACAAATAAATCAGTGGAATAGTTTTCAGTGCAAAACAGAGAGTTGCAAATCAGGGTTTAATGCTCACTGATGCAACAGAACTCTATTCTTGTACAAACTGATGAGATGGCTCCACTTCATGCATGGAAGACTAGTTGAGCATTGACTAGCCTATCAATATAGCCTTATATGCCACAAAGTGAATCGCATTTATATTCAACAAACTATCATGACATCAGCGTTTGTTAACGAGTTGCTAAAAATACATGGGCGATAACTGCCCGCTTGCACATAACGCTAATTAATTAAACATTAACGCTAGCGTTGCAGATCAGTGTGCTCACTGCTGCAACAGAACATCATTCTTGTCAAATCTGACGAGACAGCTCAACTTCACTGACTAGCCAATCAATATAAATGAATCGCATTTACATTCAACAAACTATCATGACATCAGCGTTTGTTAACGAGTTGCTAAAAATACACAATGCCTGCTTGCGCATAACGTTACGGCGGCAATTAATTAAACGATCTAATGCTACAACTCACAGCCAGATGCATGGATTTGTCAGACTGAGGGATCTGATAACCGCTAACTTGCGGTAAGCTGAGCTGACCCACCTCTCAATTATTTCTCTTGTCTGTGGAAACCAGTCCGTGTTGTTTCTGTTTCTTTTCCTGCTTTTCATCATCTTCGCCATATGGTAATCCAGGATAGGAGTAGCTTGAGTGGCTAACTTCTTGTATACTATCCGCACCGCACGCCTGGCTCACAGTCACAACAAACACACCGGCTAAAGTGGGCGTAACGTTTCCTGCATGCCTCTACATGACAGCCAATCACCAGCCGTATTAGAGCGCGGCGTGCAAGCATGTCGCATGCTTATAGGCTCAATGACGCTGTTTTGTTTTGGTATCGAAAATTGGTATCGATTGACAAGGGAGGCTTCGATACCCCTTAGTATCGATGTTTCCATTTCGGTGCCAAGTAAGTATCGAAACTCGATACCCAGCCCTAGCTCCATGTACAAGTACCTCTCCGCTCAATGTACAAGTACCTCTCCGCTCAATGTACAAGTACCTCTCCGCTCCATGTACAAGTACCTCTCCGCTCCATGTACAAGTACCTCTCCGCTCCATGTACAAGTACCTCTCCGCTCCATGTACAAGTACATCTCTGCTCCATGTACAAGTACCTCTCCGCTCAATGTACAAGTACATCTCCGCTCCATGTACAAGTACCTCTCCGCTCCATGTACAAGTACATCTCCGCTCCATGTACAAGTACCTCTCCGCTCCATGTACAAGTACCTCTCCGCTCAATGTACAAGTACATCTCCGCTCCATGTACAAGTACCTCTCCGCTCCATGTACAAGTACATCTCCGCTCCATGTACAAGTACCTCTCCGCTCAATGTACAAGTACATCTCCGCTCCATGTACAAGTACATCTCCACTCCATGTACAAGTACCTCTCCGCTCAATGTACAAGTACATCTCCGCTCCATGTACCAGTACCTCTCCGCTCAATGTACAAGTACATCTCCACTCCATGTACAAGTACCTCTCCGCTCAATGTACAAGTACATCTCCGCTCCATGTACCAGTACCTCTCCGCTCAATGTACAAGTACATCTCCACTCCATGTACAAGTACCTCTCCGCTCAATGTACAAGTACATCTCCGCTCCATGTACCAGTACCTCTCCGCTCAATGTACAAGTACATCTCCGCTCCATGTACAAGTACCTCTCCGCTCAATGTACAAGTACCTCTCCGCTCAATGTACAAGTACATCTCCGCTCCATGTACCAGTACCTCTCCGCTCAATGTACAAGTACATCTGCGCTCCATGTAGGGCTGGGTATCGTTCAAAATTTTTCGATATCGATACCGTTTCGATACTTGGATTTCGATACCGGTTCCTGAACGATACTTTTTTCGATACCAATTTTTAGAAAAATCCATTTTAACAAAAATAAAACTGCATTACACATTGAAATTATTTTACAAATCTTTAGTTTCCCCCCATCTTAAGTTTTACAGCAGAAAAAAATAAAACCTACTGTATTTAACATAACTTTAAGTTCTCTAAACGTATTGCCGTCCCTACAAAAAATATTGGAGTACTACAAAGGAAAGAAATGTAGCTAAAACAAATAAATCAGTGGAATAGTTTTCAGTGCAAAACAGAGAGTTGCAAATCAGGGTTTAATGCTCACTGATGCAACAGAACTCTATTCTTGTACAAACTGATGAGATGGCTCCACTTCATGCATGGAAGACTAGTTGAGCATTGACTAGCCTATCAATATAGCCTTATATGCCACAAAGTGAATCGCATTTATATTCAACAAACTATCATGACATCAGCGTTTGTTAACGAGTTGCTAAAAATACATGGGCGATAACTGCCCGCTTGCACATAACGCTAATTAATTAAACATTAACGCTAGCGTTGCAGATCAGTGTGCTCACTGCTGCAACAGAACATCATTCTTGTCAAATCTGACGAGACAGCTCAACTTCACTGACTAGCCAATCAATATAAATGAATCGCATTTACATTCAACAAACTATCATGACATCAGCGTTTGTTAACGAGTTGCTAAAAATACACAATGCCCGCTTGCGCATAACGTTACGGCGGCAATTAATTAAACGATCTAATGCTACAACTCACAGCCAGATGCATGGATTTGTCAGACTGAGGGATCTGATAACCGCTAACTTGCGGTAAGCTGAGCTGACCCACCTCTCAATTATTTCTCTTGTCTGTGGAAACCAGTCCGTGTTGTTTCTGTTTCTTTTCCTGCTTTTCATCATCTTCGCCATATGGTAATCCAGGATAGGAGTAGCTTGAGTGGCTAACTTCTTGTATACTATCCGCACCGCACGCCTGGCTCACAGTCACAACAAACACACCGGCTAAAGTGGGCGTAACGTTTCCTGCATGCCTCTACATGACAGCCAATCACCAGCCGTATTAGAGCGCGGCGTGCAAGCATGTCGCATGCTTATAGGCTCAATGACGCTGTTTTGTTTTGGTATCGAAAATTGGTATCGATTGACAAGGGAGGCTTCGATACCCCTTAGTATCGATGTTTCCATTTCGGTGCCAAGTAAGTATCGAAACTCGATACCCAGCCCTAGCTCCATGTACAAGTACCTCTCCGCTCAATGTACAAGTACCTCTCCGCTCAATGTACAAGTACCTCTCCGCTCCATGTACAAGTACCTCTCCGCTCCATGTACAAGTACCTCTCCGCTCCATGTACAAGTACCTCTCCGCTCCATGTACAAGTACATCTCTGCTCCATGTACAAGTACCTCTCCGCTCAATGTACAAGTACATCTCCGCTCCATGTACAAGTACCTCTCCGCTCCATGTACAAGTACATCTCCGCTCCATGTACAAGTACCTCTCCGCTCCATGTACAAGTACCTCTCCGCTCAATGTACAAGTACATCTCCGCTCCATGTACAAGTACCTCTCCGCTCCATGTACAAGTACATCTCCGCTCCATGTACAAGTACCTCTCCGCTCAATGTACAAGTACATCTCCGCTCCATGTACAAGTACATCTCCACTCCATGTACAAGTACCTCTCCGCTCAATGTACAAGTACATCTCCGCTCCATGTACCAGGACCTCTCCGCTCAATGTACAAGTACATCTCCACTCCATGTACAAGTACCTCTCCGCTCAATGTACAAGTACATCTCCGCTCCATGTACCAGTACCTCTCCGCTCAATGTACAAGTACATCTCCACTCCATGTACAAGTACCTCTCCGCTCAATGTACAAGTACATCTCCGCTCCATGTACCAGTACCTCTCCGCTCAATGTACAAGTACATCTCCGCTCCATGTACAAGTACCTCTCCGCTCAATGTACAAGTACCTCTCCGCTCAATGTACAAGTACATCTCCGCTCCATGTACCAGTACCTCTCCGCTCAATGTACAAGTACATCTGCGCTCCATGTAGGGCTGGGTATCGTTCAAAATTTTTCGATATCGATACCGTTTCGATACTTGGATTTCGATACCGGTTCCTGAACGATACTTTTTTCGATACCAATTTTTAGAAAAATCCATTTTAACAAAAATAAAACTGCATTACACATTGAAATTATTTTACAAATCTTTAGTTTCCCCCCATCTTAAGTTTTACAGCAGAACAAAATAAAACCTACTGTATTTAACATAACTTTAAGTTCTCTAAACGTATTGCCGTCCCTACAAAAAATATTGGAGTACTACAAAGGAAAGAAATGTAGCTAAAACAAATAAATCAGTGGAATAGTTTTCAGTGCAAAACAGAGAGTTGCAAATCAGGGTTTAATGCTCACTGATGCAACAGAACTCTATTCTTGTACAAACTGATGAGATGGCTCCACTTCATGCATGGAAGACTAGTTGAGCATTGACTAGCCTATCAATATAGCCTTATATGCCACAAAGTGAATCGCATTTATATTCAACAAACTATCATGACATCAGCGTTTGTTAACGAGTTGCTAAAAATACATGGGCGATAACTGCCCGCTTGCACATAACGCTAATTAATTAAACATTAACGCTAGCGTTGCAGATCAGTGTGCTCACTGCTGCAACAGAACGTCATTCTTGTCAAATCTGACGAGACAGCTCAACTTCACTGACTAGCCAATCAATATAAATGAATCGCATTTACATTCAACAAACTATCATGACATCAGCGTTTGTTAACGAGTTGCTAAAAATACACAATGCCCGCTTGCGCATAACGTTACGGCGGCAATTAATTAAACGATCTAATGCTACAACTCACAGCCAGATGCATGGATTTGTCAGACTGAGGGATCTGATAACCGCTAACTTGCGGTAAGCTGAGCTGACCCACCTCTCAATTATTTCTCTTGTCTGTGGAAACCAGTCCGTGTTGTTTCTGTTTCTTTTCCTGCTTTTCATCATCTTCGCCATATGGTAATCCAGGATAGGAGTAGCTTGAGTGGCTAACTTCTTGTATACTATCCGCACCGCACGCCTGGCTCACAGTCACAACAAACACACCGGCTAAAGTGGGCGTAACGTTTCCTGCATGCCTCTACATGACAGCCAATCACCAGCCGTATTAGAGCGCGGCGTGCAAGCATGTCGCATGCTTATAGGCTCAATGACGCTGTTTTGTTTTGGTATCGAAAATTGGTATCGATTGACAAGGGAGGCTTCGATACCCCTTAGTATCGATGTTTCCATTTCGGTGCCAAGTAAGTATCGAAACTCGATACCCAGCCCTAGCTCCATGTACAAGTACCTCTCCGCTCAATGTACAAGTACCTCTCCGCTCCATGTACAAGTACCTCTCCGCTCCATGTACAAGTACCTCTCCGCTCCATGTACAAGTACATCTCTGCTCCATGTACAAGTACCTCTCCGCTCAATGTACAAGTACATCTCCGCTCCATGTACAAGTACCTCTCCGCTCCATGTACAAGTACATCTCCGCTCCATGTACAAGTACCTCTCCGCTCCATGTACAAGTACCTCACCGCTCAATGTACAAGTACATCTCCGCTCCATGTACAAGTACATCTCTGCTCCATGTACAAGTACCTCTCCGCTCAATGTACAAGTACATCTCCGCTCCATGTACAAGTACCTCTCCGCTCCATGTACAAGTACCTCTCCGCTCCATGTACAAGTACCTCTCCGCTCCATGTACAAGTACCTCTCCGCTCCATGTACAAGTACCTCTCCGCTCAATGTCAAGTGTCGACAGTACCTCTCCGCTCCATGTACAAATACCTCTCCGCTCTCATGTACAAGTACCTCTCCGCTCCATGTACAAGTACCTCTCCGCTCAATGTCAAGTGTCGACAGTACCTCTCCGCTCCATGTACAAATACCTCTCCGCTCCATGTACAAGTACCTCTCCGCTCTCATGTACAAGTACCTCTCCGCTCCATGTACAAGTAGCTCTCCGCTCAATGTACAAGTGTCGACAGTACCTTTCCGCTCCATGTACAAATACCTCTCCGCTCTCATGTACAAGTACCTCTCCGCTCCATGTACAAGTACCTCTCCGCTCAATGTACAAATACCTCTCCGCTCCATGTATAAGTACCTCTCCGCTCTATGTACAAGTACCTCTCCGCTCCATGTACAAGTACCTCTCCGCTCAATGTACAAATACCTCTCCGCTCCATGTACAAGTAGCTCTCCGCTGAATGTACAAGTGTCGACAGTACCTCTCCGCTCAATGTACAAGTACCTCTCCGCTCAATGTACAAATACCTCTCCGCTCCATGTACAAGTACCTCTCCGCTCAATGTCAAGTATCGACAGTACCTCTCCGCTCCATGTACAAGTACCTCTCCGCTGAATGTACAAGTGTCGACAGTACCTCTCCGCTCAATGTACAAGTACCTCTCCGCTCCATGTACAAGTACCTCTCCGCTCTCATGTACAAGTACCTCTCCGCTCCATGTACAAGTACCTCTCCGCTCAATGTACAAGTACCTCTGCGCTCCATGTACAAGTACCTCTCCGCTCAATGTACAAGTACCTCTCCGCTCAATGTACAAGTACCTCTCCGCTCAATGTACAAGTACATCTCCGCTCCATGTACCAGTACCTCTCCGCTCAATGTACAAGTACATCTGCGCTCCATGTAGGGCTGGGTATCGTTCAAAATTTTTCGATATCGATACCGTTTCGATACTTGGATTTCGATACCGGTTCCTGAACGATACTTTTTTCGATACCAATTTTTAGAAAAATCCATTTTAACAAAAATAAAACTGCATTACACATTGAAATTATTTTACAAATCTTTAGTTTCCCCCCATCTTAAGTTTTACAGCAGAAAAAAATAAAACCTACTGTATTTAACATAACTTTAAGTTCTCTAAACGTATTGCCGTCCCTACAAAAAATATTGGAGTACTACAAAGGAAAGAAATGTAGCTAAAACAAATAAATCAGTGGAATAGTTTTCAGTGCAAAACAGAGAGTTGCAAATCAGGGTTTAATGCTCACTGATGCAACAGAACTCTATTCTTGTACAAACTGATGAGATGGCTCCACTTCATGCATGGAAGACTAGTTGAGCATTGACTAGCCTATCAATATAGCCTTATATGCCACAAAGTGAATCGCATTTATATTCAACAAACTATCATGACATCAGCGTTTGTTAACGAGTTGCTAAAAATACATGGGCGATAACTGCCCGCTTGCACATAACGCTAATTAATTAAACATTAACGCTAGCGTTGCAGATCAGTGTGCTCACTGCTGCAACAGAACGTCATTCTTGTCAAATCTGACGAGACAGCTCAACTTCACTGACTAGCCAATCAATATAAATGAATCGCATTTACATTCAACAAACTATCATGACATCAGCGTTTGTTAACGAGTTGCTAAAAATACACAATGCCCGCTTGCGCATAACGTTACGGCGGCAATTAATTAAACGATCTAATGCTACAACTCACAGCCAGATGCATGGATTTGTCAGACTGAGGGATCTGATAACCGCTAACTTGCGGTAAGCTGAGCTGACCCACCTCTCAATTATTTCTCTTGTCTGTGGAAACCAGTCCGTGTTGTTTCTGTTTCTTTTCCTGCTTTTCATCATCTTCGCCATATGGTAATCCAGGATAGGAGTAGCTTGAGTGGCTAACTTCTTGTATACTATCCGCACCGCACGCCTGGCTCACAGTCACAACAAACACACCGGCTAAAGTGGGCGTAACGTTTCCTGCATGCCTCTACATGACAGCCAATCACCAGCCGTATTAGAGCGCGGCGTGCAAGCATGTCGCATGCTTATAGGCTCAATGACGCTGTTTTGTTTTGGTATCGAAAATTGGTATCGATTGACAAGGGAGGCTTCGATACCCCTTAGTATCGATGTTTCCATTTCGGTGCCAAGTAAGTATCGAAACTCGATACCCAGCCCTAGCTCCATGTACAAGTACCTCTCCGCTCAATGTACAAGTACCTCTCCGCTCAATGTACAAGTACCTCTCCGCTCCATGTACAAGTACCTCTCCGCTCCATGTACAAGTACCTCTCCGCTCCATGTACAAGTACCTCTCCGCTCCATGTACAAGTACATCTCTGCTCCATGTACAAGTACCTCTCCGCTCAATGTACAAGTACATCTCCGCTCCATGTACAAGTACCTCTCCGCTCCATGTACAAGTACATCTCCGCTCCATGTACAAGTACCTCTCCGCTCCATGTACAAGTACCTCTCCGCTCAATGTACAAGTACATCTCCGCTCCATGTACAAGTACATCTCTGCTCCATGTACAAGTACCTCTCCGCTCAATGTACAAGTACATCTCCGCTCCATGTACAAGTACCTCTCCGCTCCATGTACAAGTACCTCTCCGCTCCATGTACAAGTACCTCTCCGCTCCATGTACAAGTACCTCTCCGCTCCATGTACAAGTACCTCTCCGCTCAATGTCAAGTGTCGACAGTACCTCTCCGCTCCATGTACAAATACCTCTCCGCTCTCATGTACAAGTACCTCTCCGCTCCATGTACAAGTACCTCTCCGCTCAATGTCAAGTGTCGACAGTACCTCTCCGCTCCATGTACAAATACCTCTCCGCTCCATGTACAAGTACCTCTCCGCTCTCATGTACAAGTACCTCTCCGCTCCATGTACAAGTAGCTCTCCGCTCAATGTACAAGTGTCGACAGTACCTTTCCGCTCCATGTACAAATACCTCTCCGCTCTCATGTACAAGTACCTCTCCGCTCCATGTACAAGTACCTCTCCGCTCAATGTACAAATACCTCTCCGCTCCATGTATAAGTACCTCTCCGCTCTATGTACAAGTACCTCTCCGCTCCATGTACAAGTACCTCTCCGCTCAATGTACAAATACCTCTCCGCTCCATGTACAAGTAGCTCTCCGCTGAATGTACAAGTGTTGACAGTACCTCTCCGCTCAATGTACAAGTATCTCTCCGCTCAATGTACAAATACCTCTCCGCTCCATGTACAAGTACCTCTCCGCTCAATGTCAAGTATTGACAGTACCTCTCCGCTCCATGTACAAGTACCTCTCCGCTGAATGTACAAGTGTCGACAGTACCTCTCCGCTCAATGTACAAGTACCTCTCTGCTCCATGTACAAGTACCTCTCCGCTCTCATGTACAAGTACCTCTCCGCTCCATGTACAAGTACCTCTCCGCTCAATGTACAAGTACCTCTGCGCTCCATGTACAAGTACCTCTCCGCTCAATGTACAAGTACCTCTCCGCTCAATGTACAAGTGTCGACAGTACCTCTCCGCTCCATGTACAAGTACCTCTCCGCTCAATGTACAAGTGTCGACAGTACCTCTACGCTCAATGTACAAGTGTCGACAGTACCTCTCCGCTCTCATGTACAAGTACCTCTCCGATCCATGTACAAGTACATCTCCGCTCCATGTACAAGTACATCTCCGCTCAATGTACAAGTACCTCTCCGCTCCATGTACAAGTACCTCTCCGCTCCATGTACAAGTACCTCTCCGCTCCATGTACAAGTACCTCTCCGCTCAATGTACAAGTACCTCTCCGCTCCATGTACAAGTACCTCTCCGCTCAATGTACAAGTACCTCTCCGCTCCATGTACAAGTACCTCTCCGCTCCATGTACAAGTACCTCTCCGCTCCATGTACAAGTACCTCTCCGCTCAATGTCAAGTATCGACAGTACCTCTCCGCTCCATGTACAAGTACCTCTCCGCTGAATGTACAAGTGTCGACAGTACCTCTCCGCTCAATGTACAAGTACATCTCCGCTCCATGTACAAGTACCTCTCCGCTCTCATGTACAAGTACCTCTCCGCTCCATGTACAAGTACCTCTCCGCTCAATGTACAAGTACCTCTGCGCTCCATGTACAAGTACCTCTCCGCTCAATGTACAAGTACCTCTCCGCTCAATGTACAAGTGTCGACAGTACCTCTCCGCTCCATGTACAAGTACCTCTCCGCTCAATGTACAAGTGTCGACAGTACCTCTACGCTCAATGTACAAGTGTCGACAGTACCTCTCCGCTCTCATGTACAAGTACCTCTCCGATCCATGTACAAGTACATCTCCGCTCCATGTACAAGTACATCTCCGCTCAATGTACAAGTACCTCTCCGCTCCATGTACAAGTACCTCTCCGCTCCATGTACAAGTACATCTCTGCTCCATGTACAAGTACCTCTCCGCTCAATGTACAAGTACATCTCCGCTCCATGTACAAGTACCTCTCCGCTCCATGTACAAGTACATCTCCGCTCCATGTACAAGTACCTCTCCGCTCCATGTACAAGTACCTCTCCGCTCAATGTACAAGTACATCTCCGCTCCATGTACAAGTACCTCTCCGCTCCATGTACAAGTACCTCTCCGCTCCATGTACAAGTACCTCTCCGCTCAATGTCAAGTATCGACAGTACCTCTCCGCTCCATGTACAAGTACCTCTCCGCTGAATGTACAAGTGTCGACAGTACCTCTCCGCTCAATGTACAAGTACCTCTCCGCTCCATGTACAAGTACCTCTCCGCTCTCATGTACAAGTACCTCTCCGCTCCATGTACAAGTACCTCTCCGCTCAATGTACAAGTACCTCTGCGCTCCATGTACAAGTACCTCTCCGCTCAATGTACAAGTACCTCTCCGCTCAATGTACAAGTGTCGACAGTACCTCTCCGCTCCATGTACAAGTACCTCTCCGCTCAATGTACAAGTGTCGACAGTACCTCTACGCTCAATGTACAAGTGTCGACAGTCCCTCTCCGCTCTCATGTACAAGTACCTCTCCGATCCATGTACAAGTACATCTCCGCTCCATGTACAAGTACATCTCCGCTCAATGTACAAGTACCTCTCCGCTCCATGTACAAGTACCTCTCCGCTCCATGTACAAGTACATCTCTGCTCCATGTACAAGTACCTCTCCGCTCAATGTACAAGTACATCTCCGCTCCATGTACAAGTACCTCTCCGCTCCATGTACAAGTACATCTCCGCTCCATGTACAAGTACCTCTCCGCTCCATGTACAAGTACCTCTCCGCTCAATGTACAAGTACATCTCCGCTCCATGTACAAGTACCTCTCCGCTCCATGTACAAGTACATCTCCGCTCCATGTACAAGTACCTCTCCGCTCAATGTACAAGTACATCTCCGCTCCATGTACAAGTACATCTCCACTCCATGTACAAGTACCTCTCCGCTCAATGTACAAGTACATCTCCGCTCCATGTACCAGTACCTCTCCGCTCAATGTACAAGTACATCTCCACTCCATGTACAAGTACCTCTCCGCTCAATGTACAAGTACATCTCCGCTCCATGTACCAGTACCTCTCCGCTCAATGTACAAGTACATCTCCACTCCATGTACAAGTACCTCTCCGCTCAATGTACAAGTACATCTCCGCTCCATGTACCAGTACCTCTCCGCTCAATGTACAAGTACATCTCCGCTCCATGTACAAGTACCTCTCCGCTCAATGTACAAGTACCTCTCCGCTCAATGTACAAGTACATCTCCGCTCCATGTACCAGTACCTCTCCGCTCAATGTACAAGTACATCTGCGCTCCATGTAGGGCTGGGTATCGTTCAAAATTTTTCGATATCGATACCGTTTCGATACTTGGATTTCGATACCGGTTCCTGAACGATACTTTTTTCGATACCAATTTTTAGAAAAATCCATTTTAACAAAAATAAAACTGCATTACACATTGAAATTATTTTACAAATCTTTAGTTTCCCCCCATCTTAAGTTTTACAGCAGAAAAAAATAAAACCTACTGTATTTAACATAACTTTAAGTTCTCTAAACGTATTGCCGTCCCTACAAAAAATATTGGAGTACTACAAAGGAAAGAAATGTAGCTAAAACAAATAAATCAGTGGAATAGTTTTCAGTGCAAAACAGAGAGTTGCAAATCAGGGTTTAATGCTCACTGATGCAACAGAACTCTATTCTTGTACAAACTGATGAGATGGCTCCACTTCATGCATGGAAGACTAGTTGAGCATTGACTAGCCTATCAATATAGCCTTATATGCCACAAAGTGAATCGCATTTATATTCAACAAACTATCATGACATCAGCGTTTGTTAACGAGTTGCTAAAAATACATGGGCGATAACTGCCCGCTTGCACATAACGCTAATTAATTAAACATTAACGCTAGCGTTGCAGATCAGTGTGCTCACTGCTGCAACAGAACGTCATTCTTGTCAAATCTGACGAGACAGCTCAACTTCACTGACTAGCCAATCAATATAAATGAATCGCATTTACATTCAACAAACTATCATGACATCAGCGTTTGTTAACGAGTTGCTAAAAATACACAATGCCCGCTTGCGCATAACGTTACGGCGGCAATTAATTAAACGATCTAATGCTACAACTCACAGCCAGATGCATGGATTTGTCAGACTGAGGGATCTGATAACCGCTAACTTGCGGTAAGCTGAGCTGACCCACCTCTCAATTATTTCTCTTGTCTGTGGAAACCAGTCCGTGTTGTTTCTGTTTCTTTTCCTGCTTTTCATCATCTTCGCCATATGGTAATCCAGGATAGGAGTAGCTTGAGTGGCTAACTTCTTGTATACTATCCGCACCGCACGCCTGGCTCACAGTCACAACAAACACACCGGCTAAAGTGGGCGTAACGTTTCCTGCATGCCTCTACATGACAGCCAATCACCAGCCGTATTAGAGCGCGGCGTGCAAGCATGTCGCATGCTTATAGGCTCAATGACGCTGTTTTGTTTTGGTATCGAAAATTGGTATCGATTGACAAGGGAGGCTTCGATACCCCTTAGTATCGATGTTTCCATTTCGGTGCCAAGTAAGTATCGAAACTCGATACCCAGCCCTAGCTCCATGTACAAGTACCTCTCCGCTCAATGTACAAGTACCTCTCCGCTCAATGTACAAGTACCTCTCCGCTCCATGTACAAGTACCTCTCCGCTCCATGTACAAGTACCTCTCCGCTCCATGTACAAGTACATCTCTGCTCCATGTACAAGTACCTCTCCGCTCAATGTACAAGTACATCTCCGCTCCATGTACAAGTACCTCTCCGCTCCATGTACAAGTACATCTCCGCTCCATGTACAAGTACCTCTCCGCTCCATGTACAAGTACCTCTCCGCTCAATGTACAAGTACATCTCCGCTCCATGTACAAGTACATCTCTGCTCCATGTACAAGTACCTCTCCGCTCAATGTACAAGTACATCTCCGCTCCATGTACAAGTACCTCTCCGCTCCATGTACAAGTACCTCTCCGCTCCATGTACAAGTACCTCTCCGCTCCATGTACAAGTACCTCTCCGCTCCATGTACAAGTACCTCTCCGCTCAATGTCAAGTGTCGACAGTACCTCTCCGCTCCATGTACAAATACCTCTCCGCTCTCATGTACAAGTACCTCTCCGCTCCATGTACAAGTACCTCTCCGCTCAATGTCAAGTGTCGACAGTACCTCTCCGCTCCATGTACAAATACCTCTCCGCTCCATGTACAAGTACCTCTCCGCTCTCATGTACAAGTACCTCTCCGCTCCATGTACAAGTAGCTCTCCGCTCAATGTACAAGTGTCGACAGTACCTTTCCGCTCCATGTACAAATACCTCTCCGCTCTCATGTACAAGTACCTCTCCGCTCCATGTACAAGTACCTCTCCGCTCAATGTACAAATACCTCTCCGCTCCATGTATAAGTACCTCTCCGCTCTATGTACAAGTACCTCTCCGCTCCATGTACAAGTACCTCTCCGCTCAATGTACAAATACCTCTCCGCTCCATGTACAAGTAGCTCTCCGCTGAATGTACAAGTGTCGACAGTACCTCTCCGCTCAATGTACAAGTACCTCTCCGCTCTCATGTACAAGTACCTCTCCGCTCCATGTACAAGTACCTCTCCGCTCAATGTACAAATACCTCTCCGCTCCATGTATAAGTACCTCTCCGCTCTATGTACAAGTACCTCTCCGCTCCATGTACAAGTACCTCTCCGCTCAATGTACAAATACCTCTCCGCTCCATGTACAAGTAGCTCTCCGCTGAATGTACAAGTGTCGACAGTACCTCTCCGCTCAATGTACAAGTACCTCTCCGCTCAATGTACAAATACCTCTCCGCTCCATGTACAAGTACCTCTCCGCTCAATGTCAAGTATCGACAGTACCTCTCCGCTCCATGTACAAGTACCTCTCCGCTGAATGTACAAGTGTCGACAGTACCTCTCCGCTCAATGTACAAGTACCTCTCCGCTCCATGTACAAGTACCTCTCCGCTCTCATGTACAAGTACCTCTCCGCTCCATGTACAAGTACCTCTCCGCTCAATGTACAAGTACCTCTGCGCTCCATGTACAAGTACCTCTCCGCTCAATGTACAAGTACCTCTCCGCTCAATGTACAAGTACCTCTCCGCTCAATGTACAAGTACATCTCCGCTCCATGTACCAGTACCTCTCCGCTCAATGTACAAGTACATCTGCGCTCCATGTAGGGCTGGGTATCGTTCAAAATTTTTCGATATCGATACCGTTTCGATACTTGGATTTCGATACCGGTTCCTGAACGATACTTTTTTCGATACCAATTTTTAGAAAAATCCATTTTAACAAAAATAAAACTGCATTACACATTGAAATTATTTTACAAATCTTTAGTTTCCCCCCATCTTAAGTTTTACAGCAGAAAAAAATAAAACCTACTGTATTTAACATAACTTTAAGTTCTCTAAACGTATTGCCGTCCCTACAAAAAATATTGGAGTACTACAAAGGAAAGAAATGTAGCTAAAACAAATAAATCAGTGGAATAGTTTTCAGTGCAAAACAGAGAGTTGCAAATCAGGGTTTAATGCTCACTGATGCAACAGAACTCTATTCTTGTACAAACTGATGAGATGGCTCCACTTCATGCATGGAAGACTAGTTGAGCATTGACTAGCCTATCAATATAGCCTTATATGCCACAAAGTGAATCGCATTTATATTCAACAAACTATCATGACATCAGCGTTTGTTAACGAGTTGCTA
Organism: Poromitra crassiceps; assembly: GCF_964638095.1. Classification (NCBI taxonomy): domain Eukaryota; kingdom Metazoa; phylum Chordata; class Actinopteri; order Beryciformes; family Melamphaidae; genus Poromitra; species Poromitra crassiceps. Next base: position 722,935 of record NW_028152251.1, read on the forward strand.
AAAATACATGGGCGATAACTGCCCGCTTGCACATAACGCTAATTAATTAAACATTAACGCTAGCGTTGCAGATCAGTGTGCTCACTGCTGCAACAGAACGTCATTCTTGTCAAATCTGACGAGACAGCTCAACTTCACTGACTAGCCAATCAATATAAATGAATCGCATTTACATTCAACAAACTATCATGACATCAGCGTTTGTTAACGAGTTGCTAAAAATACACAATGCCCGCTTGCGCATAACGTTACGGCGGCAATTAATTAAACGATCTAATGCTACAACTCACAGCCAGATGCATGGATTTGTCAGACTGAGGGATCTGATAACCGCTAACTTGCGGTAAGCTGAGCTGACCCACCTCTCAATTATTTCTCTTGTCTGTGGAAACCAGTCCGTGTTGTTTCTGTTTCTTTTCCTGCTTTTCATCATCTTCGCCATATGGTAATCCAGGATAGGAGTAGCTTGAGTGGCTAACTTCTTGTATACTATCCGCACCGCACGCCTGGCTCACAGTCACAACAAACACACCGGCTAAAGTGGGCGTAACGTTTCCTGCATGCCTCTACATGACAGCCAATCACCAGCCGTATTAGAGCGCGGCGTGCAAGCATGTCGCATGCTTATAGGCTCAATGACGCTGTTTTGTTTTGGTATCGAAAATTGGTATCGATTGACAAGGGAGGCTTCGATACCCCTTAGTATCGATGTTTCCATTTCGGTGCCAAGTAAGTATCGAAACTCGATACCCAGCCCTAGCTCCATGTACAAGTACCTCTCCGCTCAATGTACAAGTACCTCTCCGCTCAATGTACAAGTACCTCTCCGCTCCATGTACAAGTACCTCTCCGCTCCATGTACAAGTACCTCTCCGCTCCATGTACAAGTACATCTCTGCTCCATGTACAAGTACCTCTCCGCTCAATGTACAAGTACATCTCCGCTCCATGTACAAGTACCTCTCCGCTCCATGTACAAGTACATCTCCGCTCCATGTACAAGTACCTCTCCGCTCCATGTACAAGTACCTCTCCGCTCAATGTACAAGTACATCTCCGCTCCATGTACAAGTACATCTCTGCTCCATGTACAAGTACCTCTCCGCTCAATGTACAAGTACATCTCCGCTCCATGTACAAGTACCTCTCCGCTCCATGTACAAGTACCTCTCCGCTCCATGTACAAGTACCTCTCCGCTCCATGTACAAGTACCTCTCCGCTCCATGTACAAGTACCTCTCCGCTCAATGTCAAGTGTCGACAGTACCTCTCCGCTCCATGTACAAATACCTCTCCGCTCTCATGTACAAGTACCTCTCCGCTCCATGTACAAGTACCTCTCCGCTCAATGTCAAGTGTCGACAGTACCTCTCCGCTCCATGTACAAATACCTCTCCGCTCCATGTACAAGTACCTCTCCGCTCTCATGTACAAGTACCTCTCCGCTCCATGTACAAGTAGCTCTCCGCTCAATGTACAAGTGTCGACAGTACCTTTCCGCTCCATGTACAAATACCTCTCCGCTCTCATGTACAAGTACCTCTCCGCTCCATGTACAAGTACCTCTCCGCTCAATGTACAAATACCTCTCCGCTCCATGTATAAGTACCTCTCCGCTCTATGTACAAGTACCTCTCCGCTCCATGTACAAGTACCTCTCCGCTCAATGTACAAATACCTCTCCGCTCCATGTACAAGTAGCTCTCCGCTGAATGTACAAGTGTCGACAGTACCTCTCCGCTCAATGTACAAGTACCTCTCCGCTCTCATGTACAAGTACCTCTCCGCTCCATGTACAAGTACCTCTCCGCTCAATGTACAAATACCTCTCCGCTCCATGTATAAGTACCTCTCCGCTCTATGTACAAGTACCTCTCCGCTCCATGTACAAGTACCTCTCCGCTCAATGTACAAATACCTCTCCGCTCCATGTACAAGTAGCTCTCCGCTGAATGTACAAGTGTCGACAGTACCTCTCCGCTCAATGTACAAGTACCTCTCCGCTCAATGTACAAATACCTCTCCGCTCCATGTACAAGTACCTCTCCGCTCAATGTCAAGTATCGACAGTACCTCTCCGCTCCATGTACAAGTACCTCTCCGCTGAATGTACAAGTGTCGACAGTACCTCTCCGCTCAATGTACAAGTACCTCTCCGCTCCATGTACAAGTACCTCTCCGCTCTCATGTACAAGTACCTCTCCGCTCCATGTACAAGTACCTCTCCGCTCAATGTACAAGTACCTCTGCGCTCCATGTACAAGTACCTCTCCGCTCAATGTACAAGTACCTCTCCGCTCAATGTACAAGTACCTCTCCGCTCAATGTACAAGTACATCTCCGCTCCATGTACCAGTACCTCTCCGCTCAATGTACAAGTACATCTGCGCTCCATGTAGGGCTGGGTATCGTTCAAAATTTTTCGATATCGATACCGTTTCGATACTTGGATTTCGATACCGGTTCCTGAACGATACTTTTTTCGATACCAATTTTTAGAAAAATCCATTTTAACAAAAATAAAACTGCATTACACATTGAAATTATTTTACAAATCTTTAGTTTCCCCCCATCTTAAGTTTTACAGCAGAAAAAAATAAAACCTACTGTATTTAACATAACTTTAAGTTCTCTAAACGTATTGCCGTCCCTACAAAAAATATTGGAGTACTACAAAGGAAAGAAATGTAGCTAAAACAAATAAATCAGTGGAATAGTTTTCAGTGCAAAACAGAGAGTTGCAAATCAGGGTTTAATGCTCACTGATGCAACAGAACTCTATTCTTGTACAAACTGATGAGATGGCTCCACTTCATGCATGGAAGACTAGTTGAGCATTGACTAGCCTATCAATATAGCCTTATATGCCACAAAGTGAATCGCATTTATATTCAACAAACTATCATGACATCAGCGTTTGTTAACGAGTTGCTAAAAATACATGGGCGATAACTGCCCGCTTGCACATAACGCTAATTAATTAAACATTAACGCTAGCGTTCCAGATCAGTGTGCTCACTGCTGCAACAGAACGTCATTCTTGTCAAATCTGACGAGACAGCTCAACTTCACTGACTAGCCAATCAATATAAATGAATCGCATTTACATTCAACAAACTATCATGACATCAGCGTTTGTTAACGAGTTGCTAAAAATACACAATGCCCGCTTGCGCATAACGTTACGGCGGCAATTAATTAAACGATCTAATGCTACAACTCACAGCCAGATGCATGGATTTGTCAGACTGAGGGATCTGATAACCGCTAACTTGCGGTAAGCTGAGCTGACCCACCTCTCAATTATTTCTCTTGTCTGTGGAAACCAGTCCGTGTTGTTTCTGTTTCTTTTCCTGCTTTTCATCATCTTCGCCATATGGTAATCCAGGATAGGAGTAGCTTGAGTGGCTAACTTCTTGTATACTATCCGCACCGCACGCCTGGCTCACAGTCACAACAAACACACCGGCTAAAGTGGGCGTAACGTTTCCTGCATGCCTCTACATGACAGCCAATCACCAGCCGTATTAGAGCGCGGCGTGCAAGCATGTCGCATGCTTATAGGCTCAATGACGCTGTTTTGTTTTGGTATCGAAAATTGGTATCGATTGACAAGGGAGGCTTCGATACCCCTTAGTATCGATGTTTCCATTTCGGTGCCAAGTAAGTATCGAAACTCGATACCCAGCCCTAGCTCCATGTACAAGTACCTCTCCGCTCAATGTACAAGTACCTCTCCGCTCAATGTACAAGTACCTCTCCGCTCCATGTACAAGTACCTCTCCGCTCCATGTACAAGTACCTCTCCGCTCCATGTACAAGTACCTCTCCGCTCCATGTACAAGTACATCTCTGCTCCATGTACAAGTACCTCTCCGCTCAATGTACAAGTACATCTCCGCTCCATGTACAAGTACCTCTCCGCTCCATGTACAAGTACATCTCCGCTCCATGTACAAGTACCTCTCCGCTCCATGTACAAGTACCTCTCCGCTCAATGTACAAGTACATCTCCGCTCCATGTACAAGTACATCTCTGCTCCATGTACAAGTACCTCTCCGCTCAATGTACAAGTACATCTCCGCTCCATGTACAAGTACCTCTCCGCTCCATGTACAAGTACCTCTCCGCTCCATGTACAAGTACCTCTCCGCTCCATGTACAAGTACCTCTCCGCTCCATGTACAAGTACCTCTCCGCTCAATGTCAAGTGTCGACAGTACCTCTCCGCTCCATGTACAAATACCTCTCCGCTCTCATGTACAAGTACCTCTCCGCTCCATGTACAAGTACCTCTCCGCTCAATGTCAAGTGTCGACAGTACCTCTCCGCTCCATGTACAAATACCTCTCCGCTCCATGTACAAGTACCTCTCCGCTCTCATGTACAAGTACCTCTCCGCTCCATGTACAAGTAGCTCTCCGCTCAATGTACAAGTGTCGACAGTACCTTTCCGCTCCATGTACAAATACCTCTCCGCTCTCATGTACAAGTACCTCTCCGCTCCATGTACAAGTACCTCTCCGCTCAATGTACAAATACCTCTCCGCTCCATGTATAAGTACCTCTCCGCTCTATGTACAAGTACCTCTCCGCTCCATGTACAAGTACCTCTCCGCTCAATGTACAAATACCTCTCCGCTCCATGTACAAGTAGCTCTCCGCTGAATGTACAAGTGTCGACAGTACCTCTCCGCTCAATGTACAAGTATCTCTCCGCTCAATGTACAAATACCTCTCCGCTCCATGTACAAGTACCTCTCCGCTCAATGTCAAGTATCGACAGTACCTCTCCGCTCCATGTACAAGTACCTCTCCGCTGAATGTACAAGTGTCGACAGTACCTCTCCGCTCAATGTACAAGTACCTCTCCGCTCCATGTACAAGTACCTCTCCGCTCTCATGTACAAGTACCTCTCCGCTCCATGTACAAGTACCTCTCCGCTCAATGTACAAGTACCTCTGCGCTCCATGTACAAGTACCTCTCCGCTCAATGTACAAGTACCTCTCCGCTCAATGTACAAGTGTCGACAGTACCTCTCCGCTCCATGTACAAGTACCTCTCCGCTCAATGTACAAGTGTCGACAGTACCTCTACGCTCAATGTACAAGTGTCGACAGTACCTCTCCGCTCTCATGTACAAGTACCTCTCCGATCCATGTACAAGTACATCTCCGCTCCATGTACAAGTACATCTCCGCTCAATGTACAAGTACCTCTCCGCTCCATGTACAAGTACCTCTCCGCTCCATGTACAAGTACCTCTCCGCTCCATGTACAAGTACCTCTCCGCTCCATGTACAAGTACCTCTCCGCTCAATGTACAAGTACCTCTCCGCTCCATGTACAAGTACCTCTCCGCTCAATGTACAAGTACCTCTCCGCTCCATGTACAAGTACCTCTCCGCTCCATGTACAAGTACCTCTCCGCTCCATGTACAAGTACCTCTCCGCTCAATGTCAAGTATCGACAGTACCTCTCCGCTCCATGTACAAGTACCTCTCCGCTGAATGTACAAGTGTCGACAGTACCTCTCCGCTCAATGTACAAGTACCTCTCCGCTCCATGTACAAGTACCTCTCCGCTCTCATGTACAAGTACCTCTCCGCTCCATGTACAAGTACCTCTCCGCTCAATGTACAAGTACCTCTGCGCTCCATGTACAAGTACCTCTCCGCTCAATGTACAAGTACCTCTCCGCTCAATGTACAAGTGTCGACAGTACCTCTCCGCTCCATGTACAAGTACCTCTCCGCTCAATGTACAAGTGTCGACAGTACCTCTACGCTCAATGTACAAGTGTCGACAGTACCTCTCCGCTCTCATGTACAAGTACCTCTCCGATCCATGTACAAGTACATCTCCGCTCCATGTACAAGTACATCTCCGCTCAATGTACAAGTACCTCTCCGCTCCATGTACAAGTACCTCTCCGCTCCATGTACAAGTACATCTCTGCTCCATGTACAAGTACCTCTCCGCTCAATGTACAAGTACATCTCCGCTCCATGTACAAGTACCTCTCCGCTCCATGTACAAGTACATCTCCGCTCCATGTACAAGTACCTCTCCGCTCCATGTACAAGTACCTCTCCGCTCAATGTACAAGTACATCTCCGCTCCATGTACAAGTACCTCTCCGCTCCATGTACAAGTACCTCTCCGCTCCATGTACAAGTACCTCTCCGCTCAATGTCAAGTATCGACAGTACCTCTCCGCTCCATGTACAAGTACCTCTCCGCTGAATGTACAAGTGTCGACAGTACCTCTCCGCTCAATGTACAAGTACCTCTCCGCTCCATGTACAAGTACCTCTCCGCTCTCATGTACAAGTACCTCTCCGCTCCATGTACAAGTACCTCTCCGCTCAATGTACAAGTACCTCTGCGCTCCATGTACAAGTACCTCTCCGCTCAATGTACAAGTACCTCTCCGCTCAATGTACAAGTGTCGACAGTACCTCTCCGCTCCATGTACAAGTACCTCTCCGCTCAATGTACAAGTGTCGACAGTACCTCTACGCTCAATGTACAAGTGTCGACAGTACCTCTCCGCTCTCATGTACAAGTACCTCTCCGATCCATGTACAAGTACATCTCCGCTCCATGTACAAGTACATCTCCGCTCAATGTACAAGTACCTCTCCGCTCCATGTACAAGTACCTCTCCGCTCCATGTACAAGTACATCTCTGCTCCATGTACAAGTACCTCTCCGCTCAATGTACAAGTACATCTCCGCTCCATGTACAAGTACCTCTCCGCTCCATGTACAAGTACATCTCCGCTCCATGTACAAGTACCTCTCCGCTCCATGTACAAGTACCTCTCCGCTCAATGTACAAGTACATCTCCGCTCCATGTACAAGTACCTCTCCGCTCCATGTACAAGTACATCTCCGCTCCATGTACAAGTACCTCTCCGCTCAATGTACAAGTACATCTCCGCTCCATGTACAAGTACATCTCCACTCCATGTACAAGTACCTCTCCGCTCAATGTACAAGTACATCTCCGCTCCATGTACCAGTACCTCTCCGCTCAATGTACAAGTACATCTCCACTCCATGTACAAGTACCTCTCCGCTCAATGTACAAGTACATCTCCGCTCCATGTACCAGTACCTCTCCGCTCAATGTACAAGTACATCTCCACTCCATGTACAAGTACCTCTCCGCTCAATGTACAAGTACATCTCCGCTCCATGTACCAGTACCTCTCCGCTCAATGTACAAGTACATCTCCGCTCCATGTACAAGTACCTCTCCGCTCAATGTACAAGTACCTCTCCGCTCAATGTACAAGTACATCTCCGCTCCATGTACCAGTACCTCTCCGCTCAATGTACAAGTACATCTGCGCTCCATGTAGGGCTGGGTATCGTTCAAAATTTTTCGATATCGATACCGTTTCGATACTTGGATTTCGATACCCGTTCCTGAACGATACTTTTTTCGATACCAATTTTTAGAAAAATCCATTTTAACAAAAATAAAACTGCATTACACATTGAAATTATTTTACAAATCTTTAGTTTCCCCCCATCTTAAGTTTTACAGCAGAAAAAAATAAAACCTACTGTATTTAACATAACTTTAAGTTCTCTAAACGTATTGCCGTCCCTACAAAAAATATTGGAGTACTACAAAGGAAAGAAATGTAGCTAAAACAAATAAATCAGTGGAATAGTTTTCAGTGCAAAACAGAGAGTTGCAAATCAGGGTTTAATGCTCACTGATGCAACAGAACTCTATTCTTGTACAAACTGATGAGATGGCTCCACTTCATGCATGGAAGACTAGTTGAGCATTGACTAGCCTATCAATATAGCCTTATATGCCACAAAGTGAATCGCATTTATATTCAACAAACTATCATGACATCAGCGTTTGTTAACGAGTTGCTAAAAATACATGGGCGATAACTGCCCGCTTGCACATAACGCTAATTAATTAAACATTAACGCTAGCGTTGCAGATCAGTGTGCTCACTGCTGCAACAGAACGTCATTCTTGTCAAATCTGACGAGACAGCTCAACTTCACTGACTAGCCAATCAATATAAATGAATCGCATTTACATTCAACAAACTATCATGACATCAGCGTTTGTTAACGAGTTGCTAAAAATACACAATGCCCGCTTGCGCATAACGTTACGGCGGCAATTAATTAAACGATCTAATGCTACAACTCACAGCCAGATGCATGGATTTGTCAGACTGAGGGATCTGATAACCGCTAACTTGCGGTAAGCTGAGCTGACCCACCTCTCAATTATTTCTCTTGTCTGTGGAAACCAGTCCGTGTTGTTTCTGTTTCTTTTCCTGCTTTTCATCATCTTCGCCATATGGTAATCCAGGATAGGAGTAGCTTGAGTGGCTAACTTCTTGTATACTATCCGCACCGCACGCCTGGCTCACAGTCACAACAAACACACCGGCTAAAGTGGGCGTAACGTTTCCTGCATGCCTCTACATGACAGCCAATCACCAGCCGTATTAGAGCGCGGCGTGCAAGCATGTCGCATGCTTATAGGCTCAATGACGCTGTTTTGTTTTGGTATCGAAAATTGGTATCGATTGACAAGGGAGGCTTCGATACCCCTTAGTATCGATGTTTCCATTTCGGTGCCAAGTAAGTATCGAAACTCGATACCCAGCCCTAGCTCCATGTACAAGTACCTCTCCGCTCAATGTACAAGTACCTCTCCGCTCAATGTACAAGTACCTCTCCGCTCCATGTACAAGTACCTCTCCGCTCCATGTACAAGTACCTCTCCGCTCCATGTACAAGTACATCTCTGCTCCATGTACAAGTACCTCTCCGCTCAATGTACAAGTACATCTCCGCTCCATGTACAAGTACCTCTCCGCTCCATGTACAAGTACATCTCCGCTCCATGTACAAGTACCTCTCCGCTCCATGTACAAGTACCTCTCCGCTCAATGTACAAGTACATCTCCGCTCCATGTACAAGTACATCTCTGCTCCATGTACAAGTACCTCTCCGCTCAATGTACAAGTACATCTCCGCTCCATGTACAAGTACCTCTCCGCTCCATGTACAAGTACCTCTCCGCTCCATGTACAAGTACCTCTCCGCTCCATGTACAAGTACCTCTCCGCTCCATGTACAAGTACCTCTCCGCTCAATGTCAAGTGTCGACAGTACCTCTCCGCTCCATGTACAAATACCTCTCCGCTCTCATGTACAAGTACCTCTCCGCTCCATGTACAAGTACCTCTCCGCTCAATGTCAAGTGTCGACAGTACCTCTCCGCTCCATGTACAAATACCTCTCCGCTCCATGTACAAGTACCTCTCCGCTCTCATGTACAAGTACCTCTCCGCTCCATGTACAAGTAGCTCTCCGCTCAATGTACAAGTGTCGACAGTACCTTTCCGCTCCATGTACAAATACCTCTCCGCTCTCATGTACAAGTACCTCTCCGCTCCATGTACAAGTACCTCTCCGCTCAATGTACAAATACCTCTCCGCTCCATGTATAAGTACCTCTCCGCTCTATGTACAAGTACCTCTCCGCTCCATGTACAAGTACCTCTCCGCTCAATGTACAAATACCTCTCCGCTCCATGTACAAGTAGCTCTCCGCTGAATGTACAAGTGTCGACAGTACCTCTCCGCTCAATGTACAAGTACCTCTCCGCTCAATGTACAAATACCTCTCCGCTCCATGTACAAGTACCTCTCCGCTCAATGTCAAGTATCGACAGTACCTCTCCGCTCCATGTACAAGTACCTCTCCGCTGAATGTACAAGTGTCGACAGTACCTCTCCGCTCAATGTACAAGTACCTCTCCGCTCCATGTACAAGTACCTCTCCGCTCTCATGTACAAGTACCTCTCCGCTCCATGTACAAGTACCTCTCCGCTCAATGTACAAGTACCTCTGCGCTCCATGTACAAGTACCTCTCCACTCAATGTACAAGTACCTCTCCGCTCAATGTACAAGTGTCGACAGTACCTCTCCGCTCCATGTACAAGTACCTCTCCGCTCAATGTACAAGTGTCGACAGTACCTCTACGCTCAATGTACAAGTGTCGACAGTACCTCTCCGCTCTCATGTACAAGTACCTCTCCGATCCATGTACAAGTACATCTCCGCTCCATGTACAAGTACATCTCCGCTCAATGTACAAGTACCTCTCCGCTCCATGTACAAGTACCTCTCCGCTCCATGTACAAGTACCTCTCCGCTCCATGTACAAGTACCTCTCCGCTCCATGTACAAGTACCTCTCCGCTCAATGTACAAGTACCTCTCCGCTCCATGTACAAGTACCTCTCCGCTCAATGTACAAGTACCTCTCCGCTCCATGTACAAGTACCTCTCCGCTCCATGTACAAGTACCTCTCCGCTCCATGTACAAGTACCTCTCCGCTCAATGTCAAGTATCGACAGTACCTCTCCGCTCCATGTACAAGTACCTCTCCGCTGAATGTACAAGTGTCGACAGTACCTCTCCGCTCAATGTACAAGTACCTCTCCGCTCCATGTACAAGTACCTCTCCGCTCTCATGTACAAGTACCTCTCCGCTCCATGTACAAGTACCTCTCCGCTCAATGTACAAGTACCTCTGCGCTCCATGTACAAGTACCTCTCCGCTCAATGTACAAGTACCTCTCCGCTCAATGTACAAGTGTCGACAGTACCTCTCCGCTCCATGTACAAGTACCTCTCCGCTCAATGTACAAGTGTCGACAGTACCTCTACGCTCAATGTACAAGTGTCGACAGTACCTCTCCGCTCTCATGTACAAGTACCTCTCCGATCCATGTACAAGTACATCTCCGCTCCATGTACAAGTACATCTCCGCTCAATGTACAAGTACCTCTCCGCTCCATGTACAAGTACCTCTCCGCTCCATGTACAAGTACATCTCTGCTCCATGTACAAGTACCTCTCCGCTCAATGTACAAGTACATCTCCGCTCCATGTACAAGTACCTCTCCGCTCCATGTACAAGTACATCTCCGCTCCATGTACAAGTACCTCTCCGCTCCATGTACAAGTACCTCTCCGCTCAATGTACAAGTACATCTCCGCTCCATGTACAAGTACCTCTCCGCTCCATGTACAAGTACCTCTCCGCTCCATGTACAAGTACCTCTCCGCTCAATGTCAAGTATCGACAGTACCTCTCCGCTCCATGTACAAGTACCTCTCCGCTCAATGTACAAATACCTCTCCGCTCCATGTACAAGTAGCTCTCCGCTGAATGTACAAGTGTCGACAGTACCTCTCCGCTCAATGTACAAGTACCTCTCCGCTCAATGTACAAATACCTCTCCGCTCCATGTACAAGTACCTCTCCGCCCAATGTCAAGTATCGACAGTACCTCTCCGCTCCATGTACAAGTACCTCTCCGCTGAATGTACAAGTGTCGACAGTACCTCTCCGCTCAATGTACAAGTACCTCTCCGCTCCATGTACAAGTACCTCTCCGCTCTCATGTACAAGTACCTCTCCGCTCCATGTACAAGTACCTCTCCGCTCAATGTACAAGTACCTCTGCGCTCCATGTACAAGTACCTCTCCGCTCAATGTACAAGTACCTCTCCGCTCAATGTACAAGTGTCGACAGTACCTCTCCGCTCCATGTACAAGTACCTCTCCGCTCAATGTACAAGTGTCGACAGTACCTCTACGCTCAATGTACAAGTACCTCTCCGCTGAATGTACAAGTGTCGACAGTACCTCTCCGCTCTCATGTACAAGTACCTCTCCGATCCATGTACAAGTACATCTCCGCTCCATGTACAAGTACATCTCCGCTCAATGTACAAGTACCTCTCCGCTCCATGTACAAGTACCTCTCCGCTCCATGTACAAGTACCTCTCCGCTCCATGTACAAGTACCTCTCCGCTCCATGTACAAGTACCTCTCCGCTCAATGTACAAGTACCTCTCCGCTCCATGTACAAGTACCTCTCCGCTCAATGTACAAGTACCTCTCCGCTCCATGTACAAGTACCTCTCCGCTCCATGTACAAGTACCTCTCCGCTCCATGTACAAGTACCTCTCCGCTCAATGTCAAGTATCGACAGTACCTCTCCGCTCCATGTACAAGTACCTCTCCGCTGAATGTACAAGTGTCGACAGTACCTCTCCGCTCAATGTACAAGTACCTCTCCGCTCCATGTACAAGTACCTCTCCGCTCTCATGTACAAGTACCTCTCCGCTCCATGTACAAGTACCTCTCCGCTCAATGTACAAGTACCTCTGCGCTCCATGTACAAGTACCTCTCCGCTCAATGTACAAGTACCTCTCCGCTCAATGTACAAGTGTCGACAGTACCTCTCCGCTCCATGTACAAGTACCTCTCCGCTCAATGTACAAGTGTCGACAGTACCTCTACGCTCAATGTACAAGTGTCGACAGTACCTCTCCGCTCTCATGTACAAGTACCTCTCCGATCCATGTACAAGTACATCTCGGCTCCATGTACAAGTACATCTCCGCTCAATGTACAAGTACCTCTCCGCTCCATGTACAAGTACCTCTCCGCTCCATGTACAAGTACCTCTCCGCTCCATGTACAAGTACCTCTCCGCTCCATGTACAAGTACCTCTCCGCTCAATGTACAAGTACCTCTCCGCTCCATGTACAAGTACCTCTCCGCTCCATGTACAAGTACCTCTCCGCTCCATGTACAAGTACCTCTCCGCTCAATGTACAAGTACCTCTCCGCTCCATGTACAAGTACCTCTCCGCTCCATGTACAAGTACCTCTCCGCTCCATGTACAAGTACCTCTCCGCTCAATGTACAAGTACCTCTCCGCTCCCTGTACAAGTACATCTCCGCTCCATGTACAAGTACCTCTCCGCTCCATGTACAAGTACCTCTCCGCTCAATGTACAAGTGTCGACAGTACCTCTCCGCTCCATGTACAAGTACCTCTCCGCTCCATGTACAAGTACCTCTCCGCTCAATGTACAAGTGTCGACAGTACCTCTCCGCTCCATCTACAAGTACCTCTCCGCTCAATGTACAAGTACCTCTCCGCTGAATGTACAAGTACCTCTCCGCTCCATGTACAAGTACCTCTCCGCTCCATGTACAAATACCTCTCCGCTCCATGTACAAGTACCTCTCCGCTCCATGTACAAGCACCTCTCCGCTACATGTACAAGTACCTCTCCGCTCCATGTACAAGTACCTCTCCGCTCCATGTACAAGTACCTCTCCGCTCAATGTACAAGTACCTCTCCGCTCCATGTACAAATACCTCTCCGCTCCATGTACAAATACCTCTCCGCTCCATGTACAAGTACCTCTCCGCTCCATGTACCAGTACCTCTCCGCTCAATGTACAAGTACATCTCCGCTCAATGTACAAGTACATCTCCGCTCAATGTACAAGTACGTCTCCGCTCAATGTACAAGTACCTCTCCGCTCAATGTACAAGTACCTCTCCGCTCCATGTACAAGTACCTCTCCGCTCAATGTACAAGTACATCTCCGCTCCATGTACCAGTACCTCTCCGCTCAATGTACAAGTACCTCTCCGCTCAATGTACAAGTACATCTCCGCTCCATGTACAAGTACGTCTCCGCTCAATGTATAAGTACCTCTCCGCTCCATGTACAAGTACCTCTCCGCTCCATGTACAAGTACATCTCCGCTCCATGTACAAGTACATCTCCGCTCCATGTACAAGTACCTCTCCGCTCCATGTACAAGTACCTCTCCGCTCCATGTACAAGTACATCTCCGCTCCATGTACAAGTACCTCTCCGCTCAATGTACAAGTACATCTCCGCTCCATGTACAAGTACATCTCCACTCCATGTACAAGTACCTCTCCGCTCAATGTACAAGTACATCTCCGCTCCATGTACCAGTACCTCTCCGCTCAATGTACAAGTACATCTCCACTCCATGTACAAGTACCTCTCCGCTCAATGTACAAGTACATCTCCGCTCCATGTACCAGTACCTCTCCGCTCAATGTACAAGTACATCTCCACTCCATGTACAAGTACCTCTCCGCTCAATGTACAAGTACATCTCCGCTCCATGTACCAGTACCTCTCCGCTCAATGTACAAGTACATCTCCGCTCCATGTACAAGTACCTCTCCGCTCAATGTACAAGTACCTCTCCGCTCAATGTACAAGTACATCTCCGCTCCATGTACCAGTACCTCTCCGCTCAATGTACAAGTACATCTGCGCTCCATGTAGGGCTGGGTATCGTTCAAAATTTTTCGATATCGATACCGTTTCGATACTTGTATTTCGATACCGGTTCCTGAACGATACTTTTTTCGATACCAATTTTTAGAAAAATCCATTTTAACAAAAATAAAACTGCATTACACATTGAAATTATTTTACAAATCTTTAGTTTCCCCCCATCTTAAGTTTTACAGCAGAAAAAAATAAAACCTACTGTATTTAACATAACTTTAAGTTCTCTAAACGTATTGCCGTCCCTACAAAAAATATTGGAGTACTACAAAGGAAAGAAATGTAGCTAAAACAAATAAATCAGTGGAATAGTTTTCAGTGCAAAACAGAGAGTTGCAAATCAGGGTTTAATGCTCACTGATGCAACAGAACTCTATTCTTGTACAAACTGATGAGATGGCTCCACTTCATGCATGGAAGACTAGTTGAGCATTGACTAGCCTATCAATATAGCCTTATATGCCACAAAGTGAATCGCATTTATATTCAACAAACTATCATGACATCAGCGTTTGTTAACGAGTTGCTAAAAATACATGGGCGATAACTGCCCGCTTGCACATAACGCTAATTAATTAAACATTAACGCTAGCGTTGCAGATCAGTGTGCTCACTGCTGCAACAGAACGTCATTCTTGTCAAATCTGACGAGACAGCTCAACTTCACTGACTAGCCAATCAATATAAATGAATCGCATTTACATTCAACAAACTATCATGACATCAGCGTTTGTTAACGAGTTGCTAAAAATACACAATGCCCGCTTGCGCATAACGTTACGGCGGCAATTAATTAAACGATCTAATGCTACAACTCACAGCCAGATGCATGGATTTGTCAGACTGAGGGATCTGATAACCGCTAACTTGCGGTAAGCTGAGCTGACCCACCTCTCAATTATTTCTCTTGTCTGTGGAAACCAGTCCGTGTTGTTTCTGTTTCTTTTCCTGCTTTTCATCATCTTCGCCATATGTTAATCCAGGATAGGAGTAGCTTGAGTGGCTAACTTCTTGTATACTATCCGCACCGCACGCCTGGCTCACAGTCACAACAAACACACCGGCTAAAGTGGGCGTAACGTTTCCTGCATGCCTCTACATGACAGCCAATCACCAGCCGTATTAGAGCGCGGCGTGCAAGCATGTCGCATGCTTATAGGCTCAATGACGCTGTTTTGTTTTGGTATCGAAAATTGGTATCGATTGACAAGGGAGGCTTCGATACCCCTTAGTATCGATGTTTCCATTTCGGTGCCAAGTAAGTATCGACACTCGATACCCAGCCCTAGCTCCATGTACAAGTACCTCTCCGCTCAATGTACAAGTACCTCTCCGCTCAATGTACAAGTACCTCTCCGCTCCATGTACAAGTACCTCTCCGCTCCATGTACAAGTACCTCTCCGCTCCATGTACAAGTACCTCTCCGCTCCATGTACAAGTACATCTCTGCTCCATGTACAAGTACCTCTCCGCTCAATGTACAAGTACATCTCCGCTCCATGTACAAGTACCTCTCCGCTCCATGTACAAGTACATCTCCGCTCCATGTACAAGTACCTCTCCG
Source organism: Poromitra crassiceps (assembly GCF_964638095.1). Lineage (NCBI taxonomy): Eukaryota > Metazoa > Chordata > Actinopteri > Beryciformes > Melamphaidae > Poromitra > Poromitra crassiceps. The sequence goes on from NW_028152251.1 coordinate 738,732, forward strand.
CTCCATGTACAAGTACCTCTCCGCTCAATGTACAAGTACATCTCCGCTCCATGTACAAGTACCTCTCCGCTCCATGTACAAGTACATCTCCGCTCCATGTACAAGTACCTCTCCGCTCAATGTACAAGTACATCTCCGCTCCATGTACAAGTACATCTCCACTCCATGTACAAGTACCTCTCCGCTCAATGTACAAGTACATCTCCGCTCCATGTACCAGTACCTCTCCGCTCAATGTACAAGTACATCTCCACTCCATGTACAAGTACCTCTCCGCTCAATGTACAAGTACATCTCCGCTCCATGTACCAGTACCTCTCCGCTCAATGTACAAGTACATCTCCACTCCATGTACAAGTACCTCTCCGCTCAATGTACAAGTACATCTCCGCTCCATGTACCAGTACCTCTCCGCTCAATGTACAAGTACATCTCCGCTCCATGTACAAGTACCTCTCCGCTCAATGTACAAGTACCTCTCCGCTCAATGTACAAGTACATCTCCGCTCCATGTACCAGTACCTCTCCGCTCAATGTACAAGTACATCTGCGCTCCATGTAGGGCTGGGTATCGTTCAAAATTTTTCGATATCGATACCGTTTCGATACTTGGATTTCGATACCGGTTCCTGAACGATACTTTTTTCGATACCAATTTTTAGAAAAATCCATTTTAACAAAAATAAAACTGCATTACACATTGAAATTATTTTACAAATCTTTAGTTTCCCCCCATCTTAAGTTTTACAGCAGAAAAAAATAAAACCTACTGTATTTAACATAACTTTAAGTTCTCTAAACGTATTGCCGTCCCTACAAAAAATATTGGAGTACTACAAAGGAAAGAAATGTAGCTAAAACAAATAAATCAGTGGAATAGTTTTCAGTGCAAAACAGAGAGTTGCAAATCAGGGTTTAATGCTCACTGATGCAACAGAACTCTATTCTTGTACAAACTGATGAGATGGCTCCACTTCATGCATGGAAGACTAGTTGAGCATTGACTAGCCTATCAATATAGCCTTATATGCCACAAAGTGAATCGCATTTATATTCAACAATCTATCATGACATCAGCGTTTGTTAACGAGTTGCTAAAAATACATGGGCGATAACTGCCCGCTTGCACATAACGCTAATTAATTAAACATTAACGCTAGCGTTGCAGATCAGTGTGCTCACTGCTGCAACAGAACGTCATTCTTGTCAAATCTGACGAGACAGCTCAACTTCACTGACTAGCCAATCAATATAAATGAATCGCATTTACATTCAACAAACTATCATGACATCAGCGTTTGTTAACGAGTTGCTAAAAATACACAATGCCCGCTTGCGCATAACGTTACGGCGGCAATTAATTAAACGATCTAATGCTACAACTCACAGCCAGATGCATGGATTTGTCAGACTGAGGGATCTGATAACCGCTAACTTGCGGTAAGCTGAGCTGACCCACCTCTCAATTATTTATCTTGTCTGTGGAAACCAGTCCGTGTTGTTTCTGTTTCTTTTCCTGCTTTTCATCATCTTCGCCATATGGTAATCCAGGATAGGAGTAGCTTGAGTGGCTAACTTCTTGTATACTATCCGCACCGCACGCCTGGCTCACAGTCACAACAAACACACCGGCTAAAGTGGGCGTAACGTTTCCTGCATGCCTCTACATGACAGCCAATCACCAGCCGTATTAGAGCGCGGCGTGCAAGCATGTCGCATGCTTATAGGCTCAATGACGCTGTTTTGTTTTGGTATCGAAAATTGGTATCGATTGACAAGGGAGGCTTCGATACCCCTTAGTATCGATGTTTCCATTTCGGTGCCAAGTAAGTATCGAAACTCGATACCCAGCCCTAGCTCCATGTACAAGTACCTCTCCGCTCAATGTACAAGTACCTCTCCGCTCAATGTACAAGTACCTCTCCGCTCCATGTACAAGTACCTCTCCGCTCCATGTACAAGTACCTCTCCGCTCCATGTACAAGTACCTCTCCGCTCCATGTACAAGTACATCTCTGCTCCATGTACAAGTACCTCTCCGCTCAATGTACAAGTACATCTCCGCTCCATGTACAAGTACCTCTCCGCTCCATGTACAAGTACATCTCCGCTCCATGTACAAGTACCTCTCCGCTCCATGTACAAGTACCTCACCGCTCAATGTACAAGTACATCTCCGCTCCATGTACAAGTACATCTCTGCTCCATGTACAAGTACCTCTCCGCTCAATGTACAAGTACATCTCAGGTCCATGTACAAGTACCTCTCCGCTCCATGTACAAGTACCTCTCCGCTCCATGTACAAGTACCTCTCCGCTCCATGTACAAGTACCTCTCCGCTCCATGTACAAGTACCTCTCCGCTCAATGTCAAGTGTCGACAGTACCTCTCCGCTCCATGTACAAATACCTCTCCGCTCTCATGTACAAGTACCTCTCCGCTCCATGTACAAGTACCTCTCCGCTCAATGTCAAGTGTCGACAGTACCTCTCCGCTCCATGTACAAATACCTCTCCGCTCCATGTACAAGTACCTCTCCGCTCTCATGTACAAGTACCTCTCCGCTCCATGTACAAGTAGCTCTCCGCTCAATGTACAAGTGTCGACAGTACCTTTCCGCTCCATGTACAAATACCTCTCCGCTCTCATGTACAAGTACCTCTCCGCTCCATGTACAAGTACCTCTCCGCTCAATGTACAAATACCTCTCCGCTCCATGTATAAGTACCTCTCCGCTCTATGTACAAGTACCTCTCCGCTCCATGTACAAGTACCTCTCCGCTCAATGTACAAATACCTCTCCGCTCCATGTACAAGTAGCTCTCCGCTGAATGTACAAGTGTCGACAGTACCTCTCCGCTCAATGTACAAGTACCTCTCCGCTCAATGTACAAATACCTCTCCGCTCCATGTACAAGTACCTCTCCGCTCAATGTCAAGTATCGACAGTACCTCTCCGCTCCATGTACAAGTACCTCTCCGCTGAATGTACAAGTGTCGACAGTACCTCTCCGCTCAATGTACAAGTACCTCTCCGCTCCATGTACAAGCACCTCTCCGCTCCATGTACAAGTACCTCTCCGCTCCATGTACAAGTACCTCTCCGCTCCATGTACAAGTACCTCTCCGCTCAATGTACAAGTACCTCTCCGCTCCATGTACAAGTACCTCTCCGCTCCATGTACAAGTACCTCTCCGCTCCATGTACAAGTACCTCTCCGCTCAATGTACAAGTACCTCTCCGCTCCATGTACAAGTACCTCTCCGCTCCATGTACAAGTACCTCTCCGCTCCATGTACAAGTACCTCTCCGCTCAATGTACAAGTACCTCTCCGCTCCCTGTACAAGTACATCTCCGCTCCATGTACAAGTACCTCTCCGCTCCATGTACAAGTACCTCTCCGCTCAATGTACAAGTGTCGACAGTACCTCTCCGCTCCATGTACAAGTACCTCTCCGCTCAATGTACAAGTGTCGACAGTACCTCTCCGCTCCATCTACAAGTACCTCTCCGCTCAATGTACAAGTACCTCTCCGCTGAATGTACAAGTACCTCTCCGCTCCATGTACAAGTACCTCTCCGCTCCATGTACAAATACCTCTCCGCTCCATGTACAAGTACCTCTCCGCTCCATGTACAAGCACCTCTCCGCTACATGTACAAGTACCTCTCCGCTCCATGTACAAGTACCTCTCCGCTCCATGTACAAGTACCTCTCCGCTCAATGTACAAGTACCTCTCCGCTCCATGTACAAATACCTCTCCGCTCCATGTACAAATACCTCTCCGCTCCATGTACAAGTACCTCTCCGCTCCATGTACCAGTACCTCTCCGCTCAATGTACAAGTACATCTCCGCTCAATGTACAAGTACATCTCCGCTCAATGTACAAGTACGTCTCCGCTCAATGTACAAGTACCTCTCCGCTCAATGTACAAGTACCTCTCCGCTCCATGTACAAGTACCTCTCCGCTCAATGTACAAGTACATCTCCGCTCCATGTACCAGTACCTCTCCGCTCAATGTACAAGTACCTCTCCGCTCAATGTACAAGTACATCTCCGCTCCATGTACAAGTACGTCTCCGCTCAATGTATAAGTACCTCTCCGCTCCATGTACAAGTACCTCTCCGCTCCATGTACAAGTACATCTCCGCTCCATGTACAAGTACATCTCCGCTCCATGTACAAGTACCTCTCCGCTCCATGTACAAGTACCTCTCCGCTCCATGTACCAGTACCTCTCCGCTCAATGTACAAGTACATCTCCGCTCAATGTACAAGTACATCTCCGCTCAATGTACAAGTACGTCTCCGCTCAATGTACAAGTACCTCTCCGCTCAATGTACAAGTACCTCTCCGCTCCATGTACAAGTACCTCTCCGCTCAATGTACAAGTACATCTCCGCTCCATGTACCAGTACCTCTCCGCTCAATGTACAAGTACCTCTCCGCTCAATGTACAAGTACATCTCCGCTCCATGTACAAGTACGTCTCCGCTCAATGTATAAGTACCTCTCCGCTCCATGTACAAGTACCTCTCCGCTCCATGTACAAGTACATCTCCGCTCCATGTACAAGTACATCTCCGCTCCATGTACAAGTACCTCTCCGCTCCATGTACAAGTACCTCTCCGCTCCATGTACAAGTACATCTCCGCTCCATGTACAAGTACCTCTCCGCTCAATGTACAAGTACATCTCCGCTCCATGTACAAGTACATCTCCACTCCATGTACAAGTACCTCTCCGCTCAATGTACAAGTACATCTCCGCTCCATGTACCAGTACCTCTCCGCTCAATGTACAAGTACATCTCCACTCCATGTACAAGTACCTCTCCGCTCAATGTACAAGTACATCTCCGCTCCATGTACCAGTACCTCTCCGCTCAATGTACAAGTACATCTCCGCTCCATGTACAAGTACCTCTCCGCTCAATGTACAAGTACCTCTCCGCTCAATGTACAAGTACATCTCCGCTCCATGTACCAGTACCTCTCCGCTCAATGTACAAGTACATCTGCGCTCCATGTAGGGCTGGGTATCGTTCAAAATTTTTCGATATCGATACCGTTTCGATACTTGGATTTCGATACCGGTTCCTGAACGATACTTTTTTCGATACCAATTTTTAGAAAAATCCATTTTAACAAAAATAAAACTGCATTACACATTGAAATTATTTTACAAATCTTTAGTTTCCCCCCATCTTAAGTTTTACAGCAGAAAAAAATAAAACCTACTGTATTTAACATAACTTTAAGTTCTCTAAACGTATTGCCGTCCCTACAAAAAATATTGGAGTACTACAAAGGAAAGAAATGTAGCTAAAACAAATAAATCAGTGGAATAGTTTTCAGTGCAAAACAGAGAGTTGCAAATCAGGGTTTAATGCTCACTGATGCAACAGAACTCTATTCTTGTACAAACTGATGAGATGGCTCCACTTCATGCATGGAAGACTAGTTGAGCATTGACTAGCCTATCAATATAGCCTTATATGCCACAAAGTGAATCGCATTTATATTCAACAAACTATCATGACATCAGCGTTTGTTAACGAGTTGCTAAAAATACATGGGCGATAACTGCCCGCTTGCACATAACGCTAATTAATTAAACATTAACGCTAGCGTTGCAGATCAGTGTGCTCACTGCTGCAACAGAACGTCATTCTTGTCAAATCTGACGAGACAGCTCAACTTCACTGACTAGCCAATCAATATAAATGAATCGCATTTACATTCAACAAACTATCATGACATCAGCGTTTGTTAACGAGTTGCTAAAAATACACAATGCCCGCTTGCGCATAACGTTACGGCGGCAATTAATTAAACGATCTAATGCTACAACTCACAGCCAGATGCATGGATTTGTCAGACTGAGGGATCTGATAACCGCTAACTTGCGGTAAGCTGAGCTGACCCACCTCTCAATTATTTCTCTTGTCTGTGGAAACCAGTCCGTGTTGTTTCTGTTTCTTTTCCTGCTTTTCATCATCTTCGCCATATGGTAATCCAGGATAGGAGTAGCTTGAGTGGCTAACTTCTTGTATACTATCCGCACCGCACGCCTGGCTCACAGTCACAACAAACACACCGGCTAAAGTGGGCGTAACGTTTCCTGCATGCCTCTACATGACAGCCAATCACCAGCCGTATTAGAGCGCGGCGTGCAAGCATGTCGCATGCTTATAGGCTCAATGACGCTGTTTTGTTTTGGTATCGAAAATTGGTATCGATTGACAAGGGAGGCTTCGATACCCCTTAGTATCGATGTTTCCATTTCGGTGCCAAGTAAGTATCGAAACTCGATACCCAGCCCTAGCTCCATGTACAAGTACCTCTCCGCTCAATGTACAAGTACCTCTCCGCTCAATGTACAAGTACCTCTCCGCTCCATGTACAAGTACCTCTCCGCTCCATGTACAAGTACCTCTCCGCTCCATGTACAAGTACCTCTCCGCTCCATGTACAAGTACATCTCTGCTCCATGTACAAGTACCTCTCCGCTCAATGTACAAGTACATCTCCGCTCCATGTACAAGTACCTCTCCGCTCCATGTACAAGTACATCTCCGCTCCATGTACAAGTACCTCTCCGCTCCATGTACAAGTACCTCACCGCTCAATGTACAAGTACATCTCCGCTCCATGTACAAGTACATCTCTGCTCCATGTACAAGTACCTCTCCGCTCAATGTACAAGTACATCTCCGCTCCATGTACAAGTACCTCTCCGCTCCATGTACAAGTACCTCTCCGCTCCATGTACAAGTACCTCTCCGCTCCATGTACAAGTACCTCTCCGCTCCATGTACAAGTACCTCTCCGCTCAATGTCAAGTGTCGACAGTACCTCTCCGCTCCATGTACAAATACCTCTCCGCTCTCATGTACAAGTACCTCTCCGCTCCATGTACAAGTACCTCTCCGCTCAATGTCAAGTGTCGACAGTACCTCTCCGCTCCATGTACAAATACCTCTCCGCTCCATGTACAAGTACCTCTCCGCTCTCATGTACAAGTACCTCTCCGCTCCATGTACAAGTAGCTCTCCGCTCAATGTACAAGTGTCGACAGTACCTTTCCACTCCATGTACAAATACCTCTCCGCTCTCATGTACAAGTACCTCTCCGCTCCATGTACAAGTACCTCTCCGCTCAATGTACAAATACCTCTCCGCTCCATGTATAAGTACCTCTCCGCTCTATGTACAAGTACCTCTCCGCTCCATGTACAAGTACCTCTCCGCTCAATGTACAAATACCTCTCCGCTCCATGTACAAGTAGCTCTCCGCTGAATGTACAAGTGTCGACAGTACCTCTCCGCTCAATGTACAAGTACCTCTCCGCTCAATGTACAAATACCTCTCCGCTCCATGTACAAGTACCTCTCCGCTCAATGTCAAGTATCGACAGTACCTCTCCGCTCCATGTACAAGTACCTCTCCGCTGAATGTACAAGTGTCGACAGTACCTCTCCGCTCAATGTACAAGTACCTCTCCGCTCCATGTACAAGTACCTCTCCGCTCCATGTACAAGTACCTCTCCGCTCCATGTACAAGTACCTCTCCGCTCCATGTACAAGTACCTCTCCGCTCCATGTACAAGTACCTCTCCGCTCCATGTACAAGTACCTCTCCGCTCCATGTACAAGTACCTCTCCGCTCAATGTACAAGTACCTCTCCGCTCCATGTACAAGTACCTCTCCGCTCCATGTACAAGTACCTCTCCGCTCCATGTACAAGTACCTCTCCGCTCAATGTACAAGTACCTCTCCGCTCCCTGTACAAGTACATCTCCGCTCCATGTACAAGTACCTCTCCGCTCCATGTACAAGTACCTCTCCGCTCAATGTACAAGTGTCGACAGTACCTCTCCGCTCCATGTACAAGTACCTCTCCGCTCCATGTACAAGTACCTCTCCGCTCAATGTACAAGTGTCGACAGTACCTCTCCGCTCCATCTACAAGTACCTCTCCGCTCAATGTACAAGTACCTCTCCGCTGAATGTACAAGTACCTCTCCGCTCCATGTACAAGTACCTCTCCGCTCCATGTACAAATACCTCTCCGCTCCATGTACAAGTACCTCTCCGCTCCATGTACAAGCACCTCTCCGCTACATGTACAAGTACCTCTCCGCTCCATGTACAAGTACCTCTCCGCTCCATGTACAAGTACCTCTCCGCTCAATGTACAAGTACCTCTCCGCTCCATGTACAAATACCTCTCCGCTCCATGTACAAATACCTCTCCGTTCCATGTACAAGTACCTCTCCGCTCCATGTACCAGTACCTCTCCGCTCAATGTACAAGTACATCTCCGCTCAATGTACAAGTACATCTCCGCTCAATGTACAAGTACGTCTCCGCTCAATGTACAAGTACCTCTCCGCTCAATGTACAAGTACCTCTCCGCTCCATGTACAAGTACCTCTCCGCTCAATGTACAAGTACATCTCCGCTCCATGTACCAGTACCTCTCCGCTCAATGTACAAGTACCTCTCCGCTCAATGTACAAGTACATCTCCGCTCCATGTACAAGTACGTCTCCGCTCAATGTATAAGTACCTCTCCGCTCCATGTACAAGTACCTCTCCGCTCCATGTACAAGTACATCTCCGCTCCATGTACAAGTACATCTCCGCTCCATGTACAAGTACCTCTCCGCTCCATGTACAAGTACCTCTCCGCTCCATGTACAAGTACATCTCCGCTCCATGTACAAGTACCTCTCCGCTCAATGTACAAGTACATCTCCGCTCCATGTACAAGTACATCTCCACTCCATGTACAAGTACCTCTCCGCTCAATGTACAAGTACCTCTCCGCTCCATGTACAAGTACCTCTCCGCTCAATGTCAAGTGTCGACAGTACCTCTCCGCTCCATGTACAAATACCTCTCCGCTCTCATGTACAAGTACCTCTCCGCTCCATGTACAAGTACCTCTCCGCTCAATGTCAAGTGTCGACAGTACCTCTCCGCTCCATGTACAAATACCTCTCCGCTCCATGTACAAGTACCTCTCCGCTCTCATGTACAAGTACCTCTCCGCTCCATGTACAAGTAGCTCTCCGCTCAATGTACAAGTGTCGACAGTACCTTTCCGCTCCATGTACAAATACCTCTCCGCTCTCATGTACAAGTACCTCTCCGCTCCATGTACAAGTACCTCTCCGCTCAATGTACAAATACCTCTCCGCTCCATGTATAAGTACCTCTCCGCTCTATGTACAAGTACCTCTCCGCTCCATGTACAAGTACCTCTCCGCTCAATGTACAAATACCTCTCCGCTCCATGTACAAGTAGCTCTCCGCTGAATGTACAAGTGTCGACAGTACCTCTCCGCTCAATGTACAAGTACCTCTCCGCTCAATGTACAAATACCTCTCCGCTCCATGTACAAGTACCTCTCCGCTCAATGTCAAGTATCGACAGTACCTCTCCGCTCCATGTACAAGTACCTCTCCGCTGAATGTACAAGTGTCGACAGTACCTCTCCGCTCAATGTACAAGTACCTCTCCGCTCCATGTACAAGTACCTCTCCGCTCCATGTACAAGTACCTCTCCGCTCCATGTACAAGTACCTCTCCGCTCCATGTACAAGTACCTCTCCGCTCCATGTACAAGTACCTCTCCGCTCCATGTACAAGTACCTCTCCGCTCCATGTACAAGTACCTCTCCGCTCAATGTACAAGTACCTCTCCGCTCCATGTACAAGTACCTCTCCGCTCCATGTACAAGTACCTCTCCGCTCCATGTACAAGTACCTCTCCGCTCAATGTACAAGTACCTCTCCGCTCCCTGTACAAGTACATCTCCGCTCCATGTACAAGTACCTCTCCGCTCCATGTACAAGTACCTCTCCGCTCAATGTACAAGTGTCGACAGTACCTCTCCGCTCCATGTACAAGTACCTCTCCGCTCCATGTACAAGTACCTCTCCGCTCAATGTACAAGTGTCGACAGTACCTCTCCGCTCCATCTACAAGTACCTCTCCGCTCAATGTACAAGTACCTCTCCGCTGAATGTACAAGTACCTCTCCGCTCCATGTACAAGTACCTCTCCGCTCCATGTACAAATACCTCTCCGCTCCATGTACAAGTACCTCTCCGCTCCATGTACAAGCACCTCTCCGCTACATGTACAAGTACCTCTCCGCTCCATGTACAAGTACCTCTCCGCTCCATGTACAAGTACCTCTCCGCTCAATGTACAAGTACCTCTCCGCTCCATGTACAAATACCTCTCCGCTCCATGTACAAATACCTCTCCGCTCCATGTACAAGTACCTCTCCGCTCCATGTACCAGTACCTCTCCGCTCAATGTACAAGTACATCTCCGCTCAATGTACAAGTACATCTCCGCTCAATGTACAAGTACGTCTCCGCTCAATGTACAAGTACCTCTCCGCTCCATGTACAAGTACCTCTCCGCTCAATGTACAAGTACATCTCCGCTCCATGTACCAGTACCTCTCCGCTCAATGTACAAGTACCTCTCCGCTCAATGTACAAGTACATCTCCGCTCCATGTACAAGTACGTCTCCGCTCAATGTATAAGTACCTCTCCGCTCCATGTACAAGTACCTCTCCGCTCCATGTACAAGTACATCTCCGCTCCATGTACAAGTACATCTCCGCTCCATGTACAAGTACCTCTCCGCTCCATGTACAAGTACCTCTCCGCTCCATGTACAAGTACATCTCCGCTCCATGTACAAGTACCTCTCCGCTCAATGTACAAGTACATCTCCGCTCCATGTACAAGTACATCTCCACTCCATGTACAAGTACCTCTCCGCTCAATGTACAAGTACATCTCCGCTCCATGTACCAGTACCTCTCCGCTCAATGTACAAGTACATCTCCACTCCATGTACAAGTACCTCTCCGCTCAATGTACAAGTACATCTCCGCTCCATGTACCAGTACCTCTCCGCTCAATGTACAAGTACATCTCCACTCCATGTACAAGTACCTCTCCGCTCAATGTACAAGTACATCTCCGCTCCATGTACAAGTACCTCTCCGCTCCATGTACAAGTACATCTCCGCTCCATGTACAAGTACCTCTCCGCTCCATGTACAAGTACCTCACCGCTCAATGTACAAGTACATCTCCGCTCCATGTACAAGTACATCTCTGCTCCATGTACAAGTACCTCTCCGCTCAATGTACAAGTACATCTCCGCTCCATGTACAAGTACCTCTCCGCTCCATGTACAAGTACCTCTCCGCTCCATGTACAAGTACCTCTCCGCTCCATGTACAAGTACCTCTCCGCTCCATGTACAAGTACCTCTCCGCTCAATGTCAAGTGTCGACAGTACCTCTCCGCTCCATGTACAAATACCTCTCCGCTCTCATGTACAAGTACCTCTCCGCTCCATGTACAAGTACCTCTCCGCTCAATGTCAAGTGTCGACAGTACCTCTCCGCTCCATGTACAAATACCTCTCCGCTCCATGTACAAGTACCTCTCCGCTCTCATGTACAAGTACCTCTCCGCTCCATGTACAAGTAGCTCTCCGCTCAATGTACAAGTGTCGACAGTACCTTTCCACTCCATGTACAAATACCTCTCCGCTCTCATGTACAAGTACCTCTCCGCTCCATGTACAAGTACCTCTCCGCTCAATGTACAAATACCTCTCCGCTCCATGTATAAGTACCTCTCCGCTCTATGTACAAGTACCTCTCCGCTCCATGTACAAGTACCTCTCCGCTCAATGTACAAATACCTCTCCGCTCCATGTACAAGTAGCTCTCCGCTGAATGTACAAGTGTCGACAGTACCTCTCCGCTCAATGTACAAGTACCTCTCCGCTCAATGTACAAATACCTCTCCGCTCCATGTACAAGTACCTCTCCGCTCAATGTCAAGTATCGACAGTACCTCTCCGCTCCATGTACAAGTACCTCTCCGCTGAATGTACAAGTGTCGACAGTACCTCTCCGCTCAATGTACAAGTACCTCTCCGCTCCATGTACAAGTACCTCTCCGCTCCATGTACAAGTACCTCTCCGCTCCATGTACAAGTACCTCTCCGCTCCATGTACAAGTACCTCTCCGCTCCATGTACAAGTACCTCTCCGCTCCATGTACAAGTACCTCTCCGCTCCATGTACAAGTACCTCTCCGCTCAATGTACAAGTACCTCTCCGCTCCATGTACAAGTACCTCTCCGCTCCATGTACAAGTACCTCTCCGCTCCATGTACAAGTACCTCTCCGCTCAATGTACAAGTACCTCTCCGCTCCCTGTACAAGTACATCTCCGCTCCATGTACAAGTACCTCTCCGCTCCATGTACAAGTACCTCTCCGCTCAATGTACAAGTGTCGACAGTACCTCTCCGCTCCATGTACAAGTACCTCTCCGCTCCATGTACAAGTACCTCTCCGCTCAATGTACAAGTGTCGACAGTACCTCTCCGCTCCATCTACAAGTACCTCTCCGCTCAATGTACAAGTACCTCTCCGCTGAATGTACAAGTACCTCTCCGCTCCATGTACAAGTACCTCTCCGCTCCATGTACAAATACCTCTCCGCTCCATGTACAAGTACCTCTCCGCTCCATGTACAAGCACCTCTCCGCTACATGTACAAGTACCTCTCCGCTCCATGTACAAGTACCTCTCCGCTCCATGTACAAGTACCTCTCCGCTCAATGTACAAGTACCTCTCCGCTCCATGTACAAATACCTCTCCGCTCCATGTACAAATACCTCTCCGTTCCATGTACAAGTACCTCTCCGCTCCATGTACCAGTACCTCTCCGCTCAATGTACAAGTACATCTCCGCTCAATGTACAAGTACATCTCCGCTCAATGTACAAGTACGTCTCCGCTCAATGTACAAGTACCTCTCCGCTCAATGTACAAGTACCTCTCCGCTCCATGTACAAGTACCTCTCCGCTCAATGTACAAGTACATCTCCGCTCCATGTACCAGTACCTCTCCGCTCAATGTACAAGTACCTCTCCGCTCAATGTACAAGTACATCTCCGCTCCATGTACAAGTACGTCTCCGCTCAATGTATAAGTACCTCTCCGCTCCATGTACAAGTACCTCTCCGCTCCATGTACAAGTACATCTCCGCTCCATGTACAAGTACATCTCCGCTCCATGTACAAGTACCTCTCCGCTCCATGTACAAGTACCTCTCCGCTCCATGTACAAGTACATCTCCGCTCCATGTACAAGTACCTCTCCGCTCAATGTACAAGTACATCTCCGCTCCATGTACAAGTACATCTCCACTCCATGTACAAGTACCTCTCCGCTCAATGTACAAGTACCTCTCCGCTCCATGTACAAGTACCTCTCCGCTCAATGTCAAGTGTCGACAGTACCTCTCCGCTCCATGTACAAATACCTCTCCGCTCTCATGTACAAGTACCTCTCCGCTCCATGTACAAGTACCTCTCCGCTCAATGTCAAGTGTCGACAGTACCTCTCCGCTCCATGTACAAATACCTCTCCGCTCCATGTACAAGTACCTCTCCGCTCTCATGTACAAGTACCTCTCCGCTCCATGTACAAGTAGCTCTCCGCTCAATGTACAAGTGTCGACAGTACCTTTCCGCTCCATGTACAAATACCTCTCCGCTCTCATGTACAAGTACCTCTCCGCTCCATGTACAAGTACCTCTCCGCTCAATGTACAAATACCTCTCCGCTCCATGTATAAGTACCTCTCCGCTCTATGTACAAGTACCTCTCCGCTCCATGTACAAGTACCTCTCCGCTCAATGTACAAATACCTCTCCGCTCCATGTACAAGTAGCTCTCCGCTGAATGTACAAGTGTCGACAGTACCTCTCCGCTCAATGTACAAGTACCTCTCCGCTCAATGTACAAATACCTCTCCGCTCCATGTACAAGTACCTCTCCGCTCAATGTCAAGTATCGACAGTACCTCTCCGCTCCATGTACAAGTACCTCTCCGCTGAATGTACAAGTGTCGACAGTACCTCTCCGCTCAATGTACAAGTACCTCTCCGCTCCATGTACAAGTACCTCTCCGCTCCATGTACAAGTACCTCTCCGCTCCATGTACAAGTACCTCTCCGCTCCATGTACAAGTACCTCTCCGCTCCATGTACAAGTACCTCTCCGCTCCATGTACAAGTACCTCTCCGCTCCATGTACAAGTACCTCTCCGCTCAATGTACAAGTACCTCTCCGCTCCATGTACAAGTACCTCTCCGCTCCATGTACAAGTACCTCTCCGCTCCATGTACAAGTACCTCTCCGCTCAATGTACAAGTACCTCTCCGCTCCCTGTACAAGTACATCTCCGCTCCATGTACAAGTACCTCTCCGCTCCATGTACAAGTACCTCTCCGCTCAATGTACAAGTGTCGACAGTACCTCTCCGCTCCATGTACAAGTACCTCTCCGCTCCATGTACAAGTACCTCTCCGCTCAATGTACAAGTGTCGACAGTACCTCTCCGCTCCATCTACAAGTACCTCTCCGCTCAATGTACAAGTACCTCTCCGCTGAATGTACAAGTACCTCTCCGCTCCATGTACAAGTACCTCTCCGCTCCATGTACAAATACCTCTCCGCTCCATGTACAAGTACCTCTCCGCTCCATGTACAAGCACCTCTCCGCTACATGTACAAGTACCTCTCCGCTCCATGTACAAGTACCTCTCCGCTCCATGTACAAGTACCTCTCCGCTCAATGTACAAGTACCTCTCCGCTCCATGTACAAATACCTCTCCGCTCCATGTACAAATACCTCTCCGCTCCATGTACAAGTACCTCTCCGCTCCATGTACCAGTACCTCTCCGCTCAATGTACAAGTACATCTCCGCTCAATGTACAAGTACATCTCCGCTCAATGTACAAGTACGTCTCCGCTCAATGTACAAGTACCTCTCCGCTCAATGTACAAGTACCTCTCCGCTCCATGTACAAGTACCTCTCCGCTCAATGTACAAGTACATCTCCGCTCCATGTACCAGTACCTCTCCGCTCAATGTACAAGTACCTCTCCGCTCAATGTACAAGTACATCTCCGCTCCATGTACAAGTACGTCTCCGCTCAATGTATAAGTACCTCTCCGCTCCATGTACAAGTACCTCTCCGCTCCATGTACAAGTACATCTCCGCTCCATGTACAAGTACATCTCCGCTCCATGTACAAGTACCTCTCCGCTCCATGTACAAGTACCTCTCCGCTCCATGTACAAGTACATCTCCGCTCCATGTACAAGTACCTCTCCGCTCAATGTACAAGTACATCTCCGCTCCATGTACAAGTACATCTCCACTCCATGTACAA
This sequence comes from Poromitra crassiceps, assembly GCF_964638095.1. Classification (NCBI taxonomy): domain Eukaryota; kingdom Metazoa; phylum Chordata; class Actinopteri; order Beryciformes; family Melamphaidae; genus Poromitra; species Poromitra crassiceps. The sequence goes on from NW_028152251.1 coordinate 754,065, forward strand.
GTACCTCTCCGCTCAATGTACAAGTACATCTCCGCTCCATGTACCAGTACCTCTCCGCTCAATGTACAAGTACATCTCCACTCCATGTACAAGTACCTCTCCGCTCAATGTACAAGTACATCTCCGCTCCATGTACCAGTACCTCTCCGCTCAATGTACAAGTACATCTCCACTCCATGTACAAGTACCTCTCCGCTCAATGTACAAGTACATCTCCGCTCCATGTACCAGTACCTCTCCGCTCAATGTACAAGTACATCTCCGCTCCATGTACAAGTACCTCTCCGCTCAATGTACAAGTACCTCTCCGCTCAATGTACAAGTACATCTCCGCTCCATGTACCAGTACCTCTCCGCTCAATGTACAAGTACATCTGCGCTCCATGTAGGGCTGGGTATCGTTCAAAATTTTTCGATATCGATACCGTTTCGATACTTGGATTTCGATACCGGTTCCTGAACGATACTTTTTTCGATACCAATTTTTAGAAAAATCCATTTTAACAAAAATAAAACTGCATTACACATTGAAATTATTTTACAAATCTTTAGTTTCCCCCCATCTTAAGTTTTACAGCAGAAAAAAATAAAACCTACTGTATTTAACATAACTTTAAGTTCTCTAAACGTATTGCCGTCCCTACAAAAAATATTGGAGTACTACAAAGGAAAGAAATGTAGCTAAAACAAATAAATCAGTGGAATAGTTTTCAGTGCAAAACAGAGAGTTGCAAATCAGGGTTTAATGCTCACTGATGCAACAGAACTCTATTCTTGTACAAACTGATGAGATGGCTCCACTTCATGCATGGAAGACTAGTTGAGCATTGACTAGCCTATCAATATAGCCTTATATGCCACAAAGTGAATCGCATTTATATTCAACAAACTATCATGACATCAGCGTTTGTTAACGAGTTGCTAAAAATACATGGGCGATAACTGCCCGCTTGCACATAACGCTAATTAATTAAACATTAACGCTAGCGTTGCAGATCAGTGTGCTCACTGCTGCAACAGAACGTCATTCTTGTCAAATCTGACGAGACAGCTCAACTTCACTGACTAGCCAATCAATATAAATGAATCGCATTTACATTCAACAAACTATCATGACATCAGCGTTTGTTAACGAGTTGCTAAAAATACACAATGCCCGCTTGCGCATAACGTTACGGCGGCAATTAATTAAACGATCTAATGCTACAACTCACAGCCAGATGCATGGATTTGTCAGACTGAGGGATCTGATAACCGCTAACTTGCGGTAAGCTGAGCTGACCCACCTCTCAATTATTTCTCTTGTCTGTGGAAACCAGTCCGTGTTGTTTCTGTTTCTTTTCCTGCTTTTCATCATCTTCGCCATATGGTAATCCAGGATAGGAGTAGCTTGAGTGGCTAACTTCTTGTATACTATCCGCACCGCACGCCTGGCTCACAGTCACAACAAACACACCGGCTAAAGTGGGCGTAACGTTTCCTGCATGCCTCTACATGACAGCCAATCACCAGCCGTATTAGAGCGCGGCGTGCAAGCATGTCGCATGCTTATAGGCTCAATGACGCTGTTTTGTTTTGGTATCGAAAATTGGTATCGATTGACAAGGGAGGCTTCGATACCCCTTAGTATCGATGTTTCCATTTCGGTGCCAAGTAAGTATCGAAACTCGATACCCAGCCCTAGCTCCATGTACAAGTACCTCTCCGCTCAATGTACAAGTACCTCTCCGCTCAATGTACAAGTACCTCTCCGCTCCATGTACAAGTACCTCTCCGCTCCATGTACAAGTACCTCTCCGCTCCATGTACAAGTACCTCTCCGCTCCATGTACAAGTACATCTCTGCTCCATGTACAAGTACCTCTCCGCTCAATGTACAAGTACATCTCCGCTCCATGTACAAGTACCTCTCCGCTCCATGTACAAGTACATCTCCGCTCCATGTACAAGTACCTCTCCGCTCCATGTACAAGTACCTCACCGCTCAATGTACAAGTACATCTCCGCTCCATGTACAAGTACATCTCTGCTCCATGTACAAGTACCTCTCCGCTCAATGTACAAGTACATCTCCGCTCCATGTACAAGTACCTCTCCGCTCCATGTACAAGTACCTCTCCGCTCCATGTACAAGTACCTCTCCGCTCCATGTACAAGTCCCTCTCCGCTCCATGTACAAGTACCTCTCCGCTCAATGTCAAGTGTCGACAGTACCTCTCCGCTCCATGTACAAATACCTCTCCGCTCTCATGTACAAGTACCTCTCCGCTCCATGTACAAGTACCTCTCCGCTCAATGTCAAGTGTCGACAGTACCTCTCCGCTCCATGTACAAATACCTCTCCGCTCCATGTACAAGTACCTCTCCGCTCTCATGTACAAGTACCTCTCCGCTCCATGTACAAGTAGCTCTCCGCTCAATGTACAAGTGTCGACAGTACCTTTCCGCTCCATGTACAAATACCTCTCCGCTCTCATGTACAAGTACCTCTCCGCTCCATGTACAAGTACCTCTCCGCTCAATGTACAAATACCTCTCCGCTCCATGTATAAGTACCTCTCCGCTCTATGTACAAGTACCTCTCCGCTCCATGTACAAGTACCTCTCCGCTCAATGTACAAATACCTCTCCGCTCCATGTACAAGTAGCTCTCCGCTGAATGTACAAGTGTCGACAGTACCTCTCCGCTCAATGTACAAGTACCTCTCCGCTCAATGTACAAATACCTCTCCGCTCCATGTACAAGTACCTCTCCGCTCAATGTCAAGTATCGACAGTACCTCTCCGCTCCATGTACAAGTACCTCTCCGCTGAATGTACAAGTGTCGACAGTACCTCTCCGCTCAATGTACAAGTACCTCTCCGCTCCATGTACAAGTACCTCTCCGCTCTCATGTACAAGTACCTCTCCGCTCCATGTACAAGTACCTCTCCGCTCAATGTACAAGTACCTCTGCGCTCCATGTACAAGTACCTCTCCGCTCAATGTACAAGTACCTCTCCGCTCAATGTACAAGTGTCGACAGTACCTCTCCGCTCCATGTACAAGTACCTCTCCGCTCAATGTACAAGTGTCGACAGTACCTCTACGCTCAATGTACAAGTGTCGACAGTACCTCTCCGCTCTCATGTACAAGTACCTCTCCGATCCATGTACAAGTACATCTCCGCTCCATGTACAAGTACATCTCCGCTCAATGTACAAGTACCTCTCCGCTCCATGTACAAGTACCTCTCCGCTCCATGTACAAGTACCTCTCCGCTCCATGTACAAGTACCTCTCCGCTCCATGTACAAGTACCTCTCCGCTCAATGTACAAGTACCTCTCCGCTCCATGTACAAGTACCTCTCCGCTCAATGTACAAGTACCTCTCCGCTCCATGTACAAGTACCTCTCCGCTCCATGTACAAGTACCTCTCCGCTCCATGTACAAGTACCTCTCCGCTCAATGTCAAGTATCGACAGTACCTCTCCGCTCCATGTACAAGTACCTCTCCGCTGAATGTACAAGTGTCGACAGTACCTCTCCGCTCAATGTACAAGTACCTCTCCGCTCCATGTACAAGTACCTCTCCGCTCTCATGTACAAGTACCTCTCCGCTCCATGTACAAGTACCTCTCCGCTCAATGTACAAGTACCTCTGCGCTCCATGTACAAGTACCTCTCCGCTCAATGTACAAGTACCTCTCCGCTCAATGTACAAGTGTCGACAGTACCTCTCCGCTCCATGTACAAGTACCTCTCCGCTCCATGTACAAGTACCTCTCCGCTCCATGTACAAGTACCTCTCCGCTCCATGTACAAGTACCTCTCCGCTCCATGTACAAGTACCTCTCCGCTCAATGTCAAGTGTCGACAGTACCTCTCCGCTCCATGTACAAATACCTCTCCGCTCTCATGTACAAGTACCTCTCCGCTCCATGTACAAGTACCTCTCCGCTCAATGTCAAGTGTCGACAGTACCTCTCCGCTCCATGTACAAATACCTCTCCGCTCCATGTACAAGTACCTCTCCGCTCTCATGTACAAGTACCTCTCCGCTCCATGTACAAGTAGCTCTCCGCTCAATGTACAAGTGTCGACAGTACCTTTCCGCTCCATGTACAAATACCTCTCCGCTCTCATGTACAAGTACCTCTCCGCTCCATGTACAAGTACCTCTCCGCTCAATGTACAAATACCTCTCCGCTCCATGTATAAGTACCTCTCCGCTCTATGTACAAGTACCTCTCCGCTCCATGTACAAGTACCTCTCCGCTCAATGTACAAATACCTCTCCGCTCCATGTACAAGTAGCTCTCCGCTGAATGTACAAGTGTCGACAGTACCTCTCCGCTCAATGTACAAGTACCTCTCCGCTCAATGTACAAATACCTCTCCGCTCCATGTACAAGTACCTCCCCGCTCAATGTCAAGTATCGACAGTACCTCTCCGCTCCATGTACAAGTACCTCTCCGCTGAATGTACAAGTGTCGACAGTACCTCTCCGCTCAATGTACAAGTACCTCTCCGCTCCATGTACAAGTACCTCTCCGCTCTCATGTACAAGTACCTCTCCGCTCCATGTACAAGTACCTCTCCGCTCAATGTACAAGTACCTCTGCGCTCCATGTACAAGTACCTCTCCGCTCAATGTACAAGTACCTCTCCGCTCAATGTACAAGTGTCGACAGTACCTCTCCGCTCCATGTACAAGTACCTCTCCGCTCAATGTACAAGTGTCGACAGTACCTCTACGCTCAATGTACAAGTGTCGACAGTACCTCTCCGCTCTCATGTACAAGTACCTCTCCGATCCATGTACAAGTACATCTCCGCTCCATGTACAAGTACATCTCCGCTCAATGTACAAGTACCTCTCCGCTCCATGTACAAGTACCTCTCCGCTCCATGTACAAGTACCTCTCCGCTCCATGTACAAGTACCTCTCCGCTCCATGTACAAGTACCTCTCCGCTCAATGTACAAGTACCTCTCCGCTCCATGTACAAGTACCTCTCCGCTCAATGTACAAGTACCTCTCCGCTCCATGTACAAGTACCTCTCCGCTCCATGTACAAGTACCTCTCCGCTCCATGTACAAGTACCTCTCCGCTCAATGTCAAGTATCGACAGTACCTCTCCGCTCCATGTACAAGTACCTCTCCGCTGAATGTACAAGTGTCGACAGTACCTCTCCGCTCAATGTACAAGTACCTCTCCGCTCCATGTACAAGTACCTCTCCGCTCTCATGTACAAGTACCTCTCCGCTCCATGTACAAGTACCTCTCCGCTCAATGTACAAGTACCTCTGCGCTCCATGTACAAGTACCTCTCCGCTCAATGTACAAGTACCTCTCCGCTCAATGTACAAGTGTCGACAGTACCTCTCCGCTCCATGTACAAGTACCTCTCCGCTCAATGTACAAGTGTCGACAGTACCTCTACGCTCAATGTACAAGTGTCGACAGTACCTCTCCGCTCTCATGTACAAGTACCTCTCCGATCCATGTACAAGTACATCTCCGCTCCATGTACAAGTACATCTCCGCTCAATGTACAAGTACCTCTCCGCTCCATGTACAAGTACCTCTCCGCTCCATGTACAAGTACCTCTCCGCTCCATGTACAAGTACCTCTCCGCTCCATGTACAAGTACCTCTCCGCTCAATGTACAAGTACCTCTCCGCTCCATGTACAAGTACCTCTCCGCTCAATGTACAAGTACCTCTCCGCTCCATGTACAAGTACCTCTCCGCTCCATGTACAAGTACCTCTCCGCTCCATGTACAAGTACCTCTCCGCTCAATGTCAAGTATCGACAGTACCTCTCCGCTCCATGTACAAGTACCTCTCCGCTGAATGTACAAGTGTCGACAGTACCTCTCCGCTCAATGTACAAGTACCTCTCCGCTCCATGTACAAGTACCTCTCCGCTCTCATGTACAAGTACCTCTCCGCTCCATGTACAAGTACCTCTCCGCTCAATGTACAAGTACCTCTGCGCTCCATGTACAAGTACCTCTCCGCTCAATGTACAAGTACCTCTCCGCTCAATGTACAAGTGTCGACAGTACCTCTCCGCTCCATGTACAAGTACCTCTCCGCTCAATGTACAAGTGTCGACAGTACCTCTACGCTCAATGTACAAGTGTCGACAGTACCTCTCCGCTCTCATGTACAAGTACCTCTCCGATCCATGTACAAGTACATCTCCGCTCCATGTACAAGTACATCTCCGCTCAATGTACAAGTACCTCTCCGCTCCATGTACAAGTACCTCTCCGCTCCATGTACAAGTACCTCTCCGCTCCATGTACAAGTACCTCTCCGCTCCATGTACAAGTACCTCTCCGCTCAATGTACAAGTACCTCTCCGCTCCATGTACAAGTACCTCTCCGCTCCATGTACAAGTACCTCTCCGCTCCATGTACAAGTACCTCTCCGCTCAATGTACAAGTACCTCTCCGCTCCATGTACAAGTACCTCTCCGCTCCATGTACAAGTACCTCTCCGCTCCATGTACAAGTACCTCTCCGCTCAATGTACAAGTACCTCTCCGCTCCATGTACAAGTACCTCTCCGCTCAATGTACAAGTACCTCTCCGCTCCCTGTACAAGTACATCTCCGCTCCATGTACAAGTACCTCTCCGCTCCATGTACAAGTACCTCTCCGCTCAATGTACAAGTGTCGACAGTACCTCTCCGCTCCATGTACAAGTACCTCTCCGCTCCATGTACAAGTACCTCTCCGCTCAATGTACAAGTGTCGACAGTACCTCTCCGCTCCATCTACAAGTACCTCTCCGCTCAATGTACAAGTACCTCTCCGCTGAATGTACAAGTACCTCTCCGCTCCATGTACAAGTACCTCTCCGCTCCATGTACAAATACCTCTCCGCTCCATGTACAAGTACCTCTCCGCTCCATGTACAAGCACCTCTCCGCTACATGTACAAGTACCTCTCCGCTCCATGTACAAGTACCTCTCCGCTCCATGTACAAGTACCTCTCCGCTCAATGTACAAGTACCTCTCCGCTCCATGTACAAATACCTCTCCGCTCCATGTACAAATACCTCTCCGCTCCATGTACAAGTACCTCTCCGCTCCATGTACCAGTACCTCTCCGCTCAATGTACAAGTACATCTCCGCTCAATGTACAAGTACATCTCCGCTCAATGTACAAGTACCTCTCCGCTCAATGTACAAGTACATCTCCGCTCAATGTACAAGTACATCTCCGCTCAATGTACAAGTACGTCTCCGCTCAATGTACAAGTACCTCTCCGCTCAATGTACAAGTACCTCTCCGCTCCATGTACAAGTACCTCTCCGCTCAATGTACAAGTACATCTCCGCTCCATGTACCAGTACCTCTCCGCTCAATGTACAAGTACCTCTCCGCTCAATGTACAAGTACATCTCCGCTCCATGTACAAGTACGTCTCCGCTCAATGTATAAGTACCTCTCCGCTCCATGTACAAGTACCTCTCCGCTCCATGTACAAGTACATCTCCGCTCCATGTACAAGTACATCTCCGCTCCATGTACAAGTACCTCTCCGCTCCATGTACAAGTACCTCTCCGCTCCATGTACAAGTACATCTCCGCTCCATGTACAAGTACCTCTCCGCTCAATGTACAAGTACATCTCCGCTCCATGTACAAGTACATCTCCACTCCATGTACAAGTACCTCTCCGCTCAATGTACAAGTACATCTCCGCTCCATGTACCAGTACCTCTCCGCTCAATGTACAAGTACATCTCCACTCCATGTACAAGTACCTCTCCGCTCAATGTACAAGTACATCTCCGCTCCATGTACCAGTACCTCTCCGCTCAATGTACAAGTACATCTCCGCTCCATGTACAAGTACCTCTCCGCTCAATGTACAAGTACATCTCCGCTCCATGTACCAGTACCTCTCCGCTCAATGTACAAGTACATCTCCGCTCCATGTACAAGTACCTCTCCGCTCAATGTACAAGTACCTCTCCGCTCAATGTACAAGTACATCTCCGCTCCATGTACCAGTACCTCTCCGCTCAATGTACAAGTACATCTGCGCTCCATGTAGGGCTGGGTATCGTTCAAAATTTTTCGATATCGATACCGTTTCGATACTTGGATTTCGATACCGGTTCCTGAACGATACTTTTTTCGATACCAATTTTTAGAAAAATCCATTTTAACAAAAATAAAACTGCATTACACATTGAAATTATTTTACAAATCTTTAGTTTCCCCCCATCTTAAGTTTTACAGCAGAAAAAAATAAAACCTACTGTATTTAACATAACTTTAAGTTCTCTAAACGTATTGCCGTCCCTACAAAAAATATTGGAGTACTACAAAGGAAAGAAATGTAGCTAAAACAAATAAATCAGTGGAATAGTTTTCAGTGCAAAACAGAGAGTTGCAAATCAGGGTTTAATGCTCACTGATGCAACAGAACTCTATTCTTGTACAAACTGATGAGATGGCTCCACTTCATGCATGGAAGACTAGTTGAGCATTGACTAGCCTATCAATATAGCCTTATATGCCACAAAGTGAATCGCATTTATATTCAACAAACTATCATGACATCAGCGTTTGTTAACGAGTTGCTAAAAATACATGGGCGATAACTGCCCGCTTGCACATAACGCTAATTAATTAAACATTAACGCTAGCGTTGCAGATCAGTGTGCTCACTGCTGCAACAGAACGTCATTCTTGTCAAATCTGACGAGACAGCTCAACTTCACTGACTAGCCAATCAATATAAATGAATCGCATTTACATTCAACAAACTATCATGACATCAGCGTTTGTTAACGAGTTGCTAAAAATACACAATGCCCGCTTGCGCATAACGTTACGGCGGCAATTAATTAAACGATCTAATGCTACAACTCACAGCCAGATGCATGGATTTGTCAGACTGAGGGATCTGATAACCGCTAACTTGCGGTAAGCTGAGCTGACCCACCTCTCAATTATTTCTCTTGTCTGTGGAAACCAGTCCGTGTTGTTTCTGTTTCTTTTCCTGCTTTTCATCATCTTCGCCATATGGTAATCCAGGATAGGAGTAGCTTGAGTGGCTAACTTCTTGTATACTATCCGCACCGCACGCCTGGCTCACAGTCACAACAAACACACCGGCTAAAGTGGGCGTAACGTTTCCTGCATGCCTCTACATGACAGCCAATCACCAGCCGTATTAGAGCGCGGCGTGCAAGCATGTCGCATGCTTATAGGCTCAATGACGCTGTTTTGTTTTGGTATCGAAAATTGGTATCGATTGACAAGGGAGGCTTCGATACCCCTTAGTATCGATGTTTCCATTTCGGTGCCAAGTAAGTATCGAAACTCGATACCCAGCCCTAGCTCCATGTACAAGTACCTCTCCGCTCAATGTACAAGTACCTCTCCGCTCAATGTACAAGTACCTCTCCGCTCCATGTACAAGTACCTCTCCGCTCCATGTACAAGTACCTCTCCGCTCCATGTACAAGTACCTCTCCGCTCCATGTACAAGTACATCTCTGCTCCATGTACAAGTACCTCTCCGCTCAATGTACAAGTACATCTCCGCTCCATGTACAAGTACCTCTCCGCTCCATGTACAAGTACATCTCCGCTCCATGTACAAGTACCTCTCCGCTCCATGTACAAGTACCTCTCCGCTCAATGTACAAGTACATCTCCGCTCCATGTACAAGTACCTCTCCGCTCCATGTACAAGTACATCTCCGCTCCATGTACAAGTACCTCTCCGCTCAATGTACAAGTACATCTCCGCTCCATGTACAAGTACATCTCCACTCCATGTACAAGTACCTCTCCGCTCAATGTACAAGTACATCTCCGCTCCATGTACCAGTACCTCTCCGCTCAATGTACAAGTACATCTCCACTCCATGTACAAGTACCTCTCCGCTCCATGTACAAGTACCTCTCCGGTCCATGTACAAGTACCTCTCCGCTCCATGTACAAGTACCTCTCCGCTCCATGTACAAGTACCTCTCCGCTCAATGTCAAGTGTCGACAGTACCTCTCCGCTCCATGTACAAATACCTCTCCGCTCTCATGTACAAGTACCTCTCCGCTCCATGTACAAGTACCTCTCCGCTCAATGTCAAGTGTCGACAGTACCTCTCCGCTCCATGTACAAATACCTCTCCGCTCCATGTACAAGTACCTCTCCGCTCTCATGTACAAGTACCTCTCCGCTCCATGTACAAGTAGCTCTCCGCTCAATGTACAAGTGTCGACAGTACCTTTCCGCTCCATGTACAAATACCTCTCCGCTCTCATGTACAAGTACCTCTCCGCTCCATGTACAAGTACCTCTCCGCTCAATGTACAAATACCTCTCCGCTCCATGTATAAGTACCTCTCCGCTCTATGTACAAGTACCTCTCCGCTCCATGTACAAGTACCTCTCCGCTCAATGTACAAATACCTCTCCGCTCCATGTACAAGTAGCTCTCCGCTGAATGTACAAGTGTCGACAGTACCTCTCCGCTCAATGTACAAGTACCTCTCCGCTCAATGTACAAATACCTCTCCGCTCCATGTACAAGTACCTCTCCGCTCAATGTCAAGTATCGACAGTACCTCTCCGCTCCATGTACAAGTACCTCTCCGCTGAATGTACAAGTGTCGACAGTACCTCTCCGCTCAATGTACAAGTACCTCTCCGCTCCATGTACAAGTACCTCTCCGCTCTCATGTACAAGTACCTCTCCGCTCCATGTACAAGTACCTCTCCGCTCAATGTACAAGTACCTCTGCGCTCCATGTACAAGTACCTCTCCGCTCAATGTACAAGTACCTCTCCGCTCAATGTACAAGTGTCGACAGTACCTCTCCGCTCCATGTACAAGTACCTCTCCGCTCAATGTACAAGTGTCGACAGTACCTCTACGCTCAATGTACAAGTGTCGACAGTACCTCTCCGCTCTCATGTACAAGTACCTCTCCGATCCATGTACAAGTACATCTCCGCTCCATGTACAAGTACATCTCCGCTCAATGTACAAGTACCTCTCCGCTCCATGTACAAGTACCTATCCGCTCCATGTACAAGTACCTCTCCGCTCCATGTACAAGTACCTCTCCGCTCCATGTACAAGTACCTCTCCGCTCAATGTACAAGTACCTCTCCGCTCCATGTACAAGTACCTCTCCGCTCAATGTACAAGTACCTCTCCGCTCCATGTACAAGTACCTCTCCGCTCCATGTACAAGTACCTCTCCGCTCCATGTACAAGTACCTCTCCGCTCAATGTCAAGTATCGACAGTACCTCTCCGCTCCATGTACAAGTACCTCTCCGCTGAATGTACAAGTGTCGACAGTACCTCTCCGCTCAATGTACAAGTACCTCTCCGCTCCATGTACAAGTACCTCTCCGCTCTCATGTACAAGTACCTCTCCGCTCCATGTACAAGTACCTCTCCGCTCAATGTACAAGTACCTCTGCGCTCCATGTACAAGTACCTCTCCGCTCAATGTACAAGTACCTCTCCGCTCAATGTACAAGTGTCGACAGTACCTCTCCGCTCCATGTACAAGTACCTCTCCGCTCAATGTACAAGTGTCGACAGTACCTCTACGCTCAATGTACAAGTGTCGACAGTACCTCTCCGCTCTCATGTACAAGTACCTCTCCGATCCATGTACAAGTACATCTCTGCTCCATGTACAAGTACATCTCCGCTCAATGTACAAGTACCTCTCCGCTCCATGTACAAGTACCTCTCCGCTCCATGTACAAGTACCTCTCCGCTCCATGTACAAGTACCTCTCCGCTCCATGTACAAGTACCTCTCCGCTCAATGTACAAGTACCTCTCCGCTCCATGTACAAGTACCTCTCCGCTCCATGTACAAGTACCTCTCCGCTCCATGTACAAGTACCTCTCCGCTCAATGTACAAGTACCTCTCCGCTCCATGTACAAGTACCTCTCCGCTCCATGTACAAGTACCTCTCCGCTCCATGTACAAGTACCTCTCCGCTCAATGTACAAGTACCTCTCCGCTCCCTGTACAAGTACATCTCCGCTCCATGTACAAGTACCTCTCCGCTCCATGTACAAGTACCTCTCCGCTCAATGTACAAGTGTCGACAGTACCTCTCCGCTCCATGTACAAGTACCTCTCCGCTCCATGTACAAGTACCTCTCCGCTCAATGTACAAGTGTCGACAGTACCTCTCCGCTCCATCTACAAGTACCTCTCCGCTCAATGTACAAGTACCTCTCCGCTGAATGTACAAGTACCTCTCCGCTCCATGTACAAGTACCTCTCCGCTCCATGTACAAATACCTCTCCGCTCCATGTACAAGTACCTCTCCGCTCCATGTACAAGCACCTCTCCGCTACATGTACAAGTACCTCTCCGCTCCATGTACAAGTACCTCTCCGCTCCATGTACAAGTACCTCTCCGCTCAATGTACAAGTACGTCTCCGCTCAATGTACAAGTACCTCTCCGCTCAATGTACAAGTACCTCTCCGCTCCATGTACAAGTACCTCTCCGCTCAATGTACAAGTACATCTCCGCTCCATGTACCAGTACCTCTCCGCTCAATGTACAAGTACCTCTCCGCTCAATGTACAAGTACATCTCCGCTCCATGTACAAGTACGTCTCCGCTCAATGTATAAGTACCTCTCCGCTCCATGTACAAGTACCTCTCCGCTCCATGTACAAGTACATCTCCGCTCCATGTACAAGTACATCTCCGCTCCATGTACAAGTACCTCTCCGCTCCATGTACAAGTACCTCTCCGCTCCATTTACAAGTACATCTCCGCTCCATGTACAAGTACCTCTCCGCTCAATGTACAAGTACATCTCCGCTCCATGTACAAGTACATCTCCACTCCATGTACAAGTACCTCTCCGCTCAATGTACAAGTACATCTCCGCTCCATGTACCAGTACCTCTCCGCTCAATGTACAAGTACATCTCCACTCCATGTACAAGTACCTCTCCGCTCAATGTACAAGTACATCTCCGCTCCATGTACCAGTACCTCTCCGCTCAATGTACAAGTACATCTCCACTCCATGTACAAGTACCTCTCCGCTCAATGTACAAGTACATCTCCGCTCCATGTACAAGTACCTCTCCGCTCAATGTACAAGTACCTCTCCGCTCAATGTACAAGTACATCTCCGCTCCATGTACCAGTACCTCTCCGCTCAATGTACAAGTACATCTGCGCTCCATGTAGGGCTGGGTATCGTTCAAAATTTTTCGATATCGATACCGTTTCGATACTTGGATTTCGATACCGGTTCCTGAACGATACTTTTTTCGATACCAATTTTTAGAAAAATCCATTTTAACAAAAATAAAACTGCATTACACATTGAAATTATTTTACAAATCTTTAGTTTCCCCCCATCTTAAGTTTTACAGCAGAAAAAAATAAAACCTACTGTATTTAACATAACTTTAAGTTCTCTAAACGTATTGCCGTCCCTACAAAAAATATTGGAGTACTACAAAGGAAAGAAATGTAGCTAAAACAAATAAATCAGTGGAATAGTTTTCAGTGCAAAACAGAGAGTTGCAAATCAGGGTTTAATGCTCACTGATGCAACAGAACTCTATTCTTGTACAAACTGATGAGATGGCTCCACTTCATGCATGGAAGACTAGTTGAGCATTGACTAGCCTATCAATATAGCCTTATATGCCACAAAGTGAATCGCATTTATATTCAACAAACTATCATGACATCAGCGTTTGTTAACGAGTTGCTAAAAATACATGGGCGATAACTGCCCGCTTGCACATAACGCTAATTAATTAAACATTAACGCTAGCGTTGCAGATCAGTGTGCTCACTGCTGCAACAGAACGTCATTCTTGTCAAATCTGACGAGACAGCTCAACTTCACTGACTAGCCAATCAATATAAATTAATCGCATTTACATTCAACAAACTATCATGACATCAGCGTTTGTTAACGAGTTGCTAAAAATACACAATGCCCGCTTGCGCATAACGTTACGGCGGCAATTAATTAAACGATCTAATGCTACAACTCACAGTCAGATGCATGGATTTGTCAGACTGAGGGATCTGATAACCGCTAACTTGCGGTAAGCTGAGCTGACCCACCTCTCAATTATTTATCTTGTCTGTGGAAACCAGTCCGTGTTGTTTCTGTTTCTTTTCCTGCTTTTCATCATCTTCGCCATATGGTAATCCAGCATAGGAGTAGCTTGAGTGGCTAACTTCTTGTATACTATCCGCACCGCACGCCTGGCTCACAGTCACAACAAACACACCGGCTAAAGTGGGCGTAACGTTTCCTGCATGCCTCTACATGACAGCCAATCACCAGCCGTATTAGAGCGCGGCGTGCAAGCATGTCGCATGCTTATAGGCTCAATGACGCTGTTTTGTTTTGGTATCGAAAATTGGTATCGATTGACAAGGGAGGCTTCGATACCCCTTAGTATCGATGTTTCCATTTCGGTGCCAAGTAAGTATCGAAACTCGATACCCAGCCCTAGCTCCATGTACAAGTACCTCTCCGCTCAATGTACAAGTACCTCTCCGCTCAATGTACAAGTACCTCTCCGCTCCATGTACAAGTACCTCTCCGCTCCATGTACAAGTACCTCTCCGCTCCATGTACAAGTACCTCTCCGCTCCATGTACAAGTACATCTCTGCTCCATGTACAAGTACCTCTCCGCTCAATGTACAAGTACATCTCCGCTCCATGTACAAGTACCTCTCCGCTCCATGTACAAGTACATCTCCGCTCCATGTACAAGTACCTCTCCGCTCCATGTACAAGTACCTCTCCGCTCAATGTACAAGTACATCTCCGCTCCATGTACAAGTACATCTCTGCTCCATGTACAAGTACCTCTCCGCTCAATGTACAAGTACATCTCCGCTCCATGTACAAGTACCTCTCCGCTCCATGTACAAGTACCTCTCCGGTCCATGTACAAGTACCTCTCCGCTCCATGTACAAGTACCTCTCCGCTCCATGTACAAGTACCTCTCCGCTCAATGTCAAGTGTCGACAGTACCTCTCCGCTCCATGTACAAATACCTCTCCGCTCTCATGTACAAGTACCTCTCCGCTCCATGTACAAGTACCTCTCCGCTCAATGTCAAGTGTCGACAGTACCTCTCCGCTCCATGTACAAATACCTCTCCGCTCCATGTACAAGTACCTCTCCGCTCTCATGTACAAGTACCTCTCCGCTCCATGTACAAGTAGCTCTCCGCTCAATGTACAAGTGTCGACAGTACCTTTCTGCTCCATGTACAAATACCTCTCCGCTCTCATGTACAAGTACCTCTCCGCTCCATGTACAAGTACCTCTCCGCTCAATGTACAAATACCTCTCCGCTCCATGTATAAGTACCTCTCCGCTCTATGTACAAGTACCTCTCCGCTCCATGTACAAGTATCTCTCCGCTCAATGTACAAATACCTCTCCGCTCCATGTACAAGTAGCTCTCCGCTGAATGTACAAGTGTCGACAGTACCTCTCCGCTCAATGTACAAGTACCTCTCCGCTCAATGTACAAATACCTCTCCGCTCCATGTACAAGTACCTCTCCGCTCAATGTCAAGTATCGACAGTACCTCTCCGCTCCATGTACAAGTACCTCTCCGCTGAATGTACAAGTGTCGACAGTACCTCTCCGCTCAATGTACAAGTACCTCTCCGCTCCATGTACAAGTACCTCTCCGCTCTCATGTACAAGTACCTCTCCGCTCCATGTACAAGTACCTCTCCGCTCAATGTACAAGTATCTCTGCGCTCCATGTACAAGTACCTCTCCGCTCAATGTACAAGTACCTCTCCGCTCAATGTACAAGTGTCGACAGTACCTCTCCGCTCCATGTACAAGTACCTCTCCGCTCAATGTACAAGTGTCGACAGTACCTCTACGCTCAATGTACAAGTGTCGACAGTACCTCTCCGCTCTCATGTACAAGTACCTCTCCGATCCATGTACAAGTACATCTCCGCTCCATGTACAAGTACATCTCCGCTCAATGTACAAGTACCTCTCCGCTCCATGTACAAGTACCTCTCCGCTCCATGTACAAGTACCTCTCCGCTCCATGTACAAGTACCTCTCCGCTCCATGTACAAGTACCTCTCCGCTCAATGTACAAGTACCTCTCCGCTCCATGTACAAGTACCTCTCCGCTCAATGTACAAGTACCTCTCCGCTCCATGTACAAGTACCTCTCCGCTCCATGTACAAGTACCTCTCCGCTCCATGTACAAGTACCTCTCCGCTCAATGTCAAGTATCGACAGTACCTCTCCGCTCCATGTACAAGTACCTCTCCGCTGAATGTACAAGTGTCGACAGTACCTCTCCGCTCAATGTACAAGTACCTCTCCGCTCCATGTACAAGTACCTCTCCGCTCTCATGTACAAGTACCTCTCCGCTCCATGTACAAGTACCTCTCCGCTCAATGTACAAGTACCTCTGCGCTCCATGTACAAGTACCTCTCCGCTCAATGTACAAGTACCTCTCCGCTCCATGTACAAGTACCTCTCCGCTCCATGTACAAGTACCTCTCCGCTCCATGTACAAGTACCTCTCCGCTCCATGTACAAGTACCTCTCCGCTCAATGTACAAGTACCTCTCCGCTCCATGTACAAGTACCTCTCCGCTCCATGTACAAGTACCTCTCCGCTCCATGTACAAGTACCTCTCCGCTCAATGTACAAGTACCTCTCCGCTCCATGTACAAGTACCTCTCCGCTCCATGTACAAGTACCTCTCCGCTCCATGTACAAGTACCTCTCCGCTCAATGTACAAGTACCTCTCCGCTCCCTGTACAAGTACATATCCGCTCCATGTACAAGTACCTCTCCGCTCCATGTACAAGTACCTCTCCGCTCAATGTACAAGTGTCGACAGTACCTCTCCGCTCCATGTACAAGTACCTCTCCGCTCCATGTACAAGTACCTCTCCGCTCAATGTACAAGTGTCGACAGTACCTCTCCGCTCCATCTACAAGTACCTCTCCGCTCAATGTACAAGTACCTCTCCGCTGAATGTACAAGTACCTCTCCGCTCCATGTACAAGTACCTCTCCGCTCCATGTACAAATACCTCTCCGCTCCATGTACAAGTACCTCTCCGCTCCATGTACAAGCACCTCTCCGCTACATGTACAAGTACCTCTCCGCTCCATGTACAAGTACCTCTCCGCTCCATGTACAAGTACCTCTCCGCTCAATGTACAAGTACCTCTCCGCTCCATGTACAAATACCTCTCCGCTCCATGTACAAATACCTCTCCGCTCCATGTACAAGTACCTCTCCGCTCCATGTACCAGTACCTCTCCGCTCAATGTACAAGTACATCTCCGCTCAATGTACAAGTACATCTCCGCTCAATGTACAAGTACGTCTCCGCTCAATGTACAAGTACCTCTCCGCTCAATGTACAAGTACCTCTCCGCTCCATGTACAAGTACCTCTCCGCTCAATGTACAAGTACATCTCCGCTCCATGTACCAGTACCTCTCCGCTCAATGTACAAGTACCTCTCCGCTCAATGTACAAGTACATCTCCGCTCCATGTACAAGTACGTCTCCGCTCAATGTATAAGTACCTCTCCGCTCCATGTACAAGTACCTCTCCGCTCCATGTACAAGTACATCTCCGCTCCATGTACAAGTACATCTCCGCTCCATGTACAAGTACCTCTCCGCTCCATGTACAAGTACCTCTCCGCTCCATGTACAAGTACATCTCCGCTCCATGTACAAGTACCTCTCCGCTCCATGTACAAGTACATCTCCACTCCATGTACAAGTACCTCTCCGCTCAATGTACAAGTACATCTCCGCTCCATGTACCAGTACCTCTCCGCTCAATGTACAAGTACATCTCCACTCCATGTACAAGTACCTCTCCGCTCAATGTACAAGTACATCTCCGCTCCATGTACCAGTACCTCTCCGCTCAATGTACAAGTACATCTCCACTCCATGTACAAGTACCTCTCCGCTCAATGTACAAGTACATCTCCGCTCCATGTACCAGTACCTCTCCGCTCAATGTACAAGTACATCTCCGCTCCATGTACAAGTACCTCTCCGCTCAATGTACAAGTACCTCTCCGCTCAATGTACAAGTACATCTCCGCTCCATGTACCAGTACCTCTCCGCTCAATGTACAAGTACATCTGCGCTCCATGTAGGGCTGGGTATCGTTCAAAATTTTTCGATATCGATACCGTTTCGATACTTGGATTTCGATACCGGTTCCTGAACGATACTTTTTTCGATACCAATTTTTAGAAAAATCCATTTTAACAAAAATAAAACTGCATTACACATTGAAATTATTTTACAAATCTTTAGTTTCCCCCCATCTTAAGTTTTACAGCAGAAAAAAATAAAACCTACTGTATTTAACATAACTTTAAGTTCTCTAAACGTATTGCCGTCCCTACAAAAAATATTGGAGTACTACAAAGGAAAGAAATGTAGCTAAAACAAATAAATCAGTGGAATAGTTTTCAGTGCAAAACAGAGAGTTGCAAATCAGGGTTTAATGCTCACTGATGCAACAGAACTCTATTCTTGTACAAACTGATGAGATGGCTCCACTTCATGCATGGAAGACTAGTTGAGCATTGACTAGCCTATCAATATAGCCTTATATGCCACAAAGTGAATCGCATTTATATTCAACAAACTATCATGACATCAGCGTTTGTTAACGAGTTGCTAAAAATACATGGGCGATAACTGCCCGCTTGCACATAACGCTAATTAATTAAACATTAACGCTAGCGTTGCAGATCAGTGTGCTCACTGCTGCAACAGAACGTCATTCTTGTCAAATCTGACGAGACAGCTCAACTTCACTGACTAGCCAATCAATATAAATGAATCACATTTACATTCAACAAACTATCATGACATCAGCGTTTGTTAACGAGTTGCTAAAAATACACAATGCCCGCTTGCGCATAACGTTACGGCGGCAATTAATTAAACGATCTAATGCTACAACTCACAGCCAGATGCATGGATTTGTCAGACTGAGGGATCTGATAACCGCTAACTTGCGGTAAGCTGAGCTGACCCACCTCTCAATTATTTCTCTTGTCTGTGGAAACCAGTCCGTGTTGTTTCTGTTTCTTTTCCTGCTTTTCATCATCTTCGCCATATGGTAATCCAGGATAGGAGTAGCTTGAGTGGCTAACTTCTTGTATACTATCCGCACCGCACGCCTGGCTCACAGTCACAACAAACACACCGGCTAAAGTGGGCGTAACGTTTCCTGCATGCCTCTACATGACAGCCAATCACCAGCCGTATTAGAGCGCGGCGTGCAAGCATGTCGCATGCTTATAGGCTCAATGACGCTGTTTTGTTTTGGTATCGAAAATTGGTATCGATTGACAAGGGAGGCTTCGATACCCCTTAGTATCGATGTTTCCATTTCGGTGCCAAGTAAGTATCGAAACTCGATACCCAGCCCTAGCTCCATGTACAAGTACCTCTCCGCTCAATGTACAAGTACCTCTCCGCTCAATGTACAAGTACCTCTCCGCTCCATGTACAAGTACCTCTCCGCTCCATGTACAAGTACCTCTCCGCTCCATGTACAAGTACATCTCTGCTCCATGTACAAGTACCTCTCCGCTCAATGTACAAGTACATCTCTGCTCCATGTACAAGTACCTCTCCGCTCCATGTACAAGTACATCTCCGCTCCATGTACAAGTACCTCTCCGCTCCATGTACAAGTACCTCTCCGCTCAATGTACAAGTACATCTCCGCTCCATGTACAAGTACATCTCTGCTCCATGTACAAGTACCTCTCCGCTCAATGTACAAGTACATCTCCGCTCCATGTACAAGTACCTCTCCGCTCCATGTACAAGTACCTCTCCGCTCCATGTACAAGTACCTCTCCGCTCCATGTACAAGTACCTCTCCGCTCCATGTACAAGTACCTCTCCGCTCAATGTCAAGTGTCGACAGTACCTCTCCGCTCCATGTACAAATACCTCTCCGCTCTCATGTACAAGTACCTCTCCGCTCCATGTACAAGTACCTCTCCGCTCAATGTCAAGTGTCGACAGTACCTCTCCGCTCCATGTACAAATACCTCTCCGCTCCATGTACAAGTACCTCTCCGCTCTCATGTACAAGTACCTCTCCGCTCCATGTACAAGTAGCTCTCCGCTCAATGTACAAGTGTCGACAGTACCTTTCCGCTCCATGTACAAATACCTCTCCGCTCTCATGTACAAGTACCTCTCCGCTCCATGTACAAGTACCTCTCCGCTCAATGTACAAATACCTCTCCGCTCCATGTATAAGTACCTCTCCGCTCTATGTACAAGTACCTCTCCGCTCCATGTACAAGTACCTCTCCGCTCAATGTACAAATACCTCTCCGCTCCATGTACAAGTAGCTCTCCGCTGAATGTACAAGTGTCGACAGTACCTCTCCGCTCAATGTACAAGTACCTCTCCGCTCAATGTACAAATACCTCTCCGCTCCATGTACAAGTACCTCTCCGCTCAATGTCAAGTATCGACAGTACCTCTCCGCTCCATGTACAAGTACCTCTCCGCTGAATGTACAAGTGTCGACAGTACCTCTCCGCTCAATGTACAAGTACCTCTCCGCTCCATGTACAAGTACCTCTCCGCTCTCATGTACAAGTACCTCTCCGCTCCATGTACAAGTACCTCTCCGCTCAATGTACAAGTACCTCTGCGCTCCATGTACAAGTACCTCTCCGCTCAATGTACAAGTACCTCTCCGCTCAATGTACAAGTGTCGACAGTACCTCTCCGCTCCATGTACAAGTACCTCTCCGCTCAATGTACAAGTGTCGACAGTACCTCTACGCTCAATGTACAAGTGTCGACAGTACCTCTCCGCTCTCATGTACAAGTACCTCTCCGATCCATGTACAAGTACCTCTCCGCTCAATGTACAAGTACCTCTGCGCTCCATGTACAAGTACCTCTCCGCTCAATGTACAAGTACCTCTCCGCTCAATGTACAAGTGTCGACAGTACCTCTCCGCTCCATGTACAAGTACCTCTCCGCTCAATGTACAAGTGTCGACAGTACCTCTACGCTCAATGTACAAGTGTCGACAGTACCTCTCCGCTCTCATGTACAAGTACCTCTCCGATCCATGTACAAGTACATCTCCGCTCCATGTACAAGTACATCTCCGCTCAATGTACAAGTACCTCTCCGCTCCATGTACAAGTACCTCTCCGCTCCATGTACAAGTACCTCTCCGCTCCATGTACAAGTACCTCTCCGCTCCATGTACAAGTACCTCTCCGCTCAATGTACAAGTACCTCTCCGCTCCATGTACAAGTACCTCTCCGCTCAATGTACAAGTACCTCTCCGCTCCATGTACAAGTACCTCTCCGCTCCATGTACAAGTACCTCTCCGCTCCATGTACAAGTACCTCTCCGCTCCATGTACAAGTACATCTCTGCTCCATGTACAAGTACCTCTCCGCTCAATGTACAAGTACATCTCCGCTCCATGTACAAGTACCTCTCCGCTCCATGTACAAGTACATCTCCGCTCCATGTACAAGTACCTCTCCGCTCCATGTACAAGTACCTCTCCGCTCAATGTACAAGTACATCTCCGCTCCATGTACAAGTACATCTCTGCTCCATGTACAAGTACCTCTCCGCTCAATGTACAAGTACATCTCCGCTCCATGTACAAGTACCTCTCCGCTCCATGTACAAGTACCTCTCCGGTCCATGTACAAGTACCTCTCCGCTCCATGTACAAGTACCTCTCCGCTCCATGTACAAGTACCTCTCCGCTCAATGTCAAGTGTCGACAGTACCTCTCCGCTCCATGTACAAATACCTCTCCGCTCTCATGTACAAGTACCTCTCCGCTCCATGTACAAGTACCTCTCCGCTCAATGTCAAGTGTCGACAGTACCTCTCCGCTCCATGTACAAATACCTCTCCGCTCCATGTACAAGTACCTCTCCGCTCTCATGTACAAGTACCTCTCCGCTCCATGTACAAGTAGCTCTCCGCTCAATGTACAAGTGTCGACAGTACCTTTCCGCTCCATGTACAAATACCTCTCCGCTCTCATGTACAAGTACCTCTCCGCTCCATGTACAAGTACCTCTCCGCTCAATGTACAAATACCTCTCCGCTCCATGTATAAGTACCTCTCCGCTCTATGTACAAGTACCTCTCCGCTCCATGTACAAGTACCTCTCCGCTCAATGTACAAATACCTCTCCGCTCCATGTACAAGTAGCTCTCCGCTGAATGTACAAGTGTCGACAGTACCTCTCCGCTCAATGTACAAGTACCTCTCCGCTCAATGTACAAATACCTCTCCGCTCCATGTACAAGTACCTCTCCGCTCAATGTCAAGTATCGACAGTACCTCTCCGCTCCATGTACAAGTACCTCTCCGCTGAATGTACAAGTGTCGACAGTACCTCTCCGCTCAATGTACAAGTACCTCTCCGCTCCATGTACAAGTACCTCTCCGCTCTCATGTACAAGTACCTCTCCGCTCCATGTACAAGTACCTCTCCGCTCAATGTACAAGTACCTCTGCGCTCCATGTACAAGTACCTCTCCGCTCAATGTACAAGTACCTCTCCGCTCAATGTACAAGTGTCGACAGTACCTCTCCGCTCCATGTACAAGTACCTCTCCGCTCAATGTACAAGTGTCGACAGTACCTCTACGCTCAATGTACAAGTGTCGACAGTACCTCTCCGCTCTCATGTACAAGTACCTCTCCGATCCATGTACAAGTACATCTCCGCTCCATGTACAAGTACATCTCCGCTCAATGTACAAGTACCTCTCCGCTCCATGTACAAGTACCTCTCCGCTCCATGTACAAGTACCTCTCCGCTCCATGTACAAGTACCTCTCCGCTCCATGTACAAGTACCTCTCCGCTCAATGTACAAGTACCTCTCCGCTCCATGTACAAGTACCTCTCCGCTCAATGTACAAGTACCTCTCCGCTCCATGTACAAGTACCTCTCCGCTCCATGTACAAGTACCTCTCCGCTCCATGTACAAGTACATCTCTGCTCCATGTACAAGTACCTCTCCGCTCAATGTACAAGTACATCTCCGCTCCATGTACAAGTACCTCTCCGCTCCATGTACAAGTACATCTCCGCTCCATGTACAAGTACCTCTCCGCTCCATGTACAAGTACCTCTCCGCTCAATGTACAAGTACATCTCCGCTCCATGTACAAGTACATCTCTGCTCCATGTACAAGTACCTCTCCGCTCAATGTACAAGTACATCTCCGCTCCATGTACAAGTACCTCTCCGCTCCATGTACAAGTACCTCTCCGCTCCATGTACAAGTACCTCTCCGCTCAATGTACAAGTACCTCTGCGCTCCATGTACAAGTACCTCTCCGCTCAATGTACAAGTACCTCTCCGCTCAATGTACAAGTGTCGACAGTACCTCTCCGCTCCATGTACAAGTACCTCTCCGCTCAATGTACAAGTGTCGACAGTACCTCTACGCTCAATGTACAAGTACCTCTCCGCTGAATGTACAAGTGTCGACAGTACCTCTCCGCTCTCATGTACAAGTACCTCTCCGATCCATGTACAAGTACATCTCCGCTCCATGTACAAGTACATCTCCGCTCAATGTACAAGTACCTCTCCGCTCCATGTACAAGTACCTCTCCGCTCCATGTACAAGTACCTCTCCGCTCCATGTACAAGTACCTCTCCGCTCCATGTACAAGCACCTCTCCGCTCAATGTACAAGTACCTCTCCGCTCCATGTACAAGTACCTCTCCGCTCAATGTACAAGTACCTCTCCGCTCCATGTACAAGTACCTCTCCGCTCCATGTACAAGTACCTCTCCGCTCCATGTACAAGTACCTCTCCGCTCAATGTCAAGTATCGACAGTACCTCTCCGCTCCATGTACAAGTACCTCTCCGCTGAATGTACAAGTGTCGACAGTACCTCTCCGCTCAATGTACAAGTACCTCTCCGCTCCATGTACAAGTACCTCTCCGCTCTCATGTACAAGTACCTCTCCGCTCCATGTACAAGTACCTCTCCGCTCAATGTACAAGTACCTCTGCGCTCCATGTACAAGTACCTCTCCGCTCAATGTACAAGTACCTCTCCGCTCAATGTACAAGTGTCGACAGTACCTCTCCGCTCCATGTACAAGTACCTCTCCGCTCAATGTACAAGTGTCGACAGTACCTCTACGCTCAATGTACAAGTGTCGACAGTACCTCTCCGCTCTCATGTACAAGTACCTCTCCGATCCATGTACAAGTACATCTCCGCTCCATGTACAAGTACATCTCCGCTCAATGTACAAGTACCTCTCCGCTCCATGTACAAGTACCTCTCCGCTCCATGTACAAGTACCTCTCCGCTCCATGTACAAGTACCTCTCCGCTCCATGTACAAGTACCTCTCCGCTCAATGTACAAGTACCTCTCCGCTCCATGTACAAGTACCTCTCCGCTCAATGTACAAGTACCTCTCCGCTCCATGTACAAGTACCTCTCCGCTCCATGTACAAGTACCTCTCCGCTCCATGTACAAGTACCTCTCCGCTCCATGTACAAGTACATCTCTGCTCCATGTACAAGTACCTCTCCGCTCAATGTACAAGTACATCTCCGCTCCATGTACAAGTACCTCTCCGCTCCATGTACAAGTACATCTCCGCTCCATGTACAAGTACCTCTCCGCTCCATGTACAAGTACCTCTCCGCTCAATGTACAAGTACATCTCCGCTCCATGTACAAGTACATCTCTGCTCCATGTACAAGTACCTCTCCGCTCAATGTACAAGTACATCTCCGCTCCATGTACAAGTACCTCTCCGCTCCATGTACAAGTACCTCTCCGGTCCATGTACAAGTACCTCTCCGCTCCATGTACAAGTACCTCTCCGCTCCATGTACAAGTACCTCTCCGCTCAATGTCAAGTGTCGACAGTACCTCTCCGCTCCATGTACAAATACCTCTCCGCTCTCATGTACAAGTACCTCTCCGCTCCATGTACAAGTACCTCTCCGCTCAATGTCAAGTGTCGACAGTACCTCTCCGCTCCATGTACAAATACCTCTCCGCTCCATGTACAAGTACCTCTCCGCTCTCATGTACAAGTACCTCTCCGCTCCATGTACAAGTAGCTCTCCGCTCAATGTACAAGTGTCGACAGTACCTTTCCGCTCCATGTACAAATACCTCTCCGCTCTCATGTACAAGTACCTCTCCGCTCCATGTACAAGTACCTCTCCGCTCAATGTACAAATACCTCTCCGCTCCATGTACAAGTACCTCTCCGCTCCATGTACAAGTACCTCTCCGCTCCATGTACAAGTACCTCTCCGCTCAATGTACAAGTACCTCTCCGCTCCATGTACAAGTACCTCTCCGCTCAATGTACAAGTACCTCTCCGCTCCATGTACAAGTACCTCTCCGCTCCATGTACAAGTACCTCTCCGCTCCATGTACAAGTACCTCTCCGCTCCATGTACAAGTACATCTCTGCTCCATGTACAAGTACCTCTCCGCTCAATGTACAAGTACATCTCCGCTCCATGTACAAGTACCTCTCCGCTCCATGTACAAGTACATCTCCGCTCCATGTACAAGTACCTCTCCGCTCCATGTACAAGTACCTCTCCGCTCAATGTACAAGTACATCTCCGCTCCATGTACAAGTACATCTCTGCTCCATGTACAAGTACCTCTCCGCTCAATGTACAAGTACATCTCCGCTCCATGTACAAGTACCTCTCCGCTCCATGTACAAGTACCTCTCCGGTCCATGTACAAGTACCTCTCCGCTCCATGTACAAGTACCTCTCCGCTCCATGTACAAGTACCTCTCCGCTCAATGTCAAGTGTCGACAGTACCTCTCCGCTCCATGTACAAATACCTCTCCGCTCTCATGTACAAGTACCTCTCCGCTCCATGTACAAGTACCTCTCCGCTCAATGTCAAGTGTCGACAGTACCTCTCCGCTCCATGTACAAATACCTCTCCGCTCCATGTACAAGTACCTCTCCGCTCTCATGTACAAGTACCTCTCCGCTCCATGTACAAGTAGCTCTCCGCTCAATGTACAAGTGTCGACAGTACCTTTCCGCTCCATGTACAAATACCTCTCCGCTCTCATGTACAAGTACCTCTCCGCTCCATGTACAAGTACCTCTCCGCTCAATGTACAAATACCTCTCCGCTCCATGTATAAGTACCTCTCCGCTCTATGTACAAGTACCTCTCCGCTCCATGTACAAGTACCTCTCCGCTCAATGTACAAATACCTCTCCGCTCCATGTACAAGTAGCTCTCCGCTGAATGTACAAGTGTCGACAGTACCTCTCCGCTCAATGTACAAGTACCTCTCCGCTCAATGTACAAATACCTCTCCGCTCCATGTACAAGTACCTCTCCGCTCAATGTCAAGTATCGACAGTACCTCTCCGCTCCATG
Organism: Poromitra crassiceps; assembly: GCF_964638095.1. NCBI lineage: Eukaryota > Metazoa > Chordata > Actinopteri > Beryciformes > Melamphaidae > Poromitra > Poromitra crassiceps. The sequence goes on from NW_028152251.1 coordinate 780,591, forward strand.
TACAAGTACCTCTCCGCTGAATGTACAAGTGTCGACAGTACCTCTCCGCTGAATGTACAAGTGTCGACAGTACCTCTCCGCTCAATGTACAAGTACCTCTCCGCTCCATGTACAAGTACCTCTCCGCTCTCATGTACAAGTACCTCTCCGCTCCATGTACAAGTACCTCTCCGCTCAATGTACAAGTACCTCTGCGCTCCATGTACAAGTACCTCTCCGCTCAATGTACAAGTACCTCTCCGCTCAATGTACAAGTGTCGACAGTACCTCTCCGCTCCATGTACAAGTACCTCTCCGCTCAATGTACAAGTGTCGACAGTACCTCTACGCTCAATGTACAAGTGTCGACAGTACCTCTCCGCTCTCATGTACAAGTACCTCTCCGATCCATGTACAAGTACATCTCCGCTCCATGTACAAGTACATCTCCGCTCAATGTACAAGTACCTCTCCGCTCCATGTACAAGTACCTCTCCGCTCCATGTACAAGTACCTCTCCGCTCCATGTACAAGTACCTCTCCGCTCCATGTACAAGTACCTCTCCGCTCAATGTACAAGTACCTCTCCGCTCCATGTACAAGTACCTCTCCGCTCAATGTACAAGTACCTCTCCGCTCCATGTACAAGTACCTCTCCGCTCCATGTACAAGTACCTCTCCGCTCCATGTACAAGTACATCTCTGCTCCATGTACAAGTACCTCTCCGCTCAATGTACAAGTACATCTCCGCTCCATGTACAAGTACCTCTCCGCTCCATGTACAAGTACATCTCCGCTCCATGTACAAGTACCTCTCCGCTCCATGTACAAGTACCTCTCCGCTCAATGTACAAGTACATCTCCGCTCCATGTACAAGTACATCTCTGCTCCATGTACAAGTACCTCTCCGCTCAATGTACAAGTACATCTCCGCTCCATGTACAAGTACCTCTCCGCTCCATGTACAAGTACCTCTCCGCTCCATGTACAAGTACCTCTCCGCTCAATGTACAAGTACCTCTGCGCTCCATGTACAAGTACCTCTCCGCTCAATGTACAAGTACCTCTCCGCTCAATGTACAAGTGTCGACAGTACCTCTCCGCTCCATGTACAAGTACCTCTCCGCTCAATGTACAAGTGTCGACAGTACCTCTACGCTCAATGTACAAGTACCTCTCCGCTGAATGTACAAGTGTCGACAGTACCTCTCCGCTCTCATGTACAAGTACCTCTCCGATCCATGTACAAGTACATCTCCGCTCCATGTACAAGTACATCTCCGCTCAATGTACAAGTACCTCTCCGCTCCATGTACAAGTACCTCTCCGCTCCATGTACAAGTACCTCTCCGCTCCATGTACAAGTACCTCTCCGCTCCATGTACAAGCACCTCTCCGCTCAATGTACAAGTACCTCTCCGCTCCATGTACAAGTACCTCTCCGCTCAATGTACAAGTACCTCTCCGCTCCATGTACAAGTACCTCTCCGCTCCATGTACAAGTACCTCTCCGCTCCATGTACAAGTACCTCTCCGCTCAATGTCAAGTATCGACAGTACCTCTCCGCTCCATGTACAAGTACCTCTCCGCTGAATGTACAAGTGTCGACAGTACCTCTCCGCTCAATGTACAAGTACCTCTCCGCTCCATGTACAAGTACCTCTCCGCTCTCATGTACAAGTACCTCTCCGCTCCATGTACAAGTACCTCTCCGCTCAATGTACAAGTACCTCTGCGCTCCATGTACAAGTACCTCTCCGCTCAATGTACAAGTACCTCTCCGCTCAATGTACAAGTGTCGACAGTACCTCTCCGCTCCATGTACAAGTACCTCTCCGCTCAATGTACAAGTGTCGACAGTACCTCTACGCTCAATGTACAAGTGTCGACAGTACCTCTCCGCTCTCATGTACAAGTACCTCTCCGATCCATGTACAAGTACATCTCCGCTCCATGTACAAGTACATCTCCGCTCAATGTACAAGTACCTCTCCGCTCCATGTACAAGTACCTCTCCGCTCCATGTACAAGTACCTCTCCGCTCCATGTACAAGTACCTCTCCGCTCCATGTACAAGTACCTCTCCGCTCAATGTACAAGTACCTCTCCGCTCCATGTACAAGTACCTCTCCGCTCAATGTACAAGTACCTCTCCGCTCCATGTACAAGTACCTCTCCGCTCCATGTACAAGTACCTCTCCGCTCCATGTACAAGTACCTCTCCGCTCCATGTACAAGTACATCTCTGCTCCATGTACAAGTACCTCTCCGCTCAATGTACAAGTACATCTCCGCTCCATGTACAAGTACCTCTCCGCTCCATGTACAAGTACATCTCCGCTCCATGTACAAGTACCTCTCCGCTCCATGTACAAGTACCTCTCCGCTCAATGTACAAGTACATCTCCGCTCCATGTACAAGTACATCTCTGCTCCATGTACAAGTACCTCTCCGCTCAATGTACAAGTACATCTCCGCTCCATGTACAAGTACCTCTCCGCTCCATGTACAAGTACCTCTCCGGTCCATGTACAAGTACCTCTCCGCTCCATGTACAAGTACCTCTCCGCTCCATGTACAAGTACCTCTCCGCTCAATGTCAAGTGTCGACAGTACCTCTCCGCTCCATGTACAAATACCTCTCCGCTCTCATGTACAAGTACCTCTCCGCTCCATGTACAAGTACCTCTCCGCTCAATGTCAAGTGTCGACAGTACCTCTCCGCTCCATGTACAAATACCTCTCCGCTCCATGTACAAGTACCTCTCCGCTCTCATGTACAAGTACCTCTCCGCTCCATGTACAAGTAGCTCTCCGCTCAATGTACAAGTGTCGACAGTACCTTTCCGCTCCATGTACAAATACCTCTCCGCTCTCATGTACAAGTACCTCTCCGCTCCATGTACAAGTACCTCTCCGCTCAATGTACAAATACCTCTCCGCTCCATGTATAAGTACCTCTCCGCTCTATGTACAAGTACCTCTCCGCTCCATGTACAAGTACCTCTCCGCTCAATGTACAAATACCTCTCCGCTCCATGTACAAGTAGCTCTCCGCTGAATGTACAAGTGTCGACAGTACCTCTCCGCTCAATGTACAAGTACCTCTCCGCTCAATGTACAAATACCTCTCCGCTCCATGTACAAGTACCTCTCCGCTCAATGTCAAGTATCGACAGTACCTCTCCGCTCCATGTACAAGTACCTCTCCGCTGAATGTACAAGTGTCGACAGTACCTCTCCGCTCAATGTACAAGTACCTCTCCGCTCCATGTACAAGTACCTCTCCGCTCTCATGTACAAGTACCTCTCCGCTCCATGTACAAGTACCTCTCCGCTCAATGTACAAGTACCTCTGCGCTCCATGTACAAGTACCTCTCCGCTCAATGTACAAGTACCTCTCCGCTCAATGTACAAGTGTCGACAGTACCTCTCCGCTCCATGTACAAGTACCTCTCCGCTCAATGTACAAGTGTCGACAGTACCTCTACGCTCAATGTACAAGTGTCGACAGTACCTCTCCGCTCTCATGTACAAGTACCTCTCCGATCCATGTACAAGTACATCTCCGCTCCATGTACAAGTACATCTCCGCTCAATGTACAAGTACCTCTCCGCTCCATGTACAAGTACCTCTCCGCTCCATGTACAAGTACCTCTCCGCTCCATGTACAAGTACCTCTCCGCTCCATGTACAAGTACCTCTCCGCTCAATGTACAAGTACCTCTCCGCTCCATGTACAAGTACCTCTCCGCTCAATGTACAAGTACCTCTCCGCTCCATGTACAAGTACCTCTCCGCTCCATGTACAAGTACCTCTCCGCTCCATGTACAAGTACATCTCTGCTCCATGTACAAGTACCTCTCCGCTCAATGTACAAGTACATCTCCGCTCCATGTACAAGTACCTCTCCGCTCCATGTACAAGTACATCTCCGCTCCATGTACAAGTACCTCTCCGCTCCATGTACAAGTACCTCTCCGCTCAATGTACAAGTACATCTCCGCTCCATGTACAAGTACATCTCTGCTCCATGTACAAGTACCTCTCCGCTCAATGTACAAGTACATCTCCGCTCCATGTACAAGTACCTCTCCGCTCCATGTACAAGTACCTCTCCGGTCCATGTACAAGTACCTCTCCGCTCCATGTACAAGTACCTCTCCGCTCCATGTACAAGTACCTCTCCGCTCAATGTCAAGTGTCGACAGTACCTCTCCGCTCCATGTACAAATACCTCTCCGCTCTCATGTACAAGTACCTCTCCGCTCCATGTACAAGTAGCTCTCCGCTCAATGTACAAGTGTCGACAGTACCTTTCCGCTCCATGTACAAATACCTCTCCGCTCTCATGTACAAGTACCTCTCCGCTCCATGTACAAGTACCTCTCCGCTCAATGTACAAATACCTCTCCGCTCCATGTATAAGTACCTCTCCGCTCTATGTACAAGTACCTCTCCGCTCCATGTACAAGTACCTCTCCGCTCAATGTACAAATACCTCTCCGCTCCATGTACAAGTAGCTCTCCGCTGAATGTACAAGTGTCGACAGTACCTCTCCGCTCAATGTACAAGTACCTCTCCGCTCAATGTACAAATACCTCTCCGCTCCATGTACAAGTACCTCTCCGCTCAATGTCAAGTATCGACAGTACCTCTCCGCTCCATGTACAAGTACCTCTCCGCTGAATGTACAAGTGTCGACAGTACCTCTCCGCTCAATGTACAAGTACCTCTCCGCTCCATGTACAAGTACCTCTCCGCTCTCATGTACAAGTACCTCTCCGCTCCATGTACAAGTACCTCTCCGCTCAATGTACAAGTACCTCTGCGCTCCATGTACAAGTACCTCTCCGCTCAATGTACAAGTACCTCTCCGCTCAATGTACAAGTGTCGACAGTACCTCTCCGCTCCATGTACAAGTACCTCTCCGCTCAATGTACAAGTGTCGACAGTACCTCTACGCTCAATGTACAAGTGTCGACAGTACCTCTCCGCTCTCATGTACAAGTACCTCTCCGATCCATGTACAAGTACCTCTCCGCTCAATGTACAAGTACCTCTGCGCTCCATGTACAAGTACCTCTCCGCTCAATGTACAAGTACCTCTCCGCTCAATGTACAAGTGTCGACAGTACCTCTCCGCTCCATGTACAAGTACCTCTCCGCTCAATGTACAAGTGTCGACAGTACCTCTACGCTCAATGTACAAGTGTCGACAGTACCTCTCCGCTCTCATGTACAAGTACCTCTCCGATCCATGTACAAGTACATCTCCGCTCCATGTACAAGTACATCTCCGCTCAATGTACAAGTACCTCTCCGCTCCATGTACAAGTACCTCTCCGCTCCATGTACAAGTACCTCTCCGCTCCATGTACAAGTACCTCTCCGCTCCATGTACAAGTACCTCTCCGCTCAATGTACAAGTACCTCTCCGCTCCATGTACAAGTACCTCTCCGCTCAATGTACAAGTACCTCTCCGCTCCATGTACAAGTACCTCTCCGCTCCATGTACAAGTACCTCTCCGCTCCATGTACAAGTACCTCTCCGCTCCATGTACAAGTACATCTCTGCTCCATGTACAAGTACCTCTCCGCTCAATGTACAAGTACATCTCCGCTCCATGTACAAGTACCTCTCCGCTCCATGTACAAGTACATCTCCGCTCCATGTACAAGTACCTCTCCGCTCCATGTACAAGTACCTCTCCGCTCAATGTACAAGTACATCTCCGCTCCATGTACAAGTACATCTCTGCTCCATGTACAAGTACCTCTCCGCTCAATGTACAAGTACATCTCCGCTCCATGTACAAGTACCTCTCCGCTCCATGTACAAGTACCTCTCCGGTCCATGTACAAGTACCTCTCCGCTCCATGTACAAGTACCTCTCCGCTCCATGTACAAGTACCTCTCCGCTCAATGTCAAGTGTCGACAGTACCTCTCCGCTCCATGTACAAATACCTCTCCGCTCTCATGTACAAGTACCTCTCCGCTCCATGTACAAGTACCTCTCCGCTCAATGTCAAGTGTCGACAGTACCTCTCCGCTCCATGTACAAATACCTCTCCGCTCCATGTACAAGTACCTCTCCGCTCTCATGTACAAGTACCTCTCCGCTCCATGTACAAGTAGCTCTCCGCTCAATGTACAAGTGTCGACAGTACCTTTCCGCTCCATGTACAAATACCTCTCCGCTCTCATGTACAAGTACCTCTCCGCTCCATGTACAAGTACCTCTCCGCTCAATGTACAAATACCTCTCCGCTCCATGTATAAGTACCTCTCCGCTCTATGTACAAGTACCTCTCCGCTCCATGTACAAGTACCTCTCCGCTCAATGTACAAATACCTCTCCGCTCCATGTACAAGTAGCTCTCCGCTGAATGTACAAGTGTCGACAGTACCTCTCCGCTCAATGTACAAGTACCTCTCCGCTCAATGTACAAATACCTCTCCGCTCCATGTACAAGTACCTCTCCGCTCAATGTCAAGTATCGACAGTACCTCTCCGCTCCATGTACAAGTACCTCTCCGCTGAATGTACAAGTGTCGACAGTACCTCTCCGCTCAATGTACAAGTACCTCTCCGCTCCATGTACAAGTACCTCTCCGCTCTCATGTACAAGTACCTCTCCGCTCCATGTACAAGTACCTCTCCGCTCAATGTACAAGTACCTCTGCGCTCCATGTACAAGTACCTCTCCGCTCAATGTACAAGTACCTCTCCGCTCAATGTACAAGTGTCGACAGTACCTCTCCGCTCCATGTACAAGTACCTCTCCGCTCAATGTACAAGTGTCGACAGTACCTCTACGCTCAATGTACAAGTGTCGACAGTACCTCTCCGCTCTCATGTACAAGTACCTCTCCGATCCATGTACAAGTACATCTCCGCTCCATGTACAAGTACATCTCCGCTCAATGTACAAGTACCTCTCCGCTCCATGTACAAGTACCTCTCCGCTCCATGTACAAGTACCTCTCCGCTCCATGTACAAGTACCTCTCCGCTCCATGTACAAGTACCTCTCCGCTCAATGTACAAGTACCTCTCCGCTCCATGTACAAGTACCTCTCCGCTCAATGTACAAGTACCTCTCCGCTCCATGTACAAGTACCTCTCCGCTCCATGTACAAGTACCTCTCCGCTCCATGTACAAGTACATCTCTGCTCCATGTACAAGTACCTCTCCGCTCAATGTACAAGTACATCTCCGCTCCATGTACAAGTACATCTCCGCTCCATGTACAAGTACATCTCCGCTCCATGTACAAGTACCTCTCCGCTCCATGTACAAGTACCTCTCCGCTCAATGTACAAGTACATCTCCGCTCCATGTACAAGTACATCTCTGCTCCATGTACAAGTACCTCTCCGCTCAATGTACAAGTACATCTCCGCTCCATGTACAAGTACCTCTCCGCTCCATGTACAAGTACCTCTCCGCTCCATGTACAAGTACCTCTCCGCTCAATGTACAAGTACCTCTGCGCTCCATGTACAAGTACCTCTCCGCTCAATGTACAAGTACCTCTCCGCTCAATGTACAAGTGTCGACAGTACCTCTCCGCTCCATGTACAAGTACCTCTCCGCTCAATGTACAAGTGTCGACAGTACCTCTACGCTCAATGTACAAGTACCTCTCCGCTGAATGTACAAGTGTCGACAGTACCTCTCCGCTCTCATGTACAAGTACCTCTCCGATCCATGTACAAGTACATCTCCGCTCCATGTACAAGTACATCTCCGCTCAATGTACAAGTACCTCTCCGCTCCATGTACAAGTACCTCTCCGCTCCATGTACAAGTACCTCTCCGCTCCATGTACAAGTACCTCTCCGCTCCATGTACAAGCACCTCTCCGCTCAATGTACAAGTACCTCTCCGCTCCATGTACAAGTACCTCTCCGCTCAATGTACAAGTACCTCTCCGCTCCATGTACAAGTACCTCTCCGCTCCATGTACAAGTACCTCTCCGCTCCATGTACAAGTACCTCTCCGCTCAATGTCAAGTATCGACAGTACCTCTCCGCTCCATGTACAAGTACCTCTCCGCTGAATGTACAAGTGTCGACAGTACCTCTCCGCTCAATGTACAAGTACCTCTCCGCTCCATGTACAAGTACCTCTCCGCTCTCATGTACAAGTACCTCTCCGCTCCATGTACAAGTACCTCTCCGCTCAATGTACAAGTACCTCTGCGCTCCATGTACAAGTACCTCTCCGCTCAATGTACAAGCACCTCTCCGCTCAATGTACAAGTGTCGACAGTACCTCTCCGCTCCATGTACAAGTACCTCTCCGCTCAATGTACAAGTGTCGACAGTACCTCTACGCTCAATGTACAAGTGTCGACAGTACCTCTCCGCTCTCATGTACAAGTACCTCTCCGATCCATGTACAAGTACATCTCCGCTCCATGTACAAGTACATCTCCGCTCAATGTACAAGTACCTCTCCGCTCCATGTACAAGTACCTCTCCGCTCCATGTACAAGTACCTCTCCGCTCCATGTACAAGTACCTCTCCGCTCCATGTACAAGTACCTCTCCGCTCAATGTACAAGTACCTCTCCGCTCCATGTACAAGTACCTCTCCGCTCAATGTACAAGTACCTCTCCGCTCCATGTACAAGTACCTCTCCGCTCCATGTACAAGTACCTCTCCGCTCCATGTACAAGTACCTCTCCGCTCCATGTACAAGTACATCTCTGCTCCATGTACAAGTACCTCTCCGCTCAATGTACAAGTACATCTCCGCTCCATGTACAAGTACCTCTCCGCTCCATGTACAAGTACATCTCCGCTCCATGTACAAGTACCTCTCCGCTCCATGTACAAGTACCTCTCCGCTCAATGTACAAGTACATCTCCGCTCCATGTACAAGTACATCTCTGCTCCATGTACAAGTACCTCTCCGCTCAATGTACAAGTACATCTCCGCTCCATGTACAAGTACCTCTCCGCTCCATGTACAAGTACCTCTCCGGTCCATGTACAAGTACCTCTCCGCTCCATGTACAAGTACCTCTCCGCTCCATGTACAAGTACCTCTCCGCTCAATGTCAAGTGTCGACAGTACCTCTCCGCTCCATGTACAAATACCTCTCCGCTCTCATGTACAAGTACCTCTCCGCTCCATGTACAAGTACCTCTCCGCTCAATGTCAAGTGTCGACAGTACCTCTCCGCTCCATGTACAAATACCTCTCCGCTCCATGTACAAGTACCTCTCCGCTCTCATGTACAAGTACCTCTCCGCTCCATGTACAAGTAGCTCTCCGCTCAATGTACAAGTGTCGACAGTACCTTTCCGCTCCATGTACAAATACCTCTCCGCTCTCATGTACAAGTACCTCTCCGCTCCATGTACAAGTACCTCTCCGCTCAATGTACAAATACCTCTCCGCTCCATGTATAAGTACCTCTCCGCTCTATGTACAAGTACCTCTCCGCTCCATGTACAAGTACCTCTCCGCTCAATGTACAAATACCTCTCCGCTCCATGTACAAGTAGCTCTCCGCTGAATGTACAAGTGTCGACAGTACCTCTCCGCTCAATGTACAAGTACCTCTCCGCTCAATGTACAAATACCTCTCCGCTCCATGTACAAGTACCTCTCCGCTCAATGTCAAGTATCGACAGTACCTCTCCGCTCCATGTACAAGTACCTCTCCGCTGAATGTACAAGTGTCGACAGTACCTCTCCGCTCAATGTACAAGTACCTCTCCGCTCCATGTACAAGTACCTCTCCGCTCTCATGTACAAGTACCTCTCCGCTCCATGTACAAGTACCTCTCCGCTCAATGTACAAGTACCTCTGCGCTCCATGTACAAGTACCTCTCCGCTCAATGTACAAGTACCTCTCCGCTCAATGTACAAGTGTCGACAGTACCTCTCCGCTCCATGTACAAGTACCTCTCCGCTCAATGTACAAGTGTCGACAGTACCTCTACGCTCAATGTACAAGTGTCGACAGTACCTCTCCGCTCTCATGTACAAGTACCTCTCCGATCCATGTACAAGTACATCTCCGCTCCATGTACAAGTACATCTCCGCTCAATGTACAAGTACCTCTCCGCTCCATGTACAAGTACCTCTCCGCTCCATGTACAAGTACCTCTCCGCTCCATGTACAAGTACCTCTCCGCTCCATGTACAAGTACCTCTCCGCTCAATGTACAAGTACCTCTCCGCTCCATGTACAAGTACCTCTCCGCTCAATGTACAAGTACCTCTCCGCTCCATGTACAAGTACCTCTCCGCTCCATGTACAAGTACCTCTCCGCTCCATGTACAAGTACATCTCTGCTCCATGTACAAGTACCTCTCCGCTCAATGTACAAGTACATCTCCGCTCCATGTACAAGTACCTCTCCGCTCCATGTACAAGTACATCTCCGCTCCATGTACAAGTACCTCTCCGCTCCATGTACAAGTACCTCTCCGCTCAATGTACAAGTACATCTCCGCTCCATGTACAAGTACATCTCTGCTCCATGTACAAGTACCTCTCCGCTCAATGTACAAGTACATCTCCGCTCCATGTACAAGTACCTCTCCGCTCCATGTACAAGTACCTCTCCGGTCCATGTACAAGTACCTCTCCGCTCCATGTACAAGTACCTCTCCGCTCCATGTACAAGTACCTCTCCGCTCAATGTCAAGTGTCGACAGTACCTCTCCGCTCCATGTACAAATACCTCTCCGCTCTCATGTACAAGTACCTCTCCGCTCCATGTACAAGTACCTCTCCGCTCAATGTCAAGTGTCGACAGTACCTCTCCGCTCCATGTACAAATACCTCTCCGCTCCATGTACAAGTACCTCTCCGCTCTCATGTACAAGTACCTCTCCGCTCCATGTACAAGTAGCTCTCCGCTCAATGTACAAGTGTCGACAGTACCTTTCCGCTCCATGTACAAATACCTCTCCGCTCTCATGTACAAGTACCTCTCCGCTCCATGTACAAGTACCTCTCCGCTCAATGTACAAATACCTCTCCGCTCCATGTATAAGTACCTCTCCGCTCTATGTACAAGTACCTCTCCGCTCCATGTACAAGTACCTCTCCGCTCAATGTACAAATACCTCTCCGCTCCATGTACAAGTAGCTCTCCGCTGAATGTACAAGTGTCGACAGTACCTCTCCGCTCAATGTACAAGTACCTCTCCGCTCAATGTACAAATACCTCTCCGCTCCATGTACAAGTACCTCTCCGCTCAATGTCAAGTATCGACAGTACCTCTCCGCTCCATGTACAAGTACCTCTCCGCTGAATGTACAAGTGTCGACAGTACCTCTCCGCTCAATGTACAAGTACCTCTCCGCTCCATGTACAAGTACCTCTCCGCTCTCATGTACAAGTACCTCTCCGCTCCATGTACAAGTACCTCTCCGCTCAATGTACAAGTACCTCTGCGCTCCATGTACAAGTACCTCTCCGCTCAATGTACAAGTACCTCTCCGCTCAATGTACAAGTGTTGACAGTACCTCTCCGCTCCATGTACAAGTACCTCTCCGCTCAATGTACAAGTGTCGACAGTACCTCTACGCTCAATGTACAAGTACCTCTCCGCTGAATGTACAAGTGTCGACAGTACCTCTCCGCTCTCATGTACAAGTACCTCTCCGATCCATGTACAAGTACATCTCCGCTCCATGTACAAGTACATCTCCGCTCAATGTACAAGTACCTCTCCGCTCCATGTACAAGTACCTCTCCGCTCCATGTACAAGTACCTCTCCGCTCCATGTACAAGTACCTCTCCGCTCCATGTACAAGTACCTCTCCGCTCAATGTACAAGTACCTCTCCGATCCATGTACAAGTACCTCTCCGCTCAATGTACAAGTACCTCTCCGCTCCATGTACAAGTACCTCTCCGCTCCATGTACAAGTACCTCTCCGCTCCATGTACAAGTACCTCTCCGCTCAATGTCAAGTATCGACAGTACCTCTCCGCTCCATGTACAAGTACCTCTCCGCTGAATGTACAAGTGTCGACAGTACCTCTCCACTCAATGTACAAGTACCTCTCCGCTCCATGTACAAGTACCTCTCCGCTCTCATGTACAAGTACCTCTCCGCTCCATGTACAAGTACCTCTCCGCTCAATGTACAAGTACCTCTGCGCTCCATGTACAAGTACCTCTCCGCTCAATGTACAAGTACCTCTCCGCTCAATGTACAAGTGTCGACAGTACCTCTCCGCTCCATGTACAAGTACCTCTCCGCTCAATGTACAAGTGTCGACAGTACCTCTACGCTCAATGTACAAGTGTCGACAGTACCTCTCCGCTCTCATGTACAAGTACCTCTCCGATCCATGTACAAGTACATCTCCGCTCCATGTACAAGTACATCTCCGCTCAATGTACAAGTACCTCTCCGCTCCATGTACAAGTACCTCTCCGCTCAATGTACAAGTACCTCTCCGCTCCATGTACAAGTACCTCTCCGCTCCATGTACAAGTACCTCTCCGCTCCATGTACAAGTACCTCTCCGCTCAATGTACAAGTACCTCTCCGCTCCCTGTACAAGTACATCTCCGCTCCATGTACAAGTACCTCTCCGCTCCATGTACAAGTACCTCTCCGCTCAATGTACAAGTGTCGACAGTACCTCTCCGCTCCATGTACAAGTACCTCTCCGCTCCATGTACAAGTACCTCTCCGCTCAATGTACAAGTGTCGACAGTACCTCTCCGCTCCATCTACAAGTACCTCTCCGCTCAATGTAAAGGTACCTCTCCGCTGAATGTACAAGTACCTCTCCGCTCCATGTACAAGTACCTCTCCGCTCCATGTACAAATACCTCTCCGCTCCATGTACAAGTACCTCTCCGCTCCATGTACAAGCACCTCTCCGCTACATGTACAAGTACCTCTCCGCTCCATGTACAAGTACCTCTCCGCTCCATGTACAAGTACCTCTCCGCTCAATGTACAAGTACCTCTCCGCTCCATGTACAAATACCTCTCCGCTCCATGTACAAATACCTCTCCGCTCCATGTACAAGTACCTCTCCGCTCCATGTACCAGTACCTCTCCGCTCAATGTACAAGTACATCTCCGCTCAATGTACAAGTACATCTCCGCTCAATGTACAAGTACGTCTCCGCTCAATGTACAAGTACCTCTCCGCTCAATGTACAAGTACCTCTCCGCTCCATGTACAAGTACCTCTCCGCTCCATGTACAAGTACCTCTCCGCTCCATGTACAAGTACATCTCTGCTCCATGTACAAGTACCTCTCCGCTCAATGTACAAGTACATCTCCGCTCCATGTACAAGTACCTCTCCGCTCCATGTACAAGTACATCTCCGCTCCATGTACAAGTACCTCTCCGCTCCATGTACAAGTACCTCACCGCTCAATGTACAAGTACATCTCCGCTCCATGTACAAGTACATCTCTGCTCCATGTACAAGTACCTCTCCGCTCAATGTACAAGTACATCTCCGCTCCATGTACAAGTACCTCTCCGCTCCATGTACAAGTACCTCTCCGCTCCATGTACAAGTACCTCTCCGCTCCATGTACAAGTACCTCTCCGCTCCATGTACAAGTACCTCTCCGCTCAATGTCAAGTGTCGACAGTACCTCTCCGCTCCATGTACAAATACCTCTCCGCTCAATGTACAAGTACCTCTCCGCTCCATGTACAAGTACCTCTCCGCTCCATGTACAAGTACCTCTCCGCTCCATGTACAAGTACCTCTCCGCTCCATGTACAAGTACATCTCTGCTCCATGTACAAGTACCTCTCCGCTCAATGTACAAGTACATCTCCGCTCCATGTACAAGTACCTCTCCGCTCCATGTACAAGTACATCTCCGCTCCATGTACAAGTACCTCTCCGCTCCATGTACAAGTACCTCTCCGCTCAATGTACAAGTACATCTCCGCTCCATGTACAAGTACATCTCTGCTCCATGTACAAGTACCTCTCCGCTCAATGTACAAGTACATCTCCGCTCCATGTACAAGTACATCTCCGCTCCATGTACAAGTACCTCTCCGCTCCATGTACAAGTACCTCTCCGCTCCATGTACAAGTACCTCTCCGCTCCATGTACAAGTACCTCTCCGCTCAATGTCAAGTGTCGACAGTACCTCTCCGCTCCATGTACAAATACCTCTCCGCTCTCATGTACAAGTACCTCTCCGCTCCATGTACAAGTACCTCTCCGCTCAATGTCAAGTGTCGACAGTACCTCTCCGCTCCATGTACAAATACCTCTCCGCTCCATGTACAAGTACCTCTCCGCTCTCATGTACAAGTACCTCTCCGCTCCATGTACAAGTAGCTCTCCGCTCAATGTACAAGTGTCGACAGTACCTTTCCGCTCCATGTACAAATACCTCTCCGCTCTCATGTACAAGTACCTCTCCGCTCCATGTACAAGTACCTCTCCGCTCAATGTACAAATACCTCTCCGCTCCATGTATAAGTACCTCTCCGCTCTATGTACAAGTACCTCTCCGCTCCATGTACAAGTACCTCTCCGCTCAATGTACAAATACCTCTCCGCTCCATGTACAAGTAGCTCTCCGCTGAATGTACAAGTGTCGACAGTACCTCTCCGCTCAATGTACAAGTATCTCTCCGCTCAATGTACAAATACCTCTCCGCTCCATGTACAAGTACCTCTCCGCTCAATGTCAAGTATCGACAGTACCTCCCCGCTCCATGTACAAGTACCTCTCCGCTGAATGTACAAGTGTCGACAGTACCTCTCCGCTCAATGTACAAGTACCTCTCCGCTCCATGTACAAGTACCTCTCCGCTCTCATGTACAAGTACCTCTCCGCTCCATGTACAAGTACCTCTCCGCTCAATGTACAAGTACCTCTGCGCTCCATGTACAAGTACCTCTCCGCTCAATGTACAAGTACCTCTCCGCTCAATGTACAAGTGTCGACAGTACCTCTCCGCTCCATGTACAAGTACCTCTCCGCTCAATGTACAAGTGTCGACAGTACCTCTACGCTCAATGTACAAGTGTCGACAGTACCTCTCCGCTCTCATGTACAAGTACCTCTCCGATCCATGTACAAGTACATCTCCGCTCCATGTACAAGTACATCTCCGCTCAATGTACAAGTACCTCTCCGCTCCTTGTACAAGTACCTCTCCGCTCCATGTACAAGTACCTCTCCGCTCCATGTACAAGTACCTCTCCGCTCCATGTACAAGTACCTCTCCGCTCAATGTACAAGTACCTCTCCGCTCCATGTACAAGTACCTCTCCGCTCAATGTACAAGTACCTCTCCGCTCCATGTACAAGTACCTCTCCGCTCCATGTACAAGTACCTCTCCGCTCCATGTACAAGTACCTCTCCGCTCAATGTCAAGTATCGACAGTACCTCTCCGCTCCATGTACAAGTACCTCTCCGCTGAATGTACAAGTGTCGACAGTACCTCTCCGCTCAATGTACAAGTACCTCTCCGCTCCATGTACAAGTACCTCTCCGCTCTCATGTACAAGTACCTCTCCGCTCCATGTAAAAGTACCTCTCCGCTCAATGTACAAGTACCTCTGCGCTCCATGTACAAGTACCTCTCCGCTCAATGTACAAGTACCTCTCCGCTCAATGTACAAGTGTCGACAGTACCTCTCCGCTCCATGTACAAGTACCTCTCCGCTCAATGTACAAGTGTCGACAGTACCTCTACGCTCAATGTACAAGTGTCGACAGTACCTCTCCGCTCTCATGTACAAGTACCTCTCCGATCCATGTACAAGTACATCTCCGCTCCATGTACAAGTACATCTCCGCTCAATGTACAAGTACCTCTCCGCTCCATGTACAAGTACCTCTCCGCTCCATGTACAAGTACATCTCTGCTCCATGTACAAGTACCTCTCCGCTCAATGTACAAGTACATCTCCGCTCCATGTACAAGTACCTCTCCGCTCCATGTACAAGTACATCTCCGCTCCATGTACAAGTACCTCTCCGCTCAATGTACAAGTACATCTCCGCTCCATGTACAAGTACATCTCCGCTCCATGTACAAGTACCTCTCCGCTCCATGTAGAAGTACCTCTCCGCTCCATGTACAAGTACCTCTCCGCTCAATGTACAAGTACATCTCCGCTCCATGTACAAGTACATCTCTGCTCCATGTACAAGTACCTCTCCGCTCAATGTACAAGTACATCTCCGCTCCATGTACAAGTACATCTCCGCTCCATGTACAAGTACCTCTCCGCTCCATGTACAAGTACCTCTCCGCTCCATGTACACGTACCTCTCCGCTCCATGTACAAGTACCTCTCCGCTCAATGTCAAGTGTCGACAGTACCTCTCCGCTCCATGTACAAATACCTCTCCGCTCTCATGTACAAGTACCTCTCCGCTCCATGTACAAGTACCTCTCCGCTCAATGTCAAGTGTCGACAGTACCTCTCCGCTCCATGTACAAATACCTCTCCGCTCCATGTACAAGTACCTCTCCGCTCTCATGTACAAGTACCTCTCCGCTCCATGTACAAGTAGCTCTCCGCTCAATGTACAAGTGTCGACAGTACCTTTCCGCTCCATGTACAAATACCTCTCCGCTCTCATGTACAAGTACCTCTCCGCTCCATGTACAAGTACCTCTCCGCTCAATGTACAAATACCTCTCCGCTCCATGTATAAGTACCTCTCCGCTCTATGTACAAGTACCTCTCCGCTCCATGTACAAGTACCTCTCCGCTCAATGTACAAATACCTCTCCGCTCCATGTACAAGTAGCTCTCCGCTGAATGTACAAGTGTCGACAGTACCTCTCCGCTCAATGTACAAGTATCTCTCCGCTCAATGTACAAATACCTCTCCGCTCCATGTACAAGTACCTCTCCGCTCAATGTCAAGTATCGACAGTACCTCTCCGCTCCATGTACAAGTACCTCTCCGCTGAATGTACAAGTGTCGACAGTACCTCTCCGCTCAATGTACAAGTACCTCTCCGCTCCATGTACAAGTACCTCTCCGCTCTCATGTACAAGTACCTCTCCGCTCCATGTACAAGTACCTCTCCGCTCAATGTACAAGTACCTCTGCGCTCCATGTACAAGTACCTCTCCGCTCAATGTACAAGTACCTCTCCGCTCAATGTACAAGTGTCGACAGTACCTCTCCGCTCCATGTACAAGTACCTCTCCGCTCAATGTACAAGTGTCGACAGTACCTCTACGCTCAATGTACAAGTGTCGACAGTACCTCTCCGCTCTCATGTACAAGTACCTCTCCGATCCATGTACAAGTACATCTCCGCTCCATGTACAAGTACATCTCCGCTCAATGTACAAGTACCTCTCCGCTCCTTGTACAAGTACCTCTCCGCTCCATGTACAAGTACCTCTCCGCTCCATGTACAAGTACCTCTCCGCTCCATGTACAAGTACCTCTCCGCTCAATGTACAAGTACCTCTCCGCTCCATGTACAAGTACCTCTCCGCTCAATGTACAAGTACCTCTCCGCTCCATGTACAAGTACCTCTCCGCTCCATGTACAAGTACCTCTCCGCTCCATGTACAAGTACCTCTCCGCTCAATGTCAAGTATCGACAGTACCTCTCCGCTCCATGTACAAGTACCTCTCCGCTGAATGTACAAGTGTCGACAGTACCTCTCCGCTCAATGTACAAGTACCTCTCCGCTCCATGTACAAGTACCTCTCCGCTCTCATGTACAAGTACCTCTCCGCTCCATGTACAAGTACCTCTCCGCTCAATGTACAAGTACCTCTGCGCTCCATGTACAAGTACCTCTCCGCTCAATGTACAAGTACCTCTCCGCTCAATGTACAAGTGTCGACAGTACCTCTCCGCTCCATGTACAAGTACCTCTCCGCTCAATGTACAAGTGTCGACAGTACCTCTACGCTCAATGTACAAGTGTCGACAGTACCTCTCCGCTCTCATGTACAAGTACCTCTCCGATCCATGTACAAGTACATCTCCGCTCCATGTACAAGTACATCTCCGCTCAATGTACAAGTACCTCTCCGCTCCATGTACAAGTACCTCTCCGCTCCATGTACAAGTACATCTCTGCTCCATGTACAAGTACCTCTCCGCTCAATGTACAAGTACATCTCCGCTCCATGTACAAGTACCTCTCCGCTCCATGTACAAGTACATCTCCGCTCCATGTACAAGTACCTCTCCGCTCCATGTACAAGTACCTCTCCGCTCAATGTACAAGTACATCTCCGCTCCATGTACAAGTACCTCTCCGCTCCATGTACAAGTACCTCTCCGCTCCATGTACAAGTACCTCTCCGCTCAATGTCAAGTATCGACAGTACCTCTCCGCTCCATGTACAAGTACCTCTCCGCTGAATGTACAAGTGTCGACAGTACCTCTCCGCTCAATGTACAAGTACCTCTCCGCTCCATGTACAAGTACCTCTCCGCTCTCATGTACAAGTACCTCTCCGCTCCATGTACAAGTACCTCTCCGCTCAATGTACAAGTACCTCTGCGCTCCATGTACAAGTACCTCTCCGCTCAATGTACAAGTACCTCTCCGCTCAATGTACAAGTGTCGACAGTACCTCTCCGCTCCATGTACAAGTACCTCTCCGCTCAATGTACAAGTGTCGACAGTACCTCTACGCTCAATGTACAAGTGTCGACAGTACCTCTCCGCTCTCATGTACAAGTACCTCTCCGATCCATGTACAAGTACATCTCCGCTCCATGTACAAGTACATCTCCGCTCAATGTACAAGTACCTCTCCGCTCAATGTACAAGTACCTCTCCGCTCCATGTACAAGTACCTCTCCGCTCAATGTACAAGTACCTCTCCGCTCCATGTACAAGTACCTCTCCGCTCTCATGTACAAGTACCTCTCCGCTCCATGTACAAGTACCTCTCCGCTCAATGTACAAGTACCTCTGCGCTCCATGTACAAGTACCTCTCCGCTCAATGTACAAGTACCTCTCCGCTCAATGTACAAGTGTCGACAGTACCTCTCCGCTCCATGTACAAGTACCTCTCCGCTCAATGTACAAGTGTCGACAGTACCTCTACGCTCAATGTACAAGTGTCGACAGTACCTCTCCGCTCTCATGTACAAGTACCTCTCCGATCCATGTACAAGTACATCTCCGCTCCATGTACAAGTACATCTCCGCTCAATGTACAAGTACCTCTCCGCTCCATGTACAAGTACCTCTCCGCTCCATGTACAAGTACATCTCTGCTCCATGTACAAGTACCTCTCCGCTCAATGTACAAGTACATCTCCGCTCCATGTACAAGTACCTCTCCGCTCCATGTACAAGTACATCTCCGCTCCATGTACAAGTACCTCTCCGCTCCATGTACAAGTACCTCTCCGCTCAATGTACAAGTACATCTCCGCTCCATGTACAAGTACCTCTCCGCTCCATGTACAAGTACATCTCCGCTCCATGTACAAGTACCTCTCCGCTCAATGTACAAGTACATCTCCGCTCCATGTACAAGTACATCTCCACTCCATGTACAAGTACCTCTCCGCTCAATGTACAAGTACATCTCTGCTCCATGTACCAGTACCTCTCCGCTCAATGTACAAGTACATCTCCACTCCATGTACAAGTACCTCTCCGCTCAATGTACAAGTACATCTCCGCTCCATGTACCAGTACCTCTCCGCTCAATGTACAAGTACATCTCCACTCCATGTACAAGTACCTCTCCGCTCAATGTACAAGTACATCTCCGCTCCATGTACCAGTACCTCTCCGCTCAATGTACAAGTACATCTCCGCTCCATGTACAAGTACCTCTCCGCTCAATGTACAAGTACCTCTCCGCTCAATGTACAAGTACATCTCCGCTCCATGTACCAGTACCTCTCCGCTCAATGTACAAGTACATCTGCGCTCCATGTAGGGCTGGGTATCGTTCAAAATTTTTCGATATCGATACCGTTTCGATACTTGGATTTCGATACCGGTTCCTGAACGATACTTTTTTCGATACCAATTTTTAGAAAAATCCATTTTAACAAAAATAAAACTGCATTACACATTGAAATTATTTTACAAATCTTTAGTTTCCCCCCATCTTAAGTTTTACAGCAGAAAAAAATAAAACCTACTGTATTTAACATAACTTTAAGTTCTCTAAACGTATTGCCGTCCCTACAAAAAATATTGGAGTACTACAAAGGAAAGAAATGTAGCTAAAACAAATAAATCAGTGGAATAGTTTTCAGTGCAAAACAGAGAGTTGCAAATCAGGGTTTAATGCTCACTGATGCAACAGAACTCTATTCTTGTACAAACTGATGAGATGGCTCCACTTCATGCATGGAAGACTAGTTGAGCATTGACTAGCCTATCAATATAGCCTTATATGCCACAAAGTGAATCGCATTTATATTCAACAAACTATCATGACATCAGCGTTTGTTAACGAGTTGCTAAAAATACATGGGCGATAACTGCCCGCTTGCACATAACGCTAATTAATTAAACATTAACGCTAGCGTTGCAGATCAGTGTGCTCACTGCTGCAACAGAACGTCATTCTTGTCAAATCTGACGAGACAGCTCAACTTCACTGACTAGCCAATCAATATAAATGAATCGCATTTACATTCAACAAACTATCATGACATCAGCGTTTGTTAACGAGTTGCTAAAAATACACAATGCCCGCTTGCGCATAACGTTACGGCGGCAATTAATTAAACGATCTAATGCTACAACTCACAGCCAGATGCATGGATTTGTCAGACTGAGGGATCTGATAACCGCTAACTTGCGGTAAGCTGAGCTGACCCACCTCTCAATTATTTCTCTTGTCTGTGGAAACCAGTCCGTGTTGTTTCTGTTTCTTTTCCTGCTTTTCATCATCTTCGCCATATGGTAATCCAGGATAGGAGTAGCTTGAGTGGCTAACTTCTTGTATACTATCCGCACCGCACGCCTGGCTCACAGTCACAACAAACACACCGGCTAAAGTGGGCGTAACGTTTCCTGCATGCCTCTACATGACAGCCAATCACCAGCCGTATTAGAGCGCGGCGTGCAAGCATGTCGCATGCTTATAGGCTCAATGACGCTGTTTTGTTTTGGTATCGAAAATTGGTATCGATTGACAAGGGAGGCTTCGATACCCCTTAGTATCGATGTTTCCATTTCGGTGCCAAGTAAGTATCGAAACTCGATACCCAGCCCTAGCTCCATGTACAAGTACCTCTCCGCTCAATGTACAAGTACCTCTCCGCTCAATGTACAAGTACCTCTCCGCTCCATGTACAAGTACCTCTCCGCTCCATGTACAAGTACCTCTCCGCTCCATGTACAAGTACATCTCTGCTCCATGTACAAGTACCTCTCCGCTCAATGTACAAGTACATCTCCGCTCCATGTACAAGTACCTCTCCGCTCCATGTACAAGTACATCTCCGCTCCATGTACAAGTACCTCTCCGCTCCATGTACAAGTACCTCTCCGCTCAATGTACAAGTACATCTCCGCTCCATGTACAAGTACATCTCTGCTCCATGTACAAGTACCTCTCCGCTCAATGTACAAGTACATCTCCGCTCCATGTACAAGTACCTCTCCGCTCCATGTACAAGTACCTCTCCGCTCCATGTACAAGTACCTCTCCGCTCCATGTACACGTACCTCTCCGCTCCATGTACAAGTACCTCTCCGCTCAATGTCAAGTGTCGACAGTACCTCTCCGCTCCATGTACAAATACCTCTCCGCTCTCATGTACAAGTACCTCTCCGCTCCATGTACAAGTACCTCTCCGCTCAATGTCAAGTGTCGACAGTACCTCTCCGCTCCATGTACAAATACCTCTCCGCTCCATGTACAAGTACCTCTCCGCTCTCATGTACAAGTACCTCTCCGCTCCATGTACAAGTAGCTCTCCGCTCAATGTACAAGTGTCGACAGTACCTTTCCGCTCCATGTACAAATACCTCTCCGCTCTCATGTACAAGTACCTCTCCGCTCCATGTACAAGTACCTCTCCGCTCAATGTACAAATACCTCTCCGCTCCATGTATAAGTACCTCTCCGCTCTATGTACAAGTACCTCTCCGCTCCATGTACAAGTACCTCTCCGCTCAATGTACAAATACCTCTCCGCTCCATGTACAAGTAGCTCTCCGCTGAATGTACAAGTGTCGACAGTACCTCTCCGCTCAATGTACAAGTATCTCTCCGCTCAATGTACAAATACCTCTCCGCTCCATGTACAAGTACCTCTCCGCTCAATGTCAAGTATCGACAGTACCTCTCCGCTCCATGTACAAGTACCTCTCCGCTGAATGTACAAGTGTCGACAGTACCTCTCCGCTCAATGTACAAGTACCTCTCCGCTCCATGTACAAGTACCTCTCCGCTCTCATGTACAAGTACCTCTCCGCTCCATGTACAAGTACCTCTCCGCTCAATGTACAAGTACCTCTGCGCTCCATGTACAAGTACCTCTCCGCTCAATGTACAAGTACCTCTCCGCTCAATGTACAAGTGTCGACAGTACCTCTCCGCTCCATGTACAAGTACCTCTCCGCTCAATGTACAAGTGTCGACAGTACCTCTACGCTCAATGTACAAGTGTCGACAGTACCTCTCCGCTCTCATGTACAAGTACCTCTCCGATCCATGTACAAGTACATCTCCGCTCCATGTACAAGTACATCTCCGCTCAATGTACAAGTACCTCTCCGCTCCTTGTACAAGTACCTCTCCGCTCCATGTACAAGTACCTCTCCGCTCCATGTACAAGTACCTCTCCGCTCCATGTACAAGTACCTCTCCGCTCAATGTACAAGTACCTCTCCGCTCCATGTACAAGTACCTCTCCGCTCAATGTACAAGTACCTCTCCGCTCCATGTACAAGTACCTCTCCGCTCCATGTACAAGTACCTCTCCGCTCCATGTACAAGTACCTCTCCGCTCAATGTCAAGTATCGACAGTACCTCTCCGCTCCATGTACAAGTACCTCTCCGCTGAATGTACAAGTGTCGACAGTACCTCTCCGCTCAATGTACAAGTACCTCTCCGCTCCATGTACAAGTACCTCTCCGCTCTCATGTACAAGTACCTCTCCGCTCCATGTACAAGTACCTCTCCGCTCAATGTACAAGTACCTCTGCGCTCCATGTACAAGTACCTCTCCGCTCAATGTACAAGTACCTCTCCGCTCAATGTACAAGTGTCGACAGTACCTCTCCGCTCCATGTACAAGTACCTCTCCGCTCAATGTACAAGTGTCGACAGTACCTCTACGCTCAATGTACAAGTGTCGACAGTACCTCTCCGCTCTCATGTACAAGTACCTCTCCGATCCATGTACAAGTACATCTCCGCTCCATGTACAAGTACATCTCCGCTCAATGTACAAGTACCTCTCCGCTCCATGTACAAGTACCTCTCCGCTCCATGTACAAGTACATCTCTGCTCCATGTACAAGTACCTCTCCGCTCAATGTACAAGTACATCTCCGCTCCATGTACAAGTACCTCTCCGCTCCATGTACAAGTACATCTCCGCTCCATGTACAAGTACCTCTCCGCTCCATGTACAAGTACCTCTCCGCTCAATGTACAAGTACATCTCCGCTCCATGTACAAGTACCTCTCCGCTCCATGTACAAGTACCTCTCCGCTCCATGTACAAGTACCTCTCCGCTCAATGTCAAGTATCGACAGTACCTCTCCGCTCCATGTACAAGTACCTCTCCGCTGAATGTACAAGTGTCGACAGTACCTCTCCGCTCAATGTACAAGTACCTCTCCGCTCCATGTACAAGTACCTCTCCGCTCTCATGTACAAGTACCTCTCCGCTCCATGTACAAGTACCTCTCCGCTCAATGTACAAGTACCTCTGCGCTCCATGTACAAGTACCTCTCCGCTCAATGTACAAGTACCTCTCCGCTCAATGTACAAGTGTCGACAGTACCTCTCCGCTCCATGTACAAGTACCTCTCCGCTCAATGTACAAGTGTCGACAGTACCTCTACGCTCAATGTACAAGTGTCGACAGTACCTCTCCGCTCTCATGTACAAGTACCTCTCCGATCCATGTACAAGTACATCTCCGCTCCATGTACAAGTACATCTCCGCTCAATGTACAAGTACCTCTCCGCTCAATGTACAAGTACCTCTCCGCTCCATGTACAAGTACCTCTCCGCTCAATGTACAAGTACCTCTCCGCTCCATGTACAAGTACCTCTCCGCTCTCATGTACAAGTACCTCTCCGCTCCATGTACAAGTACCTCTCCGCTCAATGTACAAGTACCTCTGCGCTCCATGTACAAGTACCTCTCCGCTCAATGTACAAGTACCTCTCCGCTCAATGTACAAGTGTCGACAGTACCTCTCCGCTCCATGTACAAGTACCTCTCCGCTCAATGTACAAGTGTCGACAGTACCTCTACGCTCAATGTACAAGTGTCGACAGTACCTCTCCGCTCTCATGTACAAGTACCTCTCCGATCCATGTACAAGTACATCTCCGCTCCATGTACAAGTACATCTCCGCTCAATGTACAAGTACCTCTCCGCTCCATGTACAAGTACCTCTCCGCTCCATGTACAAGTACATCTCTGCTCCATGTACAAGTACCTCTCCGCTCAATGTACAAGTACATCTCCGCTCCATGTACAAGTACCTCTCCGCTCCATGTACAAGTACATCTCCGCTCCATGTACAAGTACCTCTCCGCTCCATGTACAAGTACCTCTCCGCTCAATGTACAAGTACATCTCCGCTCCATGTACAAGTACCTCTCCGCTCCATGTACAAGTACATCTCCGCTCCATGTACAAGTACCTCTCCGCTCAATGTACAAGTACATCTCCGCTCCATGTACAAGTACATCTCCACTCCATGTACAAGTACCTCTCCGCTCAATGTACAAGTACATCTCTGCTCCATGTACCAGTACCTCTCCGCTCAATGTACAAGTACATCTCCACTCCATGTACAAGTACCTCTCCGCTCAATGTACAAGTACATCTCCGCTCCATGTACCAGTACCTCTCCGCTCAATGTACAAGTACATCTCCACTCCATGTACAAGTACCTCTCCGCTCAATGTACAAGTACATCTCCGCTCCATGTACCAGTACCTCTCCGCTCAATGTACAAGTACATCTCCGCTCCATGTACAAGTACCTCTCCGCTCAATGTACAAGTACCTCTCCGCTCAATGTACAAGTACATCTCCGCTCCATGTACCAGTACCTCTCCGCTCAATGTACAAGTACATCTGCGCTCCATGTAGGGCTGGGTATCGTTCAAAATTTTTCGATATCGATACCGTTTCGATACTTGGATTTCGATACCGGTTCCTGAACGATACTTTTTTCGATACCAATTTTTAGAAAAATCCATTTTAACAAAAATAAAACTGCATTACACATTGAAATTATTTTACAAATCTTTAGTTTCCCCCCATCTTAAGTTTTACAGCAGAAAAAAATAAAACCTACTGTATTTAACATAACTTTAAGTTCTCTAAACGTATTGCCGTCCCTACAAAAAATATTGGAGTACTACAAAGGAAAGAAATGTAGCTAAAACAAATAAATCAGTGGAATAGTTTTCAGTGCAAAACAGAGAGTTGCAAATCAGGGTTTAATGCTCACTGATGCAACAGAACTCTATTCTTGTACAAACTGATGAGATGGCTCCACTTCATGCATGGAAGACTAGTTGAGCATTGACTAGCCTATCAATATAGCCTTATATGCCACAAAGTGAATCGCATTTATATTCAACAAACTATCATGACATCAGCGTTTGTTAACGAGTTGCTAAAAATACATGGGCGATAACTGCCCGCTTGCACATAACGCTAATTAATTAAACATTAACGCTAGCGTTGCAGATCAGTGTGCTCACTGCTGCAACAGAACGTCATTCTTGTCAAATCTGACGAGACAGCTCAACTTCACTGACTAGCCAATCAATATAAATGAATCGCATTTACATTCAACAAACTATCATGACATCAGCGTTTGTTAACGAGTTGCTAAAAATACACAATGCCCGCTTGCGCATAACGTTACGGCGGCAATTAATTAAACGATCTAATGCTACAACTCACAGCCAGATGCATGGATTTGTCAGACTGAGGGATCTGATAACCGCTAACTTGCGGTAAGCTGAGCTGACCCACCTCTCAATTATTTCTCTTGTCTGTGGAAACCAGTCCGTGTTGTTTCTGTTTCTTTTCCTGCTTTTCATCATCTTCGCCATATGGTAATCCAGGATAGGAGTAGCTTGAGTGGCTAACTTCTTGTATACTATCCGCACCGCACGCCTGGCTCACAGTCACAACAAACACACCGGCTAAAGTGGGCGTAACGTTTCCTGCATGCCTCTACATGACAGCCAATCACCAGCCGTATTAGAGCGCGGCGTGCAAGCATGTCGCATGCTTATAGGCTCAATGACGCTGTTTTGTTTTGGTATCGAAAATTGGTATCGATTGACAAGGGAGGCTTCGATACCCCTTAGTATCGATGTTTCCATTTCGGTGCCAAGTAAGTATCGAAACTCGATACCCAGCCCTAGCTCCATGTACAAGTACCTCTCCGCTCAATGTACAAGTACCTCTCCGCTCAATGTACAAGTACCTCTCCGCTCCATGTACAAGTACCTCTCCGCTCCATGTACAAGTACCTCTCCGCTCCATGTACAAGTACATCTCTGCTCCATGTACAAGTACCTCTCCGCTCAATGTACAAGTACATCTCCGCTCCATGTACAAGTACCTCTCCGCTCCATGTACAAGTACATCTCCGCTCCATGTACAAGTACCTCTCCGCTCCATGTACAAGTACCTCTCCGCTCAATGTACAAGTACATCTCCGCTCCATGTACAAGTACATCTCTGCTCCATGTACAAGTACCTCTCCGCTCAATGTACAAGTACATCTCCGCTCCATGTACAAGTACCTCTCCGCTCCATGTACAAGTACCTCTCCGCTCCATGTACAAGTACCTCTCCGCTCCATGTACAAGTACCTCTCCGCTCCATGTACAAGTACCTCTCCGCTCAATGTCAAGTGTCGACAGTACCTCTCCGCTCCATGTACAAATACCTCTCCGCTCTCATGTACAAGTACCTCTCCGCTCCATGTACAAGTACCTCTCCGCTCAATGTCAAGTGTCGACAGTACCTCTCCGCTCCATGTACAAATACCTCTCCGCTCCATGTACAAGTACCTCTCCGCTCTCATGTACAAGTACCTCTCCGCTCCATGTACAAGTAGCTCTCCGCTCAATGTACAAGTGTCGACAGTACCTTTCCGCTCCATGTACAAATACCTCTCCGCTCTCATGTACAAGTACCTCTCCGCTCCATGTACAAGTACCTCTCCGCTCAATGTACAAATACCTCTCCGCTCCATGTATAAGTACCTCTCCGCTCTATGTACAAGTACCTCTCCGCTCCATGTACAAGTACCTCTCCGCTCAATGTACAAATACCTCTCCGCTCCATGTACAAGTAGCTCTCCGCTGAATGTACAAGTGTCGACAGTACCTCTCCGCTCAATGTACAAGTACCTCTCCGCTCAATGTACAAATACCTCTCCGCTCCATGTACAAGTACCTCTCCGCTCAATGTCAAGTATCGACAGTACCTCTCCGCTCCATGTACAAGTACCTCTCCGCTGAATGTACAAGTGTCGACAGTACCTCTCCGCTCAATGTACAAGTACCTCTCCGCTCCATGTACAAGTACCTCTCCGCTCTCATGTACAAGTACCTCTCCGCTCCATGTACAAGTACCTCTCCGCTCAATGTACAAGTACCTCTGCGCTCCATGTACAAGTACCTCTCCGCTCAATGTACAAGTACCTCTCCGCTCAATGTACAAGTGTCGACAGTACCTCTCCGCTCCATGTACAAGTACCTCTCCGCTCAATGTACAAGTGTCGACAGTACCTCTACGCTCAATGTACAAGTGTCGACAGTACCTCTCCGCTCTCATGTACAAGTACCTCTCCGATCCATGTACAAGTACCTCTCCGCTCAATGTACAAGTACCTCTGCGCTCCATGTACAAGTACCTCTCCGCTCAATGTACAAGTACCTCTCCGCTCAATGTACAAGTGTCGACAGTACCTCTCCGCTCCATGTACAAGTACCTCTCCGCTCAATGTACAAGTGTCGACAGTACCTCTACGCTCAATGTACAAGTGTCGACAGTACCTCTCCGCTCTCATGTACAAGTACCTCTCCGATCCATGTACAAGTACATCTCCGCTCCATGTACAAGTACATCTCCGCTCAATGTACAAGTACCTCTCCGCTCCATGTACAAGTACCTCTCCGCTCCATGTACAAGTACCTCTCCGCTCCATGTACAAGTACCTCTCCGCTCCATGTACAAGTACCTCTCCGCTCAATGTACAAGTACCTCTCCGCTCCATGTACAAGTACCTCTCCGCTCAATGTACAAGTACCTCTCCGCTCCATGTACAAGTACCTCTCCGCTCCATGTACAAGTACCTCTCCGCTCCATGTACAAGTACCTCTCCGCTCCATGTACAAGTACATCTCTGCTCCATGTACAAGTACCTCTCCGCTCAATGTACAAGTACATCTCCGCTCCATGTACAAGTACCTCTCCGCTCCATGTACAAGTACATCTCCGCTCCATGTACAAGTACCTCTCCGCTCCATGTACAAGTACCTCTCCGCTCAATGTACAAGTACATCTCCGCTCCATGTACAAGTACATCTCTGCTCCATGTACAAGTACCTCTCCGCTCAATGTACAAGTACATCTCCGCTCCATGTACAAGTACCTCTCCGCTCCATGTACAAGTACCTCTCCGGTCCATGTACAAGTACCTCTCCGCTCCATGTACAAGTACCTCTCCGCTCCATGTACAAGTACCTCTCCGCTCAATGTCAAGTGTCGACAGTACCTCTCCGCTCCATGTACAAATACCTCTCCGCTCTCATGTACAAGTACCTCTCCGCTCCATGTACAAGTACCTCTCCGCTCAATGTCAAGTGTCGACAGTACCTCTCCGCTCCATGTACAAATACCTCTCCGCTCCATGTACAAGTACCTCTCCGCTCTCATGTACAAGTACCTCTCCGCTCCATGTACAAGTAGCTCTCCGCTCAATGTACAAGTGTCGACAGTACCTTTCCGCTCCATGTACAAATACCTCTCCGCTCTCATGTACAAGTACCTCTCCGCTCCATGTACAAGTACCTCTCCGCTCAATGTACAAATACCTCTCCGCTCCATGTATAAGTACCTCTCCGCTCTATGTACAAGTACCTCTCCGCTCCATGTACAAGTACCTCTCCGCTCAATGTACAAATACCTCTCCGCTCCATGTACAAGTAGCTCTCCGCTGAATGTACAAGTGTCGACAGTACCTCTCCGCTCAATGTACAAGTAC
Source organism: Poromitra crassiceps (assembly GCF_964638095.1). Taxonomy (NCBI): domain Eukaryota; kingdom Metazoa; phylum Chordata; class Actinopteri; order Beryciformes; family Melamphaidae; genus Poromitra; species Poromitra crassiceps. The sequence continues at coordinate 810,011 of NW_028152251.1, forward strand.
CTCTCCGCTCAATGTACAAATACCTCTCCGCTCCATGTACAAGTACCTCTCCGCTCAATGTCAAGTATCGACAGTACCTCTCCGCTCCATGTACAAGTACCTCTCCGCTGAATGTACAAGTGTCGACAGTACCTCTCCGCTCAATGTACAAGTACCTCTCCGCTCCATGTACAAGTACCTCTCCGCTCTCATGTACAAGTACCTCTCCGCTCCATGTACAAGTACCTCTCCGCTCAATGTACAAGTACCTCTGCGCTCCATGTACAAGTACCTCTCCGCTCAATGTACAAGTACCTCTCCGCTCAATGTACAAGTGTCGACAGTACCTCTCCGCTCCATGTACAAGTACCTCTCCGCTCAATGTACAAGTGTCGACAGTACCTCTACGCTCAATGTACAAGTGTCGACAGTACCTCTCCGCTCTCATGTACAAGTACCTCTCCGATCCATGTACAAGTACATCTCCGCTCCATGTACAAGTACATCTCCGCTCAATGTACAAGTACCTCTCCGCTCCATGTACAAGTACCTCTCCGCTCCATGTACAAGTACCTCTCCGCTCCATGTACAAGTACCTCTCCGCTCCATGTACAAGTACCTCTCCGCTCAATGTACAAGTACCTCTCCGCTCCATGTACAAGTACCTCTCCGCTCAATGTACAAGTACCTCTCCGCTCCATGTACAAGTACCTCTCCGCTCCATGTACAAGTACCTCTCCGCTCCATGTACAAGTACATCTCTGCTCCATGTACAAGTACCTCTCCGCTCAATGTACAAGTACATCTCCGCTCCATGTACAAGTACCTCTCCGCTCCATGTACAAGTACATCTCCGCTCCATGTACAAGTACCTCTCCGCTCCATGTACAAGTACCTCTCCGCTCAATGTACAAGTACATCTCCGCTCCATGTACAAGTACATCTCTGCTCCATGTACAAGTACCTCTCCGCTCAATGTACAAGTACATCTCCGCTCCATGTACAAGTACCTCTCCGCTCCATGTACAAGTACCTCTCCGGTCCATGTACAAGTACCTCTCCGCTCCATGTACAAGTACCTCTCCGCTCCATGTACAAGTACCTCTCCGCTCAATGTCAAGTGTCGACAGTACCTCTCCGCTCCATGTACAAATACCTCTCCGCTCTCATGTACAAGTACCTCTCCGCTCCATGTACAAGTACCTCTCCGCTCAATGTCAAGTGTCGACAGTACCTCTCCGCTCCATGTACAAATACCTCTCCGCTCCATGTACAAGTACCTCTCCGCTCTCATGTACAAGTACCTCTCCGCTCCATGTACAAGTAGCTCTCCGCTCAATGTACACGTGTCGACAGTACCTTTCCGCTCCATGTACAAATACCTCTCCGCTCTCATGTACAAGTACCTTTCCGCTCCATGTACAAATACCTCTCCGCTCAATGTACAAATACCTCTCCGCTCCATGTATAAGTACCTCTCCGCTCTATGTACAAGTACCTCTCCGCTCCATGTACAAGTACCTCTCCGCTCAATGTACAAATACCTCTCCGCTCCATGTACAAGTAGCTCTCCGCTGAATGTACAAGTGTCGACAGTACCTCTCCGCTCAATGTACAAGTACCTCTCCGCTCAATGTACAAATACCTCTCCGCTCCATGTACAAGTACCTCTCCGCTCAATGTCAAGTATCGACAGTACCTCTCCGCTCCATGTACAAGTACCTCTCCGCTGAATGTACAAGTGTCGACAGTACCTCTCCGCTCAATGTACAAGTACCTCTCCGCTCCATGTACAAGTACCTCTCCGCTCTCATGTACAAGTACCTCTCCGCTCCATGTACAAGTACCTCTCCGCTCAATGTACAAGTACCTCTGCGCTCCATGTACAAGTACCTCTCCGCTCAATGTACAAGTACCTCTCCGCTCAATGTACAAGTGTCGACAGTACCTCTCCGCTCCATGTACAAGTACCTCTCCGCTCAATGTACAAGTGTCGACAGTACCTCTACGCTCAATGTACAAGTACCTCTCCGCTGAATGTACAAGTGTCGACAGTACCTATCCGCTCTCATGTACAAGTACCTCTCCGATCCATGTACAAGTACATCTCCGCTCCATGTACAAGTACATCTCCGCTCAATGTACAAGTACCTCTCCGCTCCATGTACAAGTACCTCTCCGCTCCATGTACAAGTACCTCTCCGCTCCATGTACAAGTACCTCTCCGCTCCATGTACAAGTACCTCTCCGCTCAATGTACAAGTACCTCTCCGCTCCATGTACAAGTACCTCTCCGCTCAATGTACAAGTACCTCTCCGCTCCATGTACAAGTACCTCTCCGCTCCATGTACAAGTACCTCTCCGCTCCATGTACAAGTACCTCTCCGCTCAATGTCAAGTATCGACAGTACCTCTCCGCTCCATGTACAAGTACCTCTCCGCTGAATGTACAAGTGTCGACAGTACCTCTCCGCTCAATGTACAAGTACCTCTCCGCTCCATGTACAAGTACCTCTCCGCTCTCATGTACAAGTACCTCTCCGCTCCATGTACAAGTACCTCTCCGCTCAATGTACAAGTACCTCTGCGCTCCATGTACAAGTACCTCTCCGCTCAATGTACAAGTACCTCTCCGCTCAATGTACAAGTGTCGACAGTACCTCTCCGCTCCATGTACAAGTACCTCTCCGCTCAATGTACAAGTGTCGACAGTACCTCTACGCTCAATGTACAAGTGTCGACAGTACCTCTCCGCTCTCATGTACAAGTACCTCTCCGATCCATGTACAAGTACATCTCCGCTCCATGTACAAGTACATCTCCGCTCAATGTACAAGTACCTCTCCGCTCCATGTACAAGTACCTCTCCGCTCCATGTACAAGTACCTCTCCGCTCCATGTACAAGTACCTCTCCGCTCCATGTACAAGTACCTCTCCGCTCAATGTACAAGTACCTCTCCGCTCCATGTACAAGTACCTCTCCGCTCCATGTACAAGTACCTCTCCGCTCCATGTACAAGTACCTCTCCGCTCAATGTACAAGTACCTCTCCGCTCCATGTACAAGTACCTCTCCGCTCCATGTACAAGTACCTCTCCGCTCCATGTACAAGTACCTCTCCGCTCAATGTACAAGTACCTCTCCGCTCCCTGTACAAGTACATCTCCGCTCCATGTACAAGTACCTCTCCGCTCCATGTACAAGTACCTCTCCGCTCAATGTACAAGTGTCGACAGTACCTCTCCGCTCCATGTACAAGTACCTCTCCGCTCCATGTACAAGTACCTCTCCGCTCAATGTACAAGTGTCGACAGTACCTCTCCGCTCCATCTACAAGTACCTCTCCGCTCAATGTACAAGTACCTCTCCGCTGAATGTACAAGTACCTCTCCGCTCCATGTACAAGTACCTCTCCGCTCCATGTACAAATACCTCTCCGCTCTCATGTACAAGTACCTCTCCGCTCCATGTACAAGTAGCTCTCCGCTCAATGTACAAGTGTCGACAGTACCTTTCCGCTCCATGTACAAATACCTCTCCGCTCTCATGTACAAGTACCTCTCCGCTCCATGTACAAGTACCTCTCCGCTCAATGTACAAATACCTCTCCGCTCCATGTATAAGTACCTCTCCGCTCTATGTACAAGTACCTCTCCGCTCCATGTACAAGTACCTCTCCGCTCAATGTACAAATACCTCTCCGCTCCATGTACAAGTAGCTCTCCGCTGAATGTACAAGTGTCGACAGTACCTCTCCGCTCAATGTACAAGTACCTCTCCGCTCAATGTACAAATACCTCTCCGCTCCATGTACAAGTACCTCTCCGCTCAATGTCAAGTATCGACAGTACCTCTCCGCTCCATGTACAAGTACCTCTCCGCTGAATGTACAAGTGTCGACAGTACCTCTCCGCTCAATGTACAAGTACCTCTCCGCTCCATGTACAAGTACCTCTCCGCTCTCATGTACAAGTACCTCTCCGCTCCATGTACAAGTACCTCTCCGCTCAATGTACAAGTACCTCTGCGCTCCATGTACAAGTACCTCTCCGCTCAATGTACAAGTACCTCTCCGCTCAATGTACAAGTGTCGACAGTACCTCTCCGCTCCATGTACAAGTACCTCTCCGCTCAATGTACAAGTGTCGACAGTACCTCTACGCTCAATGTACAAGTACCTCTCCGCTGAATGTACAAGTGTCGACAGTACCTCTCCGCTCTCATGTACAAGTACCTCTCCGATCCATGTACAAGTACATCTCCGCTCCATGTACAAGTACATCTCCGCTCAATGTACAAGTACCTCTCCGCTCCATGTACAAGTACCTCTCCGCTCCATGTACAAGTACCTCTCCGCTCCATGTACAAGTACCTCTGCGCTCCATGTACAAGTACCTCTCCGCTCAATGTACAAGTACCTCTCCGCTCAATGTACAAGTGTCGACAGTACCTCTCCGCTCCATGTACAAGTACCTCTCCGCTCAATGTACAAGTGTCGACAGTACCTCTACGCTCAATGTACAAGTACCTCTCCGCTGAATGTACAAGTGTCGACAGTACCTCTCCGCTCTCATGTACAAGTACCTCTCCGATCCATGTACAAGTACATCTCCGCTCCATGTACAAGTACATCTCCGCTCAATGTACAAGTACCTCTCCGCTCCATGTACAAGTACCTCTCCGCTCCATGTACAAGTACCTCTCCGCTCCATGTACAAGTACCTCTCCGCTCAATGTACAAGTACCTCTCCGCTCCATGTACAAGTACCTCTCCGCTCAATGTACAAGTACCTCTCCGCTCCATGTACAAGTACCTCTCCGCTCCATGTACAAGTACCTCTCCGCTCCATGTACAAGTACCTCTCCGCTCAATGTCAAGTATCGACAGTACCTCTCCGCTCCATGTACAAGTACCTCTCCGCTGAATGTACAAGTGTCGACAGTACCTCTCCGCTCAATGTACAAGTACCTCTCCGCTCCATGTACAAGTACCTCTCCGCTCTCATGTACAAGTACCTCTCCGCTCCATGTACAAGTACCTCTCCGCTCAATGTACAAGTACCTCTGCGCTCCATGTACAAGTACCTCTCCGCTCAATGTACAAGTACCTCTCCGCTCAATGTACAAGTGTCGACAGTACCTCTCCGCTCCATGTACAAGTACCTCTCCGCTCAATGTACAAGTGTCGACAGTACCTCTACGCTCAATGTACAAGTGTCGACAGTACCTCTCCGCTCTCATGTACAAGTACCTCTCCGATCCATGTACAAGTACATCTCCGCTCCATGTACAAGTACATCTCCGCTCAATGTACAAGTACCTCTCCGCTCCATGTACAAGTACCTCTCCGCTCCATGTACAAGTACCTCTCCGCTCCATGTACAAGTACCTCTCCGCTCCATGTACAAGTACCTCTCCGCTCAATGTACAAGTACCTCTCCGCTCCATGTACAAGTACCTCTCCGCTCCATGTACAAGTACCTCTCCGCTCCATGTACAAGTACCTCTCCGCTCAATGTACAAGTACCTCTCCGCTCCATGTACAAGTACCTCTCCGCTCCATGTACAAGTACCTCTCCGCTCCATGTACAAGTACCTCTCCGCTCAATGTACAAGTACCTCTCCGCTCCCTGTACAAGTACATCTCCGCTCCATGTACAAGTACCTCTCCGCTCCATGTACAAGTACCTCTCCGCTCAATGTACAAGTGTCGACAGTACCTCTCCGCTCCATGTACAAGTACCTCTCCGCTCCATGTACAAGTACCTCTCCGCTCAATGTACAAGTGTCGACAGTACCTCTCCGCTCCATCTACAAGTACCTCTCCGCTCAATGTACAAGTACCTCTCCGCTGAATGTACAAGTACCTCTCCGCTCCATGTACAAGTACCTCTCCGCTCCATGTACAAATACCTCTCCGCTCTCATGTACAAGTACCTCTCCGCTCCATGTACAAGTAGCTCTCCGCTCAATGTACAAGTGTCGACAGTACCTTTCCGCTCCATGTACAAATACCTCTCCGCTCTCATGTACAAGTACCTCTCCGCTCCATGTACAAGTACCTCTCCGCTCAATGTACAAATACCTCTCCGCTCCATGTATAAGTACCTCTCCGCTCTATGTACAAGTACCTCTCCGCTCCATGTACAAGTACCTCTCCGCTCAATGTACAAATACCTCTCCGCTCCATGTACAAGTAGCTCTCCGCTGAATGTACAAGTGTCGACAGTACCTCTCCGCTCAATGTACAAGTACCTCTCCGCTCAATGTACAAATACCTCTCCGCTCCATGTACAAGTACCTCTCCGCTCAATGTCAAGTATCGACAGTACCTCTCCGCTCCATGTACAAGTACCTCTCCGCTGAATGTACAAGTGTCGACAGTACCTCTCCGCTCAATGTACAAGTACCTCTCCGCTCCATGTACAAGTACCTCTCCGCTCTCATGTACAAGTACCTCTCCGCTCCATGTACAAGTACCTCTCCGCTCAATGTACAAGTACCTCTGCGCTCCATGTACAAGTACCTCTCCGCTCAATGTACAAGTACCTCTCCGCTCAATGTACAAGTGTCGACAGTACCTCTCCGCTCCATGTACAAGTACCTCTCCGCTCAATGTACAAGTGTCGACAGTACCTCTACGCTCAATGTACAAGTACCTCTCCGCTGAATGTACAAGTGTCGACAGTACCTCTCCGCTCTCATGTACAAGTACCTCTCCGATCCATGTACAAGTACATCTCCGCTCCATGTACAAGTACATCTCCGCTCAATGTACAAGTACCTCTCCGCTCCATGTACAAGTACCTCTCCGCTCCATGTACAAGTACCTCTCCGCTCCATGTACAAGTACCTCTCCGCTCCATGTACAAGTACCTCTCCGCTCAATGTACAAGTACCTCTCCGCTCCATGTACAAGTACCTCTCCGCTCAATGTACAAGTACCTCTCCGCTCCATGTACAAGTACCTCTCCGCTCCATGTACAAGTACCTCTCCGCTCCATGTACAAGTACCTCTCCGCTCAATGTCAAGTATCGACAGTACCTCTCCGCTCCATGTACAAGTACCTCTCCGCTGAATGTACAAGTGTCGACAGTACCTCTCCGCTCAATGTACAAGTACCTCTCCGCTCCATGTACAAGTACCTCTCCGCTCTCATGTACAAGTACCTCTCCGCTCCATGTACAAGTACCTCTCCGCTCAATGTACAAGTACCTCTGCGCTCCATGTACAAGTACCTCTCCGCTCAATGTACAAGTACCTCTCCGCTCAATGTACAAGTGTCGACAGTACCTCTCCGCTCCATGTACAAGTACCTCTCCGCTCAATGTACAAGTGTCGACAGTACCTCTACGCTCAATGTACAAGTGTCGACAGTACCTCTCCGCTCTCATGTACAAGTACCTCTCCGATCCATGTACAAGTACATCTCCGCTCCATGTACAAGTACATCTCCGCTCAATGTACAAGTACCTCTCCGCTCCATGTACAAGTACCTCTCCGCTCCATGTACAAGTACCTCTCCGCTCCATGTACAAGTACCTCTCCGCTCCATGTACAAGTACCTCTCCGCTCAATGTACAAGTACCTCTCCGCTCCATGTACAAGTACCTCTCCGCTCCATGTACAAGTACCTCTCCGCTCCATGTACAAGTACCTCTCCGCTCAATGTCAAGTATCGACAGTACCTCTCCGCTCCATGTACAAGTACCTCTCCGCTGAATGTACAAGTGTCGACAGTACCTCTCCGCTCAATGTACAAGTACCTCTCCGCTCCATGTACAAGTACCTCTCCGCTCAATGTACAAGTACCTCTGCGCTCCATGTACAAGTACCTCTCCGCTCAATGTACAAGTACCTCTCCGCTCAATGTACAAGTGTCGACAGTACCTCTCCGCTCCATGTACAAGTACCTCTCCGCTCAATGTACAAGTGTCGACAGTACCTCTACGCTCAATGTACAAGTGTCGACAGTACCTCTCCGCTCTCATGTACAAGTACCTCTCCGATCCATGTACAAGTACATCTCCGCTCCATGTACAAGTACATCTCCGCTCAATGTACAAGTACCTCTCCGCTCCATGTACAAGTACCTCTCCGCTCCATGTACAAGTACCTCTCCGCTCCATGTACAAGTACCTCTCCGCTCCATGTACAAGTACCTCTCCGCTCAATGTACAAGTACCTCTCCGCTCCATGTACAAGTACCTCTCCGCTCCATGTACAAGTACCTCTCCGCTCCATGTACAAGTACCTCTCCGCTCAATGTACAAGTACCTCTCCGCTCCATGTACAAGTACCTCTCCGCTCCATGTACAAGTACCTCTCCGCTCCATGTACAAGTACCTCTCCGCTCAATGTACAAGTACCTCTCCGCTCCCTGTACAAGTACATCTCCGCTCCATGTACAAGTACCTCTCCGCTCCATGTACAAGTACCTCTCCGCTCAATGTACAAGTGTCGACAGTACCTCTCCGCTCCATGTACAAGTACCTCTCCGCTCCATGTACAAGTACCTCTCCGCTCAATGTACAAGTGTCGACAGTACCTCTCCGCTCCATCTACAAGTACCTCTCCGCTCAATGTACAAGTACCTCTCCGCTGAATGTACAAGTACCTCTCCGCTCCATGTACAAGTACCTCTCCGCTCCATGTACAAATACCTCTCCGCTCTCATGTACAAGTACCTCTCCGCTCCATGTACAAGTAGCTCTCCGCTCAATGTACAAGTGTCGACAGTACCTTTCCGCTCCATGTACAAATACCTCTCCGCTCTCATGTACAAGTACCTCTCCGCTCCATGTACAAGTACCTCTCCGCTCAATGTACAAATACCTCTCCGCTCCATGTATAAGTACCTCTCCGCTCTATGTACAAGTACCTCTCCGCTCCATGTACAAGTACCTCTCCGCTCAATGTACAAATACCTCTCCGCTCCATGTACAAGTAGCTCTCCGCTGAATGTACAAGTGTCGACAGTACCTCTCCGCTCAATGTACAAGTACCTCTCCGCTCAATGTACAAATACCTCTCCGCTCCATGTACAAGTACCTCTCCGCTCAATGTCAAGTATCGACAGTACCTCTCCGCTCCATGTACAAGTACCTCTCCGCTGAATGTACAAGTGTCGACAGTACCTCTCCGCTCAATGTACAAGTACCTCTCCGCTCCATGTACAAGTACCTCTCCGCTCTCATGTACAAGTACCTCTCCGCTCCATGTACAAGTACCTCTCCGCTCAATGTACAAGTACCTCTGCGCTCCATGTACAAGTACCTCTCCGCTCAATGTACAAGTACCTCTCCGCTCAATGTACAAGTGTCGACAGTACCTCTCCGCTCCATGTACAAGTACCTCTCCGCTCAATGTACAAGTGTCGACAGTACCTCTACGCTCAATGTACAAGTACCTCTCCGCTGAATGTACAAGTGTCGACAGTACCTCTCCGCTCTCATGTACAAGTACCTCTCCGATCCATGTACAAGTACATCTCCGCTCCATGTACAAGTACATCTCCGCTCAATGTACAAGTACCTCTCCGCTCCATGTACAAGTACCTCTCCGCTCCATGTACAAGTACCTCTCCGCTCCATGTACAAGTACCTCTCCGCTCCATGTACAAGTACCTCTCCGCTCAATGTACAAGTACCTCTCCGCTCCATGTACAAGTACCTCTCCGCTCAATGTACAAGTACCTCTCCGCTCCATGTACAAGTACCTCTCCGCTCCATGTACAAGTACCTCTCCGCTCCATGTACAAGTACCTCTCCGCTCAATGTCAAGTATCGACAGTACCTCTCCGCTCCATGTACAAGTACCTCTCCGCTGAATGTACAAGTGTCGACAGTACCTCTCCGCTCAATGTACAAGTACCTCTCCGCTCCATGTACAAGTACCTCTCCGCTCTCATGTACAAGTACCTCTCCGCTCCATGTACAAGTACCTCTCCGCTCAATGTACAAGTACCTCTGCGCTCCATGTACAAGTACCTCTCCGCTCAATGTACAAGTACCTCTCCGCTCAATGTACAAGTGTCGACAGTACCTCTCCGCTCCATGTACAAGTACCTCTCCGCTCAATGTACAAGTGTCGACAGTACCTCTACGCTCAATGTACAAGTGTCGACAGTACCTCTCCGCTCTCATGTACAAGTACCTCTCCGATCCATGTACAAGTACATCTCCGCTCCATGTACAAGTACATCTCCGCTCAATGTACAAGTACCTCTCCGCTCCATGTACAAGTACCTCTCCGCTCCATGTACAAGTACCTCTCCGCTCCATGTACAAGTACCTCTCCGCTCCATGTACAAGTACCTCTCCGCTCAATGTACAAGTACCTCTCCGCTCCATGTACAAGTACCTCTCCGCTCCATGTACAAGTACCTCTCCGCTCCATGTACAAGTACCTCTCCGCTCAATGTCAAGTATCGACAGTACCTCTCCGCTCCATGTACAAGTACCTCTCCGCTGAATGTACAAGTGTCGACAGTACCTCTCCGCTCAATGTACAAGTACCTCTCCGCTCCATGTACAAGTACCTCTCCGCTCTCATGTACAAGTACCTCTCCGCTCCATGTACAAGTACCTCTCCGCTCAATGTACAAGTACCTCTGCGCTCCATGTACAAGTACCTCTCCGCTCAATGTACAAGTACCTCTCCGCTCAATGTACAAGTGTCGACAGTACCTCTCCGCTCCATGTACAAGTACCTCTCCGCTCAATGTACAAGTGTCGACAGTACCTCTACGCTCAATGTACAAGTGTCGACAGTACCTCTCCGCTCTCATGTACAAGTACCTCTCCGATCCATGTACAAGTACATCTCCGCTCCATGTACAAGTACATCTCCGCTCAATGTACAAGTACCTCTCCGCTCCATGTACAAGTACCTCTCCGCTCCATGTACAAGTACCTCTCCGCTCCATGTACAAGTACCTCTCCGCTCCATGTACAAGTACCTCTCCGCTCAATGTACAAGTACCTCTCCGCTCCATGTACAAGTACCTCTCCGCTCCATGTACAAGTACCTCTCCGCTCCATGTACAAGTACCTCTCCGCTCAATGTACAAGTACCTCTCCGCTCCATGTACAAGTACCTCTCCGCTCCATGTACAAGTACCTCTCCGCTCCATGTACAAGTACCTCTCCGCTCAATGTACAAGTACCTCTCCGCTCCCTGTACAAGTACATCTCCGCTCCATGTACAAGTACCTCTCCGCTCCATGTACAAGTACCTCTCCGCTCAATGTACAAGTGTCGACAGTACCTCTCCGCTCCATGTACAAGTACCTCTCCGCTCCATGTACAAGTACCTCTCCGCTCAATGTACAAGTGTCGACAGTACCTCTCCGCTCCATCTACAAGTACCTCTCCGCTCAATGTACAAGTACCTCTCCGCTGAATGTACAAGTACCTCTCCGCTCCATGTACAAGTACCTCTCCGCTCCATGTACAAATACCTCTCCGCTCTCATGTACAAGTACCTCTCCGCTCCATGTACAAGTAGCTCTCCGCTCAATGTACAAGTGTCGACAGTACCTTTCCGCTCCATGTACAAATACCTCTCCGCTCTCATGTACAAGTACCTCTCCGCTCCATGTACAAGTACCTCTCCGCTCAATGTACAAATACCTCTCCGCTCCATGTATAAGTACCTCTCCGCTCTATGTACAAGTACCTCTCCGCTCCATGTACAAGTACCTCTCCGCTCAATGTACAAATACCTCTCCGCTCCATGTACAAGTAGCTCTCCGCTGAATGTACAAGTGTCGACAGTACCTCTCCGCTCAATGTACAAGTATCTCTCCGCTCAATGTACAAATACCTCTCCGCTCCATGTACAAGTACCTCTCCGCTCAATGTCAAGTATCGACAGTACCTCCCCGCTCCATGTACAAGTACCTCTCCGCTGAATGTACAAGTGTCGACAGTACCTCTCCGCTCAATGTACAAGTACCTCTCCGCTCCATGTACAAGTACCTCTCCGCTCTCATGTACAAGTACCTCTCCGCTCCATGTACAAGTACCTCTCCGCTCAATGTACAAGTACCTCTGCGCTCCATGTACAAGTACCTCTCCGCTCAATGTACAAGTACCTCTCCGCTCAATGTACAAGTGTCGACAGTACCTCTCCGCTCCATGTACAAGTACCTCTCCGCTCAATGTACAAGTGTCGACAGTACCTCTACGCTCAATGTACAAGTGTCGACAGTACCTCTCCGCTCTCATGTACAAGTACCTCTCCGATCCATGTACAAGTACATCTCCGCTCCATGTACAAGTACATCTCCGCTCAATGTACAAGTACCTCTCCGCTCCTTGTACAAGTACCTCTCCGCTCCATGTACAAGTACCTCTCCGCTCCATGTACAAGTACCTCTCCGCTCCATGTACAAGTACCTCTCCGCTCAATGTACAAGTACCTCTCCGCTCCATGTACAAGTACCTCTCCGCTCAATGTACAAGTACCTCTCCGCTCCATGTACAAGTACCTCTCCGCTCCATGTACAAGTACCTCTCCGCTCCATGTACAAGTACCTCTCCGCTCAATGTCAAGTATCGACAGTACCTCTCCGCTCCATGTACAAGTACCTCTCCGCTGAATGTACAAGTGTCGACAGTACCTCTCCGCTCAATGTACAAGTACCTCTCCGCTCCATGTACAAGTACCTCTCCGCTCTCATGTACAAGTACCTCTCCGCTCCATGTAAAAGTACCTCTCCGCTCAATGTACAAGTACCTCTGCGCTCCATGTACAAGTACCTCTCCGCTCAATGTACAAGTACCTCTCCGCTCAATGTACAAGTGTCGACAGTACCTCTCCGCTCCATGTACAAGTACCTCTCCGCTCAATGTACAAGTGTCGACAGTACCTCTACGCTCAATGTACAAGTGTCGACAGTACCTCTCCGCTCTCATGTACAAGTACCTCTCCGATCCATGTACAAGTACATCTCCGCTCCATGTACAAGTACATCTCCGCTCAATGTACAAGTACCTCTCCGCTCCATGTACAAGTACCTCTCCGCTCCATGTACAAGTACATCTCTGCTCCATGTACAAGTACCTCTCCGCTCAATGTACAAGTACATCTCCGCTCCATGTACAAGTACCTCTCCGCTCCATGTACAAGTACATCTCCGCTCCATGTACAAGTACCTCTCCGCTCAATGTACAAGTACATCTCCGCTCCATGTACAAGTACATCTCCGCTCCATGTACAAGTACCTCTCCGCTCCATGTAGAAGTACCTCTCCGCTCCATGTACAAGTACCTCTCCGCTCAATGTACAAGTACATCTCCGCTCCATGTACAAGTACATCTCTGCTCCATGTACAAGTACCTCTCCGCTCAATGTACAAGTACATCTCCGCTCCATGTACAAGTACATCTCCGCTCCATGTACAAGTACCTCTCCGCTCCATGTACAAGTACCTCTCCGCTCCATGTACACGTACCTCTCCGCTCCATGTACAAGTACCTCTCCGCTCAATGTCAAGTGTCGACAGTACCTCTCCGCTCCATGTACAAATACCTCTCCGCTCTCATGTACAAGTACCTCTCCGCTCCATGTACAAGTACCTCTCCGCTCAATGTCAAGTGTCGACAGTACCTCTCCGCTCCATGTACAAATACCTCTCCGCTCCATGTACAAGTACCTCTCCGCTCTCATGTACAAGTACCTCTCCGCTCCATGTACAAGTAGCTCTCCGCTCAATGTACAAGTGTCGACAGTACCTTTCCGCTCCATGTACAAATACCTCTCCGCTCTCATGTACAAGTACCTCTCCGCTCCATGTACAAGTACCTCTCCGCTCAATGTACAAATACCTCTCCGCTCCATGTATAAGTACCTCTCCGCTCTATGTACAAGTACCTCTCCGCTCCATGTACAAGTACCTCTCCGCTCAATGTACAAATACCTCTCCGCTCCATGTACAAGTAGCTCTCCGCTGAATGTACAAGTGTCGACAGTACCTCTCCGCTCAATGTACAAGTATCTCTCCGCTCAATGTACAAATACCTCTCCGCTCCATGTACAAGTACCTCTCCGCTCAATGTCAAGTATCGACAGTACCTCTCCGCTCCATGTACAAGTACCTCTCCGCTGAATGTACAAGTGTCGACAGTACCTCTCCGCTCAATGTACAAGTACCTCTCCGCTCCATGTACAAGTACCTCTCCGCTCTCATGTACAAGTACCTCTCCGCTCCATGTACAAGTACCTCTCCGCTCAATGTACAAGTACCTCTGCGCTCCATGTACAAGTACCTCTCCGCTCAATGTACAAGTACCTCTCCGCTCAATGTACAAGTGTCGACAGTACCTCTCCGCTCCATGTACAAGTACCTCTCCGCTCAATGTACAAGTGTCGACAGTACCTCTACGCTCAATGTACAAGTGTCGACAGTACCTCTCCGCTCTCATGTACAAGTACCTCTCCGATCCATGTACAAGTACATCTCCGCTCCATGTACAAGTACATCTCCGCTCAATGTACAAGTACCTCTCCGCTCCTTGTACAAGTACCTCTCCGCTCCATGTACAAGTACCTCTCCGCTCCATGTACAAGTACCTCTCCGCTCCATGTACAAGTACCTCTCCGCTCAATGTACAAGTACCTCTCCGCTCCATGTACAAGTACCTCTCCGCTCAATGTACAAGTACCTCTCCGCTCCATGTACAAGTACCTCTCCGCTCCATGTACAAGTACCTCTCCGCTCCATGTACAAGTACCTCTCCGCTCAATGTCAAGTATCGACAGTACCTCTCCGCTCCATGTACAAGTACCTCTCCGCTGAATGTACAAGTGTCGACAGTACCTCTCCGCTCAATGTACAAGTACCTCTCCGCTCCATGTACAAGTACCTCTCCGCTCTCATGTACAAGTACCTCTCCGCTCCATGTACAAGTACCTCTCCGCTCAATGTACAAGTACCTCTGCGCTCCATGTACAAGTACCTCTCCGCTCAATGTACAAGTACCTCTCCGCTCAATGTACAAGTGTCGACAGTACCTCTCCGCTCCATGTACAAGTACCTCTCCGCTCAATGTACAAGTGTCGACAGTACCTCTACGCTCAATGTACAAGTGTCGACAGTACCTCTCCGCTCTCATGTACAAGTACCTCTCCGATCCATGTACAAGTACATCTCCGCTCCATGTACAAGTACATCTCCGCTCAATGTACAAGTACCTCTCCGCTCCATGTACAAGTACCTCTCCGCTCCATGTACAAGTACATCTCTGCTCCATGTACAAGTACCTCTCCGCTCAATGTACAAGTACATCTCCGCTCCATGTACAAGTACCTCTCCGCTCCATGTACAAGTACATCTCCGCTCCATGTACAAGTACCTCTCCGCTCCATGTACAAGTACCTCTCCGCTCAATGTACAAGTACATCTCCGCTCCATGTACAAGTACCTCTCCGCTCCATGTACAAGTACCTCTCCGCTCCATGTACAAGTACCTCTCCGCTCAATGTCAAGTATCGACAGTACCTCTCCGCTCCATGTACAAGTACCTCTCCGCTGAATGTACAAGTGTCGACAGTACCTCTCCGCTCAATGTACAAGTACCTCTCCGCTCCATGTACAAGTACCTCTCCGCTCTCATGTACAAGTACCTCTCCGCTCCATGTACAAGTACCTCTCCGCTCAATGTACAAGTACCTCTGCGCTCCATGTACAAGTACCTCTCCGCTCAATGTACAAGTACCTCTCCGCTCAATGTACAAGTGTCGACAGTACCTCTCCGCTCCATGTACAAGTACCTCTCCGCTCAATGTACAAGTGTCGACAGTACCTCTACGCTCAATGTACAAGTGTCGACAGTACCTCTCCGCTCTCATGTACAAGTACCTCTCCGATCCATGTACAAGTACATCTCCGCTCCATGTACAAGTACATCTCCGCTCAATGTACAAGTACCTCTCCGCTCAATGTACAAGTACCTCTCCGCTCCATGTACAAGTACCTCTCCGCTCAATGTACAAGTACCTCTCCGCTCCATGTACAAGTACCTCTCCGCTCTCATGTACAAGTACCTCTCCGCTCCATGTACAAGTACCTCTCCGCTCAATGTACAAGTACCTCTGCGCTCCATGTACAAGTACCTCTCCGCTCAATGTACAAGTACCTCTCCGCTCAATGTACAAGTGTCGACAGTACCTCTCCGCTCCATGTACAAGTACCTCTCCGCTCAATGTACAAGTGTCGACAGTACCTCTACGCTCAATGTACAAGTGTCGACAGTACCTCTCCGCTCTCATGTACAAGTACCTCTCCGATCCATGTACAAGTACATCTCCGCTCCATGTACAAGTACATCTCCGCTCAATGTACAAGTACCTCTCCGCTCCATGTACAAGTACCTCTCCGCTCCATGTACAAGTACATCTCTGCTCCATGTACAAGTACCTCTCCGCTCAATGTACAAGTACATCTCCGCTCCATGTACAAGTACCTCTCCGCTCCATGTACAAGTACATCTCCGCTCCATGTACAAGTACCTCTCCGCTCCATGTACAAGTACCTCTCCGCTCAATGTACAAGTACATCTCCGCTCCATGTACAAGTACCTCTCCGCTCCATGTACAAGTACATCTCCGCTCCATGTACAAGTACCTCTCCGCTCAATGTACAAGTACATCTCCGCTCCATGTACAAGTACATCTCCACTCCATGTACAAGTACCTCTCCGCTCAATGTACAAGTACATCTCTGCTCCATGTACCAGTACCTCTCCGCTCAATGTACAAGTACATCTCCACTCCATGTACAAGTACCTCTCCGCTCAATGTACAAGTACATCTCCGCTCCATGTACCAGTACCTCTCCGCTCAATGTACAAGTACATCTCCACTCCATGTACAAGTACCTCTCCGCTCAATGTACAAGTACATCTCCGCTCCATGTACCAGTACCTCTCCGCTCAATGTACAAGTACATCTCCGCTCCATGTACAAGTACCTCTCCGCTCAATGTACAAGTACCTCTCCGCTCAATGTACAAGTACATCTCCGCTCCATGTACCAGTACCTCTCCGCTCAATGTACAAGTACATCTGCGCTCCATGTAGGGCTGGGTATCGTTCAAAATTTTTCGATATCGATACCGTTTCGATACTTGGATTTCGATACCGGTTCCTGAACGATACTTTTTTCGATACCAATTTTTAGAAAAATCCATTTTAACAAAAATAAAACTGCATTACACATTGAAATTATTTTACAAATCTTTAGTTTCCCCCCATCTTAAGTTTTACAGCAGAAAAAAATAAAACCTACTGTATTTAACATAACTTTAAGTTCTCTAAACGTATTGCCGTCCCTACAAAAAATATTGGAGTACTACAAAGGAAAGAAATGTAGCTAAAACAAATAAATCAGTGGAATAGTTTTCAGTGCAAAACAGAGAGTTGCAAATCAGGGTTTAATGCTCACTGATGCAACAGAACTCTATTCTTGTACAAACTGATGAGATGGCTCCACTTCATGCATGGAAGACTAGTTGAGCATTGACTAGCCTATCAATATAGCCTTATATGCCACAAAGTGAATCGCATTTATATTCAACAAACTATCATGACATCAGCGTTTGTTAACGAGTTGCTAAAAATACATGGGCGATAACTGCCCGCTTGCACATAACGCTAATTAATTAAACATTAACGCTAGCGTTGCAGATCAGTGTGCTCACTGCTGCAACAGAACGTCATTCTTGTCAAATCTGACGAGACAGCTCAACTTCACTGACTAGCCAATCAATATAAATGAATCGCATTTACATTCAACAAACTATCATGACATCAGCGTTTGTTAACGAGTTGCTAAAAATACACAATGCCCGCTTGCGCATAACGTTACGGCGGCAATTAATTAAACGATCTAATGCTACAACTCACAGCCAGATGCATGGATTTGTCAGACTGAGGGATCTGATAACCGCTAACTTGCGGTAAGCTGAGCTGACCCACCTCTCAATTATTTCTCTTGTCTGTGGAAACCAGTCCGTGTTGTTTCTGTTTCTTTTCCTGCTTTTCATCATCTTCGCCATATGGTAATCCAGGATAGGAGTAGCTTGAGTGGCTAACTTCTTGTATACTATCCGCACCGCACGCCTGGCTCACAGTCACAACAAACACACCGGCTAAAGTGGGCGTAACGTTTCCTGCATGCCTCTACATGACAGCCAATCACCAGCCGTATTAGAGCGCGGCGTGCAAGCATGTCGCATGCTTATAGGCTCAATGACGCTGTTTTGTTTTGGTATCGAAAATTGGTATCGATTGACAAGGGAGGCTTCGATACCCCTTAGTATCGATGTTTCCATTTCGGTGCCAAGTAAGTATCGAAACTCGATACCCAGCCCTAGCTCCATGTACAAGTACCTCTCCGCTCAATGTACAAGTACCTCTCCGCTCAATGTACAAGTACCTCTCCGCTCCATGTACAAGTACCTCTCCGCTCCATGTACAAGTACCTCTCCGCTCCATGTACAAGTACATCTCTGCTCCATGTACAAGTACCTCTCCGCTCAATGTACAAGTACATCTCCGCTCCATGTACAAGTACCTCTCCGCTCCATGTACAAGTACATCTCCGCTCCATGTACAAGTACCTCTCCGCTCCATGTACAAGTACCTCTCCGCTCAATGTACAAGTACATCTCCGCTCCATGTACAAGTACATCTCTGCTCCATGTACAAGTACCTCTCCGCTCAATGTACAAGTACATCTCCGCTCCATGTACAAGTACCTCTCCGCTCCATGTACAAGTACCTCTCCGCTCCATGTACAAGTACCTCTCCGCTCCATGTACACGTACCTCTCCGCTCCATGTACAAGTACCTCTCCGCTCAATGTCAAGTGTCGACAGTACCTCTCCGCTCCATGTACAAATACCTCTCCGCTCTCATGTACAAGTACCTCTCCGCTCCATGTACAAGTACCTCTCCGCTCAATGTCAAGTGTCGACAGTACCTCTCCGCTCCATGTACAAATACCTCTCCGCTCCATGTACAAGTACCTCTCCGCTCTCATGTACAAGTACCTCTCCGCTCCATGTACAAGTAGCTCTCCGCTCAATGTACAAGTGTCGACAGTACCTTTCCGCTCCATGTACAAATACCTCTCCGCTCTCATGTACAAGTACCTCTCCGCTCCATGTACAAGTACCTCTCCGCTCAATGTACAAATACCTCTCCGCTCCATGTATAAGTACCTCTCCGCTCTATGTACAAGTACCTCTCCGCTCCATGTACAAGTACCTCTCCGCTCAATGTACAAATACCTCTCCGCTCCATGTACAAGTAGCTCTCCGCTGAATGTACAAGTGTCGACAGTACCTCTCCGCTCAATGTACAAGTATCTCTCCGCTCAATGTACAAATACCTCTCCGCTCCATGTACAAGTACCTCTCCGCTCAATGTCAAGTATCGACAGTACCTCTCCGCTCCATGTACAAGTACCTCTCCGCTGAATGTACAAGTGTCGACAGTACCTCTCCGCTCAATGTACAAGTACCTCTCCGCTCCATGTACAAGTACCTCTCCGCTCTCATGTACAAGTACCTCTCCGCTCCATGTACAAGTACCTCTCCGCTCAATGTACAAGTACCTCTGCGCTCCATGTACAAGTACCTCTCCGCTCAATGTACAAGTACCTCTCCGCTCAATGTACAAGTGTCGACAGTACCTCTCCGCTCCATGTACAAGTACCTCTCCGCTCAATGTACAAGTGTCGACAGTACCTCTACGCTCAATGTACAAGTGTCGACAGTACCTCTCCGCTCTCATGTACAAGTACCTCTCCGATCCATGTACAAGTACATCTCCGCTCCATGTACAAGTACATCTCCGCTCAATGTACAAGTACCTCTCCGCTCCTTGTACAAGTACCTCTCCGCTCCATGTACAAGTACCTCTCCGCTCCATGTACAAGTACCTCTCCGCTCCATGTACAAGTACCTCTCCGCTCAATGTACAAGTACCTCTCCGCTCCATGTACAAGTACCTCTCCGCTCAATGTACAAGTACCTCTCCGCTCCATGTACAAGTACCTCTCCGCTCCATGTACAAGTACCTCTCCGCTCCATGTACAAGTACCTCTCCGCTCAATGTCAAGTATCGACAGTACCTCTCCGCTCCATGTACAAGTACCTCTCCGCTGAATGTACAAGTGTCGACAGTACCTCTCCGCTCAATGTACAAGTACCTCTCCGCTCCATGTACAAGTACCTCTCCGCTCTCATGTACAAGTACCTCTCCGCTCCATGTACAAGTACCTCTCCGCTCAATGTACAAGTACCTCTGCGCTCCATGTACAAGTACCTCTCCGCTCAATGTACAAGTACCTCTCCGCTCAATGTACAAGTGTCGACAGTACCTCTCCGCTCCATGTACAAGTACCTCTCCGCTCAATGTACAAGTGTCGACAGTACCTCTACGCTCAATGTACAAGTGTCGACAGTACCTCTCCGCTCTCATGTACAAGTACCTCTCCGATCCATGTACAAGTACATCTCCGCTCCATGTACAAGTACATCTCCGCTCAATGTACAAGTACCTCTCCGCTCCATGTACAAGTACCTCTCCGCTCCATGTACAAGTACATCTCTGCTCCATGTACAAGTACCTCTCCGCTCAATGTACAAGTACATCTCCGCTCCATGTACAAGTACCTCTCCGCTCCATGTACAAGTACATCTCCGCTCCATGTACAAGTACCTCTCCGCTCCATGTACAAGTACCTCTCCGCTCAATGTACAAGTACATCTCCGCTCCATGTACAAGTACCTCTCCGCTCCATGTACAAGTACCTCTCCGCTCCATGTACAAGTACCTCTCCGCTCAATGTCAAGTATCGACAGTACCTCTCCGCTCCATGTACAAGTACCTCTCCGCTGAATGTACAAGTGTCGACAGTACCTCTCCGCTCAATGTACAAGTACCTCTCCGCTCCATGTACAAGTACCTCTCCGCTCTCATGTACAAGTACCTCTCCGCTCCATGTACAAGTACCTCTCCGCTCAATGTACAAGTACCTCTGCGCTCCATGTACAAGTACCTCTCCGCTCAATGTACAAGTACCTCTCCGCTCAATGTACAAGTGTCGACAGTACCTCTCCGCTCCATGTACAAGTACCTCTCCGCTCAATGTACAAGTGTCGACAGTACCTCTACGCTCAATGTACAAGTGTCGACAGTACCTCTCCGCTCTCATGTACAAGTACCTCTCCGATCCATGTACAAGTACATCTCCGCTCCATGTACAAGTACATCTCCGCTCAATGTACAAGTACCTCTCCGCTCAATGTACAAGTACCTCTCCGCTCCATGTACAAGTACCTCTCCGCTCAATGTACAAGTACCTCTCCGCTCCATGTACAAGTACCTCTCCGCTCTCATGTACAAGTACCTCTCCGCTCCATGTACAAGTACCTCTCCGCTCAATGTACAAGTACCTCTGCGCTCCATGTACAAGTACCTCTCCGCTCAATGTACAAGTACCTCTCCGCTCAATGTACAAGTGTCGACAGTACCTCTCCGCTCCATGTACAAGTACCTCTCCGCTCAATGTACAAGTGTCGACAGTACCTCTACGCTCAATGTACAAGTGTCGACAGTACCTCTCCGCTCTCATGTACAAGTACCTCTCCGATCCATGTACAAGTACATCTCCGCTCCATGTACAAGTACATCTCCGCTCAATGTACAAGTACCTCTCCGCTCCATGTACAAGTACCTCTCCGCTCCATGTACAAGTACATCTCTGCTCCATGTACAAGTACCTCTCCGCTCAATGTACAAGTACATCTCCGCTCCATGTACAAGTACCTCTCCGCTCCATGTACAAGTACATCTCCGCTCCATGTACAAGTACCTCTCCGCTCCATGTACAAGTACCTCTCCGCTCAATGTACAAGTACATCTCCGCTCCATGTACAAGTACCTCTCCGCTCCATGTACAAGTACATCTCCGCTCCATGTACAAGTACCTCTCCGCTCAATGTACAAGTACATCTCCGCTCCATGTACAAGTACATCTCCACTCCATGTACAAGTACCTCTCCGCTCAATGTACAAGTACATCTCTGCTCCATGTACCAGTACCTCTCCGCTCAATGTACAAGTACATCTCCACTCCATGTACAAGTACCTCTCCGCTCAATGTACAAGTACATCTCCGCTCCATGTACCAGTACCTCTCCGCTCAATGTACAAGTACATCTCCACTCCATGTACAAGTACCTCTCCGCTCAATGTACAAGTACATCTCCGCTCCATGTACCAGTACCTCTCCGCTCAATGTACAAGTACATCTCCGCTCCATGTACAAGTACCTCTCCGCTCAATGTACAAGTACCTCTCCGCTCAATGTACAAGTACATCTCCGCTCCATGTACCAGTACCTCTCCGCTCAATGTACAAGTACATCTGCGCTCCATGTAGGGCTGGGTATCGTTCAAAATTTTTCGATATCGATACCGTTTCGATACTTGGATTTCGATACCGGTTCCTGAACGATACTTTTTTCGATACCAATTTTTAGAAAAATCCATTTTAACAAAAATAAAACTGCATTACACATTGAAATTATTTTACAAATCTTTAGTTTCCCCCCATCTTAAGTTTTACAGCAGAAAAAAATAAAACCTACTGTATTTAACATAACTTTAAGTTCTCTAAACGTATTGCCGTCCCTACAAAAAATATTGGAGTACTACAAAGGAAAGAAATGTAGCTAAAACAAATAAATCAGTGGAATAGTTTTCAGTGCAAAACAGAGAGTTGCAAATCAGGGTTTAATGCTCACTGATGCAACAGAACTCTATTCTTGTACAAACTGATGAGATGGCTCCACTTCATGCATGGAAGACTAGTTGAGCATTGACTAGCCTATCAATATAGCCTTATATGCCACAAAGTGAATCGCATTTATATTCAACAAACTATCATGACATCAGCGTTTGTTAACGAGTTGCTAAAAATACATGGGCGATAACTGCCCGCTTGCACATAACGCTAATTAATTAAACATTAACGCTAGCGTTGCAGATCAGTGTGCTCACTGCTGCAACAGAACGTCATTCTTGTCAAATCTGACGAGACAGCTCAACTTCACTGACTAGCCAATCAATATAAATGAATCGCATTTACATTCAACAAACTATCATGACATCAGCGTTTGTTAACGAGTTGCTAAAAATACACAATGCCCGCTTGCGCATAACGTTACGGCGGCAATTAATTAAACGATCTAATGCTACAACTCACAGCCAGATGCATGGATTTGTCAGACTGAGGGATCTGATAACCGCTAACTTGCGGTAAGCTGAGCTGACCCACCTCTCAATTATTTCTCTTGTCTGTGGAAACCAGTCCGTGTTGTTTCTGTTTCTTTTCCTGCTTTTCATCATCTTCGCCATATGGTAATCCAGGATAGGAGTAGCTTGAGTGGCTAACTTCTTGTATACTATCCGCACCGCACGCCTGGCTCACAGTCACAACAAACACACCGGCTAAAGTGGGCGTAACGTTTCCTGCATGCCTCTACATGACAGCCAATCACCAGCCGTATTAGAGCGCGGCGTGCAAGCATGTCGCATGCTTATAGGCTCAATGACGCTGTTTTGTTTTGGTATCGAAAATTGGTATCGATTGACAAGGGAGGCTTCGATACCCCTTAGTATCGATGTTTCCATTTCGGTGCCAAGTAAGTATCGAAACTCGATACCCAGCCCTAGCTCCATGTACAAGTACCTCTCCGCTCAATGTACAAGTACCTCTCCGCTCAATGTACAAGTACCTCTCCGCTCCATGTACAAGTACCTCTCCGCTCCATGTACAAGTACCTCTCCGCTCCATGTACAAGTACATCTCTGCTCCATGTACAAGTACCTCTCCGCTCAATGTACAAGTACATCTCCGCTCCATGTACAAGTACCTCTCCGCTCCATGTACAAGTACATCTCCGCTCCATGTACAAGTACCTCTCCGCTCCATGTACAAGTACCTCTCCGCTCAATGTACAAGTACATCTCCGCTCCATGTACAAGTACATCTCTGCTCCATGTACAAGTACCTCTCCGCTCAATGTACAAGTACATCTCCGCTCCATGTACAAGTACCTCTCCGCTCCATGTACAAGTACCTCTCCGCTCCATGTACAAGTACCTCTCCGCTCCATGTACAAGTACCTCTCCGCTCCATGTACAAGTACCTCTCCGCTCAATGTCAAGTGTCGACAGTACCTCTCCGCTCCATGTACAAATACCTCTCCGCTCTCATGTACAAGTACCTCTCCGCTCCATGTACAAGTACCTCTCCGCTCAATGTCAAGTGTCGACAGTACCTCTCCGCTCCATGTACAAATACCTCTCCGCTCCATGTACAAGTACCTCTCCGCTCTCATGTACAAGTACCTCTCCGCTCCATGTACAAGTAGCTCTCCGCTCAATGTACAAGTGTCGACAGTACCTTTCCGCTCCATGTACAAATACCTCTCCGCTCTCATGTACAAGTACCTCTCCGCTCCATGTACAAGTACCTCTCCGCTCAATGTACAAATACCTCTCCGCTCCATGTATAAGTACCTCTCCGCTCTATGTACAAGTACCTCTCCGCTCCATGTACAAGTACCTCTCCGCTCAATGTACAAATACCTCTCCGCTCCATGTACAAGTAGCTCTCCGCTGAATGTACAAGTGTCAACAGTACCTCTCCGCTCAATGTACAAGTACCTCTCCGCTCAATGTACAAATACCTCTCCGCTCCATGTACAAGTACCTCTCCGCTCAATGTCAAGTATCGACAGTACCTCTCCGCTCCATGTACAAGTACCTCTCCGCTGAATGTACAAGTGTCGACAGTACCTCTCCGCTCAATGTACAAGTACCTCTCCGCTCCATGTACAAGTACCTCTCCGCTCTCATGTACAAGTACCTCTCCGCTCCATGTACAAGTACCTCTCCGCTCAATGTACAAGTACCTCTGCGCTCCATGTACAAGTACCTCTCCGCTCAATGTACAAGTACCTCTCCGCTCAATGTACAAGTGTCGACAGTACCTCTCCGCTCCATGTACAAGTACCTCTCCGCTCAATGTACAAGTGTCGACAGTACCTCTACGCTCAATGTACAAGTGTCGACAGTACCTCTCCGCTCTCATGTACAAGTACCTCTCCGATCCATGTACAAGTACCTCTCCGCTCAATGTACAAGTACCTCTGCGCTCCATGTACAAGTACCTCTCCGCTCAATGTACAAGTACCTCTCCGCTCAATGTACAAGTGTCGACAGTACCTCTCCGCTCCATGTACAAGTACCTCTCCGCTCAATGTACAAGTGTCGACAGTACCTCTACGCTCAATGTACAAGTGTCGACAGTACCTCTCCGCTCTCATGTACAAGTACCTCTCCGATCCATGTACAAGTACATCTCCGCTCCATGTACAAGTACATCTCCGCTCAATGTACAAGTACCTCTCCGCTCCATGTACAAGTACCTCTCCGCTCCATGTACAAGTACCTCTCCGCTCCATGTACAAGTACCTCTCCGCTCCATGTACAAGTACCTCTCCGCTCAATGTACAAGTACCTCTCCGCTCCATGTACAAGTACCTCTCCGCTCAATGTACAAGTACCTCTCCGCTCCATGTACAAGTACCTCTCCGCTCCATGTACAAGTACCTCTCCGCTCCATGTACAAGTACCTCTCCGCTCCATGTACAAGTACATCTCTGCTCCATGTACAAGTACCTCTCCGCTCAATGTACAAGTACATCTCCGCTCCATGTACAAGTACCTCTCCGCTCCATGTACAAGTACATCTCCGCTCCATGTACAAGTACCTCTCCGCTCCATGTACAAGTACCTCTCCGCTCAATGTACAAGTACATCTCCGCTCCATGTACAAGTACATCTCTGCTCCATGTACAAGTACCTCTCCGCTCAATGTACAAGTACATCTCCGCTCCATGTACAAGTACCTCTCCGCTCCATGTACAAGTACCTCTCCGGTCCATGTACAAGTACCTCTCCGCTCCATGTACAAGTACCTCTCCGCTCCATGTACAAGTACCTCTCCGCTCAATGTCAAGTGTCGACAGTACCTCTCCGCTCCATGTACAAATACCTCTCCGCTCTCATGTACAAGTACCTCTCCGCTCCATGTACAAGTACCTCTCCGCTCAATGTCAAGTGTCGACAGTACCTCTCCGCTCCATGTACAAATACCTCTCCGCTCCATGTACAAGTACCTCTCCGCTCTCATGTACAAGTACCTCTCCGCTCCATGTACAAGTAGCTCTCCGCTCAATGTACAAGTGTCGACAGTACCTTTCCGCTCCATGTACAAATACCTCTCCGCTCTCATGTACAAGTACCTCTCCGCTCCATGTACAAGTACCTCTCCGCTCAATGTACAAATACCTCTCCGCTCCATGTATAAGTACCTCTCCGCTCTATGTACAAGTACCTCTCCGCTCCATGTACAAGTACCTCTCCGCTCAATGTACAAATACCTCTCCGCTCCATGTACAAGTAGCTCTCCGCTGAATGTACAAGTGTCGACAGTACCTCTCCGCTCAATGTACAAGTACCTCTCCGCTCAATGTACAAATACCTCTCCGCTCCATGTACAAGTACCTCTCCGCTCAATGTCAAGTATCGACAGTACCTCTCCGCTCCATGTACAAGTACCTCTCCGCTGAATGTACAAGTGTCGACAGTACCTCTCCGCTCAATGTACAAGTACCTCTCCGCTCCATGTA
Organism: Poromitra crassiceps; assembly: GCF_964638095.1. Lineage (NCBI taxonomy): Eukaryota > Metazoa > Chordata > Actinopteri > Beryciformes > Melamphaidae > Poromitra > Poromitra crassiceps. The sequence goes on from NW_028152251.1 coordinate 836,771, forward strand.
CAAGTACCTCTCCGCTCTCATGTACAAGTACCTCTCCGCTCCATGTACAAGTACCTCTCCGCTCAATGTACAAGTACCTCTGCGCTCCATGTACAAGTACCTCTCCGCTCAATGTACAAGTACCTCTCCGCTCAATGTACAAGTGTCGACAGTACCTCTCCGCTCCATGTACAAGTACCTCTCCGCTCAATGTACAAGTGTCGACAGTACCTCTACGCTCAATGTACAAGTGTCGACAGTACCTCTCCGCTCTCATGTACAAGTACCTCTCCGATCCATGTACAAGTACATCTCCGCTCCATGTACAAGTACATCTCCGCTCAATGTACAAGTACCTCTCCGCTCCATGTACAAGTACCTCTCCGCTCCATGTACAAGTACCTCTCCGCTCCATGTACAAGTACCTCTCCGCTCCATGTACAAGTACCTCTCCGCTCAATGTACAAGTACCTCTCCGCTCCATGTACAAGTACCTCTCCGCTCAATGTACAAGTACCTCTCCGCTCCATGTACAAGTACCTCTCCGCTCCATGTACAAGTACCTCTCCGCTCCATGTACAAGTACATCTCTGCTCCATGTACAAGTACCTCTCCGCTCAATGTACAAGTACATCTCCGCTCCATGTACAAGTACCTCTCCGCTCCATGTACAAGTACATCTCCGCTCCATGTACAAGTACCTCTCCGCTCCATGTACAAGTACCTCTCCGCTCAATGTACAAGTACATCTCCGCTCCATGTACAAGTACATCTCTGCTCCATGTACAAGTACCTCTCCGCTCAATGTACAAGTACATCTCCGCTCCATGTACAAGTACCTCTCCGCTCCATGTACAAGTACCTCTCCGGTCCATGTACAAGTACCTCTCCGCTCCATGTACAAGTACCTCTCCGCTCCATGTACAAGTACCTCTCCGCTCAATGTCAAGTGTCGACAGTACCTCTCCGCTCCATGTACAAATACCTCTCCGCTCTCATGTACAAGTACCTCTCCGCTCCATGTACAAGTACCTCTCCGCTCAATGTCAAGTGTCGACAGTACCTCTCCGCTCCATGTACAAATACCTCTCCGCTCCATGTACAAGTACCTCTCCGCTCTCATGTACAAGTACCTCTCCGCTCCATGTACAAGTAGCTCTCCGCTCAATGTACACGTGTCGACAGTACCTTTCCGCTCCATGTACAAATACCTCTCCGCTCTCATGTACAAGTACCTTTCCGCTCCATGTACAAATACCTCTCCGCTCAATGTACAAATACCTCTCCGCTCCATGTATAAGTACCTCTCCGCTCTATGTACAAGTACCTCTCCGCTCCATGTACAAGTACCTCTCCGCTCAATGTACAAATACCTCTCCGCTCCATGTACAAGTAGCTCTCCGCTGAATGTACAAGTGTCGACAGTACCTCTCCGCTCAATGTACAAGTACCTCTCCGCTCAATGTACAAATACCTCTCCGCTCCATGTACAAGTACCTCTCCGCTCAATGTCAAGTATCGACAGTACCTCTCCGCTCCATGTACAAGTACCTCTCCGCTGAATGTACAAGTGTCGACAGTACCTCTCCGCTCAATGTACAAGTACCTCTCCGCTCCATGTACAAGTACCTCTCCGCTCTCATGTACAAGTACCTCTCCGCTCCATGTACAAGTACCTCTCCGCTCAATGTACAAGTACCTCTGCGCTCCATGTACAAGTACCTCTCCGCTCAATGTACAAGTACCTCTCCGCTCAATGTACAAGTGTCGACAGTACCTCTCCGCTCCATGTACAAGTACCTCTCCGCTCAATGTACAAGTGTCGACAGTACCTCTACGCTCAATGTACAAGTACCTCTCCGCTGAATGTACAAGTGTCGACAGTACCTATCCGCTCTCATGTACAAGTACCTCTCCGATCCATGTACAAGTACATCTCCGCTCCATGTACAAGTACATCTCCGCTCAATGTACAAGTACCTCTCCGCTCCATGTACAAGTACCTCTCCGCTCCATGTACAAGTACCTCTCCGCTCCATGTACAAGTACCTCTCCGCTCCATGTACAAGTACCTCTCCGCTCAATGTACAAGTACCTCTCCGCTCCATGTACAAGTACCTCTCCGCTCAATGTACAAGTACCTCTCCGCTCCATGTACAAGTACCTCTCCGCTCCATGTACAAGTACCTCTCCGCTCCATGTACAAGTACCTCTCCGCTCAATGTCAAGTATCGACAGTACCTCTCCGCTCCATGTACAAGTACCTCTCCGCTGAATGTACAAGTGTCGACAGTACCTCTCCGCTCAATGTACAAGTACCTCTCCGCTCCATGTACAAGTACCTCTCCGCTCTCATGTACAAGTACCTCTCCGCTCCATGTACAAGTACCTCTCCGCTCAATGTACAAGTACCTCTGCGCTCCATGTACAAGTACCTCTCCGCTCAATGTACAAGTACCTCTCCGCTCAATGTACAAGTGTCGACAGTACCTCTCCGCTCCATGTACAAGTACCTCTCCGCTCAATGTACAAGTGTCGACAGTACCTCTACGCTCAATGTACAAGTGTCGACAGTACCTCTCCGCTCTCATGTACAAGTACCTCTCCGATCCATGTACAAGTACATCTCCGCTCCATGTACAAGTACATCTCCGCTCAATGTACAAGTACCTCTCCGCTCCATGTACAAGTACCTCTCCGCTCCATGTACAAGTACCTCTCCGCTCCATGTACAAGTACCTCTCCGCTCCATGTACAAGTACCTCTCCGCTCAATGTACAAGTACCTCTCCGCTCCATGTACAAGTACCTCTCCGCTCCATGTACAAGTACCTCTCCGCTCCATGTACAAGTACCTCTCCGCTCAATGTACAAGTACCTCTCCGCTCCATGTACAAGTACCTCTCCGCTCCATGTACAAGTACCTCTCCGCTCCATGTACAAGTACCTCTCCGCTCAATGTACAAGTACCTCTCCGCTCCCTGTACAAGTACATCTCCGCTCCATGTACAAGTACCTCTCCGCTCCATGTACAAGTACCTCTCCGCTCAATGTACAAGTGTCGACAGTACCTCTCCGCTCCATGTACAAGTACCTCTCCGCTCCATGTACAAGTACCTCTCCGCTCAATGTACAAGTGTCGACAGTACCTCTCCGCTCCATCTACAAGTACCTCTCCGCTCAATGTACAAGTACCTCTCCGCTGAATGTACAAGTACCTCTCCGCTCCATGTACAAGTACCTCTCCGCTCCATGTACAAATACCTCTCCGCTCTCATGTACAAGTACCTCTCCGCTCCATGTACAAGTAGCTCTCCGCTCAATGTACAAGTGTCGACAGTACCTTTCCGCTCCATGTACAAATACCTCTCCGCTCTCATGTACAAGTACCTCTCCGCTCCATGTACAAGTACCTCTCCGCTCAATGTACAAATACCTCTCCGCTCCATGTATAAGTACCTCTCCGCTCTATGTACAAGTACCTCTCCGCTCCATGTACAAGTACCTCTCCGCTCAATGTACAAATACCTCTCCGCTCCATGTACAAGTAGCTCTCCGCTGAATGTACAAGTGTCGACAGTACCTCTCCGCTCAATGTACAAGTACCTCTCCGCTCAATGTACAAATACCTCTCCGCTCCATGTACAAGTACCTCTCCGCTCAATGTCAAGTATCGACAGTACCTCTCCGCTCCATGTACAAGTACCTCTCCGCTGAATGTACAAGTGTCGACAGTACCTCTCCGCTCAATGTACAAGTACCTCTCCGCTCCATGTACAAGTACCTCTCCGCTCTCATGTACAAGTACCTCTCCGCTCCATGTACAAGTACCTCTCCGCTCAATGTACAAGTACCTCTGCGCTCCATGTACAAGTACCTCTCCGCTCAATGTACAAGTACCTCTCCGCTCAATGTACAAGTGTCGACAGTACCTCTCCGCTCCATGTACAAGTACCTCTCCGCTCAATGTACAAGTGTCGACAGTACCTCTACGCTCAATGTACAAGTACCTCTCCGCTGAATGTACAAGTGTCGACAGTACCTCTCCGCTCTCATGTACAAGTACCTCTCCGATCCATGTACAAGTACATCTCCGCTCCATGTACAAGTACATCTCCGCTCAATGTACAAGTACCTCTCCGCTCCATGTACAAGTACCTCTCCGCTCCATGTACAAGTACCTCTCCGCTCCATGTACAAGTACCTCTGCGCTCCATGTACAAGTACCTCTCCGCTCAATGTACAAGTACCTCTCCGCTCAATGTACAAGTGTCGACAGTACCTCTCCGCTCCATGTACAAGTACCTCTCCGCTCAATGTACAAGTGTCGACAGTACCTCTACGCTCAATGTACAAGTACCTCTCCGCTGAATGTACAAGTGTCGACAGTACCTCTCCGCTCTCATGTACAAGTACCTCTCCGATCCATGTACAAGTACATCTCCGCTCCATGTACAAGTACATCTCCGCTCAATGTACAAGTACCTCTCCGCTCCATGTACAAGTACCTCTCCGCTCCATGTACAAGTACCTCTCCGCTCCATGTACAAGTACCTCTCCGCTCAATGTACAAGTACCTCTCCGCTCCATGTACAAGTACCTCTCCGCTCAATGTACAAGTACCTCTCCGCTCCATGTACAAGTACCTCTCCGCTCCATGTACAAGTACCTCTCCGCTCCATGTACAAGTACCTCTCCGCTCAATGTCAAGTATCGACAGTACCTCTCCGCTCCATGTACAAGTACCTCTCCGCTGAATGTACAAGTGTCGACAGTACCTCTCCGCTCAATGTACAAGTACCTCTCCGCTCCATGTACAAGTACCTCTCCGCTCTCATGTACAAGTACCTCTCCGCTCCATGTACAAGTACCTCTCCGCTCAATGTACAAGTACCTCTGCGCTCCATGTACAAGTACCTCTCCGCTCAATGTACAAGTACCTCTCCGCTCAATGTACAAGTGTCGACAGTACCTCTCCGCTCCATGTACAAGTACCTCTCCGCTCAATGTACAAGTGTCGACAGTACCTCTACGCTCAATGTACAAGTGTCGACAGTACCTCTCCGCTCTCATGTACAAGTACCTCTCCGATCCATGTACAAGTACATCTCCGCTCCATGTACAAGTACATCTCCGCTCAATGTACAAGTACCTCTCCGCTCCATGTACAAGTACCTCTCCGCTCCATGTACAAGTACCTCTCCGCTCCATGTACAAGTACCTCTCCGCTCCATGTACAAGTACCTCTCCGCTCAATGTACAAGTACCTCTCCGCTCCATGTACAAGTACCTCTCCGCTCCATGTACAAGTACCTCTCCGCTCCATGTACAAGTACCTCTCCGCTCAATGTACAAGTACCTCTCCGCTCCATGTACAAGTACCTCTCCGCTCCATGTACAAGTACCTCTCCGCTCCATGTACAAGTACCTCTCCGCTCAATGTACAAGTACCTCTCCGCTCCCTGTACAAGTACATCTCCGCTCCATGTACAAGTACCTCTCCGCTCCATGTACAAGTACCTCTCCGCTCAATGTACAAGTGTCGACAGTACCTCTCCGCTCCATGTACAAGTACCTCTCCGCTCCATGTACAAGTACCTCTCCGCTCAATGTACAAGTGTCGACAGTACCTCTCCGCTCCATCTACAAGTACCTCTCCGCTCAATGTACAAGTACCTCTCCGCTGAATGTACAAGTACCTCTCCGCTCCATGTACAAGTACCTCTCCGCTCCATGTACAAATACCTCTCCGCTCTCATGTACAAGTACCTCTCCGCTCCATGTACAAGTAGCTCTCCGCTCAATGTACAAGTGTCGACAGTACCTTTCCGCTCCATGTACAAATACCTCTCCGCTCTCATGTACAAGTACCTCTCCGCTCCATGTACAAGTACCTCTCCGCTCAATGTACAAATACCTCTCCGCTCCATGTATAAGTACCTCTCCGCTCTATGTACAAGTACCTCTCCGCTCCATGTACAAGTACCTCTCCGCTCAATGTACAAATACCTCTCCGCTCCATGTACAAGTAGCTCTCCGCTGAATGTACAAGTGTCGACAGTACCTCTCCGCTCAATGTACAAGTACCTCTCCGCTCAATGTACAAATACCTCTCCGCTCCATGTACAAGTACCTCTCCGCTCAATGTCAAGTATCGACAGTACCTCTCCGCTCCATGTACAAGTACCTCTCCGCTGAATGTACAAGTGTCGACAGTACCTCTCCGCTCAATGTACAAGTACCTCTCCGCTCCATGTACAAGTACCTCTCCGCTCTCATGTACAAGTACCTCTCCGCTCCATGTACAAGTACCTCTCCGCTCAATGTACAAGTACCTCTGCGCTCCATGTACAAGTACCTCTCCGCTCAATGTACAAGTACCTCTCCGCTCAATGTACAAGTGTCGACAGTACCTCTCCGCTCCATGTACAAGTACCTCTCCGCTCAATGTACAAGTGTCGACAGTACCTCTACGCTCAATGTACAAGTACCTCTCCGCTGAATGTACAAGTGTCGACAGTACCTCTCCGCTCTCATGTACAAGTACCTCTCCGATCCATGTACAAGTACATCTCCGCTCCATGTACAAGTACATCTCCGCTCAATGTACAAGTACCTCTCCGCTCCATGTACAAGTACCTCTCCGCTCCATGTACAAGTACCTCTCCGCTCCATGTACAAGTACCTCTCCGCTCCATGTACAAGTACCTCTCCGCTCAATGTACAAGTACCTCTCCGCTCCATGTACAAGTACCTCTCCGCTCAATGTACAAGTACCTCTCCGCTCCATGTACAAGTACCTCTCCGCTCCATGTACAAGTACCTCTCCGCTCCATGTACAAGTACCTCTCCGCTCAATGTCAAGTATCGACAGTACCTCTCCGCTCCATGTACAAGTACCTCTCCGCTGAATGTACAAGTGTCGACAGTACCTCTCCGCTCAATGTACAAGTACCTCTCCGCTCCATGTACAAGTACCTCTCCGCTCTCATGTACAAGTACCTCTCCGCTCCATGTACAAGTACCTCTCCGCTCAATGTACAAGTACCTCTGCGCTCCATGTACAAGTACCTCTCCGCTCAATGTACAAGTACCTCTCCGCTCAATGTACAAGTGTCGACAGTACCTCTCCGCTCCATGTACAAGTACCTCTCCGCTCAATGTACAAGTGTCGACAGTACCTCTACGCTCAATGTACAAGTGTCGACAGTACCTCTCCGCTCTCATGTACAAGTACCTCTCCGATCCATGTACAAGTACATCTCCGCTCCATGTACAAGTACATCTCCGCTCAATGTACAAGTACCTCTCCGCTCCATGTACAAGTACCTCTCCGCTCCATGTACAAGTACCTCTCCGCTCCATGTACAAGTACCTCTCCGCTCCATGTACAAGTACCTCTCCGCTCAATGTACAAGTACCTCTCCGCTCCATGTACAAGTACCTCTCCGCTCCATGTACAAGTACCTCTCCGCTCCATGTACAAGTACCTCTCCGCTCAATGTCAAGTATCGACAGTACCTCTCCGCTCCATGTACAAGTACCTCTCCGCTGAATGTACAAGTGTCGACAGTACCTCTCCGCTCAATGTACAAGTACCTCTCCGCTCCATGTACAAGTACCTCTCCGCTCAATGTACAAGTACCTCTGCGCTCCATGTACAAGTACCTCTCCGCTCAATGTACAAGTACCTCTCCGCTCAATGTACAAGTGTCGACAGTACCTCTCCGCTCCATGTACAAGTACCTCTCCGCTCAATGTACAAGTGTCGACAGTACCTCTACGCTCAATGTACAAGTGTCGACAGTACCTCTCCGCTCTCATGTACAAGTACCTCTCCGATCCATGTACAAGTACATCTCCGCTCCATGTACAAGTACATCTCCGCTCAATGTACAAGTACCTCTCCGCTCCATGTACAAGTACCTCTCCGCTCCATGTACAAGTACCTCTCCGCTCCATGTACAAGTACCTCTCCGCTCCATGTACAAGTACCTCTCCGCTCAATGTACAAGTACCTCTCCGCTCCATGTACAAGTACCTCTCCGCTCCATGTACAAGTACCTCTCCGCTCCATGTACAAGTACCTCTCCGCTCAATGTACAAGTACCTCTCCGCTCCATGTACAAGTACCTCTCCGCTCCATGTACAAGTACCTCTCCGCTCCATGTACAAGTACCTCTCCGCTCAATGTACAAGTACCTCTCCGCTCCCTGTACAAGTACATCTCCGCTCCATGTACAAGTACCTCTCCGCTCCATGTACAAGTACCTCTCCGCTCAATGTACAAGTGTCGACAGTACCTCTCCGCTCCATGTACAAGTACCTCTCCGCTCCATGTACAAGTACCTCTCCGCTCAATGTACAAGTGTCGACAGTACCTCTCCGCTCCATCTACAAGTACCTCTCCGCTCAATGTACAAGTACCTCTCCGCTGAATGTACAAGTACCTCTCCGCTCCATGTACAAGTACCTCTCCGCTCCATGTACAAATACCTCTCCGCTCTCATGTACAAGTACCTCTCCGCTCCATGTACAAGTAGCTCTCCGCTCAATGTACAAGTGTCGACAGTACCTTTCCGCTCCATGTACAAATACCTCTCCGCTCTCATGTACAAGTACCTCTCCGCTCCATGTACAAGTACCTCTCCGCTCAATGTACAAATACCTCTCCGCTCCATGTATAAGTACCTCTCCGCTCTATGTACAAGTACCTCTCCGCTCCATGTACAAGTACCTCTCCGCTCAATGTACAAATACCTCTCCGCTCCATGTACAAGTAGCTCTCCGCTGAATGTACAAGTGTCGACAGTACCTCTCCGCTCAATGTACAAGTACCTCTCCGCTCAATGTACAAATACCTCTCCGCTCCATGTACAAGTACCTCTCCGCTCAATGTCAAGTATCGACAGTACCTCTCCGCTCCATGTACAAGTACCTCTCCGCTGAATGTACAAGTGTCGACAGTACCTCTCCGCTCAATGTACAAGTACCTCTCCGCTCCATGTACAAGTACCTCTCCGCTCTCATGTACAAGTACCTCTCCGCTCCATGTACAAGTACCTCTCCGCTCAATGTACAAGTACCTCTGCGCTCCATGTACAAGTACCTCTCCGCTCAATGTACAAGTACCTCTCCGCTCAATGTACAAGTGTCGACAGTACCTCTCCGCTCCATGTACAAGTACCTCTCCGCTCAATGTACAAGTGTCGACAGTACCTCTACGCTCAATGTACAAGTACCTCTCCGCTGAATGTACAAGTGTCGACAGTACCTCTCCGCTCTCATGTACAAGTACCTCTCCGATCCATGTACAAGTACATCTCCGCTCCATGTACAAGTACATCTCCGCTCAATGTACAAGTACCTCTCCGCTCCATGTACAAGTACCTCTCCGCTCCATGTACAAGTACCTCTCCGCTCCATGTACAAGTACCTCTCCGCTCCATGTACAAGTACCTCTCCGCTCAATGTACAAGTACCTCTCCGCTCCATGTACAAGTACCTCTCCGCTCAATGTACAAGTACCTCTCCGCTCCATGTACAAGTACCTCTCCGCTCCATGTACAAGTACCTCTCCGCTCCATGTACAAGTACCTCTCCGCTCAATGTCAAGTATCGACAGTACCTCTCCGCTCCATGTACAAGTACCTCTCCGCTGAATGTACAAGTGTCGACAGTACCTCTCCGCTCAATGTACAAGTACCTCTCCGCTCCATGTACAAGTACCTCTCCGCTCTCATGTACAAGTACCTCTCCGCTCCATGTACAAGTACCTCTCCGCTCAATGTACAAGTACCTCTGCGCTCCATGTACAAGTACCTCTCCGCTCAATGTACAAGTACCTCTCCGCTCAATGTACAAGTGTCGACAGTACCTCTCCGCTCCATGTACAAGTACCTCTCCGCTCAATGTACAAGTGTCGACAGTACCTCTACGCTCAATGTACAAGTGTCGACAGTACCTCTCCGCTCTCATGTACAAGTACCTCTCCGATCCATGTACAAGTACATCTCCGCTCCATGTACAAGTACATCTCCGCTCAATGTACAAGTACCTCTCCGCTCCATGTACAAGTACCTCTCCGCTCCATGTACAAGTACCTCTCCGCTCCATGTACAAGTACCTCTCCGCTCCATGTACAAGTACCTCTCCGCTCAATGTACAAGTACCTCTCCGCTCCATGTACAAGTACCTCTCCGCTCCATGTACAAGTACCTCTCCGCTCCATGTACAAGTACCTCTCCGCTCAATGTCAAGTATCGACAGTACCTCTCCGCTCCATGTACAAGTACCTCTCCGCTGAATGTACAAGTGTCGACAGTACCTCTCCGCTCAATGTACAAGTACCTCTCCGCTCCATGTACAAGTACCTCTCCGCTCTCATGTACAAGTACCTCTCCGCTCCATGTACAAGTACCTCTCCGCTCAATGTACAAGTACCTCTGCGCTCCATGTACAAGTACCTCTCCGCTCAATGTACAAGTACCTCTCCGCTCAATGTACAAGTGTCGACAGTACCTCTCCGCTCCATGTACAAGTACCTCTCCGCTCAATGTACAAGTGTCGACAGTACCTCTACGCTCAATGTACAAGTGTCGACAGTACCTCTCCGCTCTCATGTACAAGTACCTCTCCGATCCATGTACAAGTACATCTCCGCTCCATGTACAAGTACATCTCCGCTCAATGTACAAGTACCTCTCCGCTCCATGTACAAGTACCTCTCCGCTCCATGTACAAGTACCTCTCCGCTCCATGTACAAGTACCTCTCCGCTCCATGTACAAGTACCTCTCCGCTCAATGTACAAGTACCTCTCCGCTCCATGTACAAGTACCTCTCCGCTCCATGTACAAGTACCTCTCCGCTCCATGTACAAGTACCTCTCCGCTCAATGTACAAGTACCTCTCCGCTCCATGTACAAGTACCTCTCCGCTCCATGTACAAGTACCTCTCCGCTCCATGTACAAGTACCTCTCCGCTCAATGTACAAGTACCTCTCCGCTCCCTGTACAAGTACATCTCCGCTCCATGTACAAGTACCTCTCCGCTCCATGTACAAGTACCTCTCCGCTCAATGTACAAGTGTCGACAGTACCTCTCCGCTCCATGTACAAGTACCTCTCCGCTCCATGTACAAGTACCTCTCCGCTCAATGTACAAGTGTCGACAGTACCTCTCCGCTCCATCTACAAGTACCTCTCCGCTCAATGTACAAGTACCTCTCCGCTGAATGTACAAGTACCTCTCCGCTCCATGTACAAGTACCTCTCCGCTCCATGTACAAATACCTCTCCGCTCTCATGTACAAGTACCTCTCCGCTCCATGTACAAGTAGCTCTCCGCTCAATGTACAAGTGTCGACAGTACCTTTCCGCTCCATGTACAAATACCTCTCCGCTCTCATGTACAAGTACCTCTCCGCTCCATGTACAAGTACCTCTCCGCTCAATGTACAAATACCTCTCCGCTCCATGTACAAGTAGCTCTCCGCTGAATGTACAAGTGTCGACAGTACCTCTCCGCTCAATGTACAAGTACCTCTCCGCTCAATGTACAAATACCTCTCCGCTCCATGTACAAGTACCTCTCCGCTCAATGTCAAGTATCGACAGTACCTCTCCGCTCCATGTACAAGTACCTCTCCGCTGAATGTACAAGTGTCGACAGTACCTCTCCGCTCAATGTACAAGTACCTCTCCGCTCCATGTACAAGTACCTCTCCGCTCTCATGTACAAGTACCTCTCCGCTCCATGTACAAGTACCTCTCCGCTCAATGTACAAGTACCTCTGCGCTCCATGTACAAGTACCTCTCCGCTCAATGTACAAGTACCTCTCCGCTCAATGTACAAGTGTCGACAGTACCTCTCCGCTCCATGTACAAGTACCTCTCCGCTCAATGTACAAGTGTCGACAGTACCTCTACGCTCAATGTACAAGTACCTCTCCGCTGAATGTACAAGTGTCGACAGTACCTCTCCGCTCTCATGTACAAGTACCTCTCCGATCCATGTACAAGTACATCTCCGCTCCATGTACAAGTACATCTCCGCTCAATGTACAAGTACCTCTCCGCTCCATGTACAAGTACCTCTCCGCTCCATGTACAAGTACCTCTCCGCTCCATGTACAAGTACCTCTCCGCTCCATGTACAAGTACCTCTCCGCTCAATGTACAAGTACCTCTCCGCTCCATGTACAAGTACCTCTCCGCTCAATGTACAAGTACCTCTCCGCTCCATGTACAAGTACCTCTCCGCTCCATGTACAAGTACCTCTCCGCTCCATGTACAAGTACCTCTCCGCTCAATGTCAAGTATCGACAGTACCTCTCCGCTCCATGTACAAGTACCTCTCCGCTGAATGTACAAGTGTCGACAGTACCTCTCCGCTCAATGTACAAGTACCTCTCCGCTCCATGTACAAGTACCTCTCCGCTCTCATGTACAAGTACCTCTCCGCTCCATGTACAAGTACCTCTCCGCTCAATGTACAAGTACCTCTGCGCTCCATGTACAAGTACCTCTCCGCTCAATGTACAAGTACCTCTCCGCTCAATGTACAAGTGTCGACAGTACCTCTCCGCTCCATGTACAAGTACCTCTCCGCTCAATGTACAAGTGTCGACAGTACCTCTACGCTCAATGTACAAGTGTCGACAGTACCTCTCCGCTCTCATGTACAAGTACCTCTCCGATCCATGTACAAGTACATCTCCGCTCCATGTACAAGTACATCTCCGCTCAATGTACAAGTACCTCTCCGCTCCATGTACAAGTACCTCTCCGCTCCATGTACAAGTACCTCTCCGCTCCATGTACAAGTACCTCTCCGCTCCATGTACAAGTACCTCTCCGCTCAATGTACAAGTACCTCTCCGCTCCATGTACAAGTACCTCTCCGCTCCATGTACAAGTACCTCTCCGCTCCATGTACAAGTACCTCTCCGCTCAATGTCAAGTATCGACAGTACCTCTCCGCTCCATGTACAAGTACCTCTCCGCTGAATGTACAAGTGTCGACAGTACCTCTCCGCTCAATGTACAAGTACCTCTCCGCTCCATGTACAAGTACCTCTCCGCTCTCATGTACAAGTACCTCTCCGCTCCATGTACAAGTACCTCTCCGCTCAATGTACAAGTACCTCTGCGCTCCATGTACAAGTACCTCTCCGCTCAATGTACAAGTACCTCTCCGCTCAATGTACAAGTGTCGACAGTACCTCTCCGCTCCATGTACAAGTACCTCTCCGCTCAATGTACAAGTGTCGACAGTACCTCTACGCTCAATGTACAAGTGTCGACAGTACCTCTCCGCTCTCATGTACAAGTACCTCTCCGATCCATGTACAAGTACATCTCCGCTCCATGTACAAGTACATCTCCGCTCAATGTACAAGTACCTCTCCGCTCCATGTACAAGTACCTCTCCGCTCCATGTACAAGTACCTCTCCGCTCCATGTACAAGTACCTCTCCGCTCCATGTACAAGTACCTCTCCGCTCAATGTACAAGTACCTCTCCGCTCCATGTACAAGTACCTCTCCGCTCCATGTACAAGTACCTCTCCGCTCCATGTACAAGTACCTCTCCGCTCAATGTACAAGTACCTCTCCGCTCCATGTACAAGTACCTCTCCGCTCCATGTACAAGTACCTCTCCGCTCCATGTACAAGTACCTCTCCGCTCAATGTACAAGTACCTCTCCGCTCCCTGTACAAGTACATCTCCGCTCCATGTACAAGTACCTCTCCGCTCCATGTACAAGTACCTCTCCGCTCAATGTACAAGTGTCGACAGTACCTCTCCGCTCCATGTACAAGTACCTCTCCGCTCCATGTACAAGTACCTCTCCGCTCAATGTACAAGTGTCGACAGTACCTCTCCGCTCCATCTACAAGTACCTCTCCGCTCAATGTACAAGTACCTCTCCGCTGAATGTACAAGTACCTCTCCGCTCCATGTACAAGTACCTCTCCGCTCCATGTACAAATACCTCTCCGCTCTCATGTACAAGTACCTCTCCGCTCCATGTACAAGTAGCTCTCCGCTCAATGTACAAGTGTCGACAGTACCTTTCCGCTCCATGTACAAATACCTCTCCGCTCTCATGTACAAGTACCTCTCCGCTCCATGTACAAGTACCTCTGCGCTCCATGTACAAGTACCTCTCCGCTCAATGTACAAGTACCTCTCCGCTCAATGTACAAGTGTCGACAGTACCTCTCCGCTCCATGTACAAGTACCTCTCCGCTCAATGTACAAGTGTCGACAGTACCTCTACGCTCAATGTACAAGTGTCGACAGTACCTCTCCGCTCTCATGTACAAGTACCTCTCCGATCCATGTACAAGTACATCTCCGCTCCATGTACAAGTACATCTCCGCTCAATGTACAAGTACCTCTCCGCTCCATGTACAAGTACCTCTCCGCTCCATGTACAAGTACCTCTCCGCTCCATGTACAAGTACCTCTCCGCTCCATGTACAAGTACCTCTCCGCTCAATGTACAAGTACCTCTCCGCTCCATGTACAAGTACCTCTCCGCTCCATGTACAAGTACCTCTCCGCTCCATGTACAAGTACCTCTCCGCTCAATGTCAAGTATCGACAGTACCTCTCCGCTCCATGTACAAGTACCTCTCCGCTGAATGTACAAGTGTCGACAGTACCTCTCCGCTCAATGTACAAGTACCTCTCCGCTCCATGTACAAGTACCTCTCCGCTCTCATGTACAAGTACCTCTCCGCTCCATGTACAAGTACCTCTCCGCTCAATGTACAAGTACCTCTGCGCTCCATGTACAAGTACCTCTCCGCTCAATGTACAAGTACCTCTCCGCTCAATGTACAAGTGTCGACAGTACCTCTCCGCTCCATGTACAAGTACCTCTCCGCTCAATGTACAAGTGTCGACAGTACCTCTACGCTCAATGTACAAGTGTCGACAGTACCTCTCCGCTCTCATGTACAAGTACCTCTCCGATCCATGTACAAGTACATCTCCGCTCCATGTACAAGTACATCTCCGCTCAATGTACAAGTACCTCTCCGCTCCATGTACAAGTACCTCTCCGCTCCATGTACAAGTACCTCTCCGCTCCATGTACAAGTACCTCTCCGCTCCATGTACAAGTACCTCTCCGCTCAATGTACAAGTACCTCTCCGCTCCATGTACAAGTACCTCTCCGCTCCATGTACAAGTACCTCTCCGCTCTATGTACAAGTACCTCTCCGCTCAATGTACAAGTACCTCTCCGCTCCATGTACAAGTACCTCTCCGCTCCATGTACAAGTACCTCTCCGCTCCATGTACAAGTACCTCTCCGCTCAATGTACAAGTACCTCTCCGCTCCCTGTACAAGTACATCTCCGCTCCATGTACAAGTACCTCTCCGCTCCATGTACAAGTACCTCTCCGCTCAATGTACAAGTGTCGACAGTACCTCTCCGCTCCATGTACAAGTACCTCTCCGCTCCATGTACAAGTACCTCTCCGCTCAATGTACAAGTGTCGACAGTACCTCTCCGCTCCATCTACAAGTACCTCTCCGCTCAATGTACAAGTACCTCTCCGCTGAATGTACAAGTACCTCTCCGCTCCATGTACAAGTACCTCTCCGCTCCATGTACAAATACCTCTCCGCTCTCATGTACAAGTACCTCTCCGCTCCATGTACAAGTAGCTCTCCGCTCAATGTACAAGTGTCGACAGTACCTTTCCGCTCCATGTACAAATACCTCTCCGCTCTCATGTACAAGTACCTCTCCGCTCCATGTACAAGTACCTCTCCGCTCAATGTACAAATACCTCTCCGCTCCATGTACAAGTAGCTCTCCGCTGAATGTACAAGTGTCGACAGTACCTCTCCGCTCAATGTACAAGTACCTCTCCGCTCAATGTACAAATACCTCTCCGCTCCATGTACAAGTACCTCTCCGCTCAATGTCAAGTATCGACAGTACCTCTCCGCTCCATGTACAAGTACCTCTCCGCTGAATGTACAAGTGTCGACAGTACCTCTCCGCTCAATGTACAAGTACCTCTCCGCTCCATGTACAAGTACCTCTCCGCTCTCATGTACAAGTACCTCTCCGCTCCATGTACAAGTACCTCTCCGCTCAATGTACAAGTACCTCTGCGCTCCATGTACAAGTACCTCTCCGCTCAATGTACAAGTACCTCTCCGCTCAATGTACAAGTGTCGACAGTACCTCTCCGCTCCATGTACAAGTACCTCTCCGCTCAATGTACAAGTGTCGACAGTACCTCTACGCTCAATGTACAAGTACCTCTCCGCTGAATGTACAAGTGTCGACAGTACCTCTCCGCTCTCATGTACAAGTACCTCTCCGATCCATGTACAAGTACATCTCCGCTCCATGTACAAGTACATCTCCGCTCAATGTACAAGTACCTCTCCGCTCCATGTACAAGTACCTCTCCGCTCCATGTACAAGTACCTCTCCGCTCCATGTACAAGTACCTCTCCGCTCCATGTACAAGTACCTCTCCGCTCAATGTACAAGTACCTCTCCGCTCCATGTACAAGTACCTCTCCGCTCAATGTACAAGTACCTCTCCGCTCCATGTACAAGTACCTCTCCGCTCCATGTACAAGTACCTCTCCGCTCCATGTACAAGTACCTCTCCGCTCAATGTCAAGTATCGACAGTACCTCTCCGCTCCATGTACAAGTACCTCTCCGCTGAATGTACAAGTGTCGACAGTACCTCTCCGCTCAATGTACAAGTACCTCTCCGCTCCATGTACAAGTACCTCTCCGCTCTCATGTACAAGTACCTCTCCGCTCCATGTACAAGTACCTCTCCGCTCAATGTACAAGTACCTCTGCGCTCCATGTACAAGTACCTCTCCGCTCAATGTACAAGTACCTCTCCGCTCAATGTACAAGTGTCGACAGTACCTCTCCGCTCCATGTACAAGTACCTCTCCGCTCAATGTACAAGTGTCGACAGTACCTCTACGCTCAATGTACAAGTGTCGACAGTACCTCTCCGCTCTCATGTACAAGTACCTCTCCGATCCATGTACAAGTACATCTCCGCTCCATGTACAAGTACATCTCCGCTCAATGTACAAGTACCTCTCCGCTCCATGTACAAGTACCTCTCCGCTCCATGTACAAGTACCTCTCCGCTCCATGTACAAGTACCTCTCCGCTCCATGTACAAGTACCTCTCCGCTCAATGTACAAGTACCTCTCCGCTCCATGTACAAGTACCTCTCCGCTCCATGTACAAGTACCTCTCCGCTCCATGTACAAGTACCTCTCCGCTCAATGTCAAGTATCGACAGTACCTCTCCGCTCCATGTACAAGTACCTCTCCGCTGAATGTACAAGTGTCGACAGTACCTCTCCGCTCAATGTACAAGTACCTCTCCGCTCCATGTACAAGTACCTCTCCGCTCTCATGTACAAGTACCTCTCCGCTCCATGTACAAGTACCTCTCCGCTCAATGTACAAGTACCTCTGCGCTCCATGTACAAGTACCTCTCCGCTCAATGTACAAGTACCTCTCCGCTCAATGTACAAGTGTCGACAGTACCTCTCCGCTCCATGTACAAGTACCTCTCCGCTCAATGTACAAGTGTCGACAGTACATCTACGCTCAATGTACAAGTGTCGACAGTACCTCTCCGCTCTCATGTACAAGTACCTCTCCGATCCATGTACAAGTACATCTCCGCTCCATGTACAAGTACATCTCCGCTCAATGTACAAGTACCTCTCCGCTCCATGTACAAGTACCTCTCCGCTCCATGTACAAGTACCTCTCCGCTCCATGTACAAGTACCTCTCCGCTCCATGTACAAGTACCTCTCCGCTCAATGTACAAGTACCTCTCCGCTCCATGTACAAGTACCTCTCCGCTCCATGTACAAGTACCTCTCCGCTCCATGTACAAGTACCTCTCCGCTCAATGTACAAGTACCTCTCCGCTCCATGTACAAGTACCTCTCCGCTCCATGTACAAGTACCTCTCCGCTCCATGTACAAGTACCTCTCCGCTCAATGTACAAGTACCTCTCCGCTCCCTGTACAAGTACATCTCCGCTCCATGTACAAGTACCTCTCCGCTCCATGTACAAGTACCTCTCCGCTCAATGTACAAGTGTCGACAGTACCTCTCCGCTCCATGTACAAGTACCTCTCCGCTCCATGTACAAGTACCTCTCCGCTCAATGTACAAGTGTCGACAGTACCTCTCCGCTCCATCTACAAGTACCTCTCCGCTCAATGTACAAGTACCTCTCCGCTGAATGTACAAGTACCTCTCCGCTCCATGTACAAGTACCTCTCCGCTCCATGTACAAATACCTCTCCGCTCTCATGTACAAGTACCTCTCCGCTCCATGTACAAGTAGCTCTCCGCTCAATGTACAAGTGTCGACAGTACCTTTCCGCTCCATGTACAAATACCTCTCCGCTCTCATGTACAAGTACCTCTCCGCTCCATGTACAAGTACCTCTCCGCTCAATGTACAAATACCTCTCCGCTCCATGTATAAGTACCTCTCCGCTCTATGTACAAGTACCTCTCCGCTCCATGTACAAGTACCTCTCCGCTCAATGTACAAATACCTCTCCGCTCCATGTACAAGTAGCTCTCCGCTGAATGTACAAGTGTCGACAGTACCTCTCCGCTCAATGTACAAGTACCTCTCCGCTCAATGTACAAATACCTCTCCGCTCCATGTACAAGTACCTCTCCGCTCAATGTCAAGTATCGACAGTACCTCTCCGCTCCATGTACAAGTACCTCTCCGCTGAATGTACAAGTGTCGACAGTACCTCTCCGCTCAATGTACAAGTACCTCTCCGCTCCATGTACAAGTACCTCTCCGCTCTCATGTACAAGTACCTCTCCGCTCCATGTACAAGTACCTCTCCGCTCAATGTACAAGTACCTCTGCGCTCCATGTACAAGTACCTCTCCGCTCAATGTACAAGTACCTCTCCGCTCAATGTACAAGTGTCGACAGTACCTCTCCGCTCCATGTACAAGTACCTCTCCGCTCAATGTACAAGTGTCGACAGTACCTCTACGCTCAATGTACAAGTACCTCTCCGCTGAATGTACAAGTGTCGACAGTACCTCTCCGCTCTCATGTACAAGTACCTCTCCGATCCATGTACAAGTACATCTCCGCTCCATGTACAAGTACATCTCCGCTCAATGTACAAGTACCTCTCCGCTCCATGTACAAGTACCTCTCCGCTCCATGTACAAGTACCTCTCCGCTCCATGTACAAGTACCTCTCCGCTCAATGTACAAGTACCTCTCCGCTCCATGTACAAGTACCTCTCCGCTCAATGTACAAGTACCTCTCCGCTCCATGTACAAGTACCTCTCCGCTCCATGTACAAGTACCTCTCCGCTCCATGTACAAGTACCTCTCCGCTCAATGTCAAGTATCGACAGTACCTCTCCGCTCCATGTACAAGTACCTCTCCGCTGAATGTACAAGTGTCGACAGTACCTCTCCGCTCAATGTACAAGTACCTCTCCGCTCCATGTACAAGTACCTCTCCGCTCTCATGTACAAGTACCTCTCCGCTCCATGTACAAGTACCTCTCCGCTCAATGTACAAGTACCTCTGCGCTCCATGTACAAGTACCTCTCCGCTCAATGTACAAGTACCTCTCCGCTCAATGTACAAGTGTCGACAGTACCTCTCCGCTCCATGTACAAGTACCTCTCCGCTCAATGTACAAGTGTCGACAGTACCTCTACGCTCAATGTACAAGTGTCGACAGTACCTCTCCGCTCTCATGTACAAGTACCTCTCCGATCCATGTACAAGTACATCTCCGCTCCATGTACAAGTACATCTCCGCTCAATGTACAAGTACCTCTCCGCTCCATGTACAAGTACCTCTCCGCTCCATGTACAAGTACCTCTCCGCTCCATGTACAAGTACCTCTCCGCTCCATGTACAAGTACCTCTCCGCTCAATGTACAAGTACCTCTCCGCTCCATGTACAAGTACCTCTCCGCTCCATGTACAAGTACCTCTCCGCTCCATGTACAAGTACCTCTCCGCTCAATGTACAAGTACCTCTCCGCTCCATGTACAAGTACCTCTCCGCTCCATGTACAAGTACCTCTCCGCTCCATGTACAAGTACCTCTCCGCTCAATGTACAAGAACCTCTCCGCTCCCTGTACAAGTACATCTCCGCTCCATGTACAAGTACCTCTCCGCTCCATGTACAAGTACCTCTCCGCTCAATGTACAAGTGTCGACAGTACCTCTCCGCTCCATGTACAAGTACCTCTCCGCTCCATGTACAAGTACCTCTCCGCTCAATGTACAAGTGTCGACAGTACCTCTCCGCTCCATCTACAAGTACCTCTCCGCTCAATGTACAAGTACCTCTCCGCTGAATGTACAAGTACCTCTCCGCTCCATGTACAAGTACCTCTCCGCTCCATGTACAAATACCTCTCCGCTCCATGTACAAGTACCTCTCCGCTCCATGTACAAGCACCTCTCCGCTACATGTACAAGTACCTCTCCGCTCCATGTACAAGTACCTCTCCGCTCAATGTACAAGTACCTCTCCGCTCCATGTACAAATACCTCTCCGCTCCATGTACAAATACCTCTCCGCTCCATGTACAAGTACCTCTCCGCTCCATGTACCAGTACCTCTCCGCTCAATGTACAAGTACATCTCCGCTCAATGTACAAGTACATCTCCGCTCAATGTACAAGTACGTCTCCGCTCAATGTACAAGTACCTCTCCGCTCAATGTACAAGTACCTCTCCGCTCCATGTACAAGTACCTCTCCGCTCCATGTACAAGTACCTCTCCGCTCCATGTACAAGTACCTCTCCGCTCCATGTACAAGTACATCTCTGCTCCATGTACAAGTACCTCTCCGCTCAATGTACAAGTACATCTCCGCTCCATGTACAAGTACCTCTCCGCTCCATGTACAAGTACATCTCCGCTCCATGTACAAGTACCTCTCCGCTCCATGTACAAGTACCTCACCGCTCAATGTACAAGTACATCTCCGCTCCATGTACAAGTACATCTCTGCTCCATGTACAAGTACCTCTCCGCTCAATGTACAAGTACATCTCCGCTCCATGTACAAGTACCTCTCCGCTCCATGTACAAGTACCTCTCCGCTCCATGTACAAGTACCTCTCCGCTCCATGTACAAGTACCTCTCCGCTCCATGTACAAGTACCTCTCCGCTCAATGTCAAGTGTCGACAGTACCTCTCCGCTCCATGTACAAATACCTCTCCGCTCAATGTACAAGTACCTCTCCGCTCCATGTACAAGTACCTCTCCGCTCCATGTACAAGTACCTCTCCGCTCCATGTACAAGTACCTCTCCGCTCCATGTACAAGTACATCTCTGCTCCATGTACAAGTACCTCTCCGCTCAATGTACAAGTACATCTCCGCTCCATGTACAAGTACCTCTCCGCTCCATGTACAAGTACATCTCCGCTCCATGTACAAGTACCTCTCCGCTCCATGTACAAGTACCTCTCCGCTCAATGTACAAGTACATCTCCGCTCCATGTACAAGTACATCTCTGCTCCATGTACAAGTACCTCTCCGCTCAATGTACAAGTACATCTCCGCTCCATGTACAAGTACATCTCCGCTCCATGTACAAGTACCTCTCCGCTCCATGTACAAGTACCTCTCCGCTCCATGTACAAGTACCTCTCCGCTCCATGTACAAGTACCTCTCCGCTCAATGTACAAGAACCTCTCCGCTCCCTGTACAAGTACATCTCCGCTCCATGTACAAGTACCTCTCCGCTCCATGTACAAGTACCTCTCCGCTCAATGTACAAGTGTCGACAGTACCTCTCCGCTCCATGTACAAGTACCTCTCCGCTCCATGTACAAGTACCTCTCCGCTCAATGTACAAGTGTCGACAGTACCTCTCCGCTCCATCTACAAGTACCTCTCCGCTCAATGTACAAGTACCTCTCCGCTGAATGTACAAGTACCTCTCCGCTCCATGTACAAGTACCTCTCCGCTCCATGTACAAATACCTCTCCGCTCCATGTACAAGTACCTCTCCGCTCCATGTACAAGCACCTCTCCGCTACATGTACAAGTACCTCTCCGCTCCATGTACAAGTACCTCTCCGCTCAATGTACAAGTACCTCTCCGCTCCATGTACAAATACCTCTCCGCTCCATGTACAAATACCTCTCCGCTCCATGTACAAGTACCTCTCCGCTCCATGTACCAGTACCTCTCCGCTCAATGTACAAGTACATCTCCGCTCAATGTACAAGTACATCTCCGCTCAATGTACAAGTACGTCTCCGCTCAATGTACAAGTACCTCTCCGCTCAATGTACAAGTACCTCTCCGCTCCATGTACAAGTACCTCTCCGCTCCATGTACAAGTACCTCTCCGCTCCATGTACAAGTACCTCTCCGCTCCATGTACAAGTACATCTCTGCTCCATGTACAAGTACCTCTCCGCTCAATGTACAAGTACATCTCCGCTCCATGTACAAGTACCTCTCCGCTCCATGTACAAGTACATCTCCGCTCCATGTACAAGTACCTCTCCGCTCCATGTACAAGTACCTCACCGCTCAATGTACAAGTACATCTCCGCTCCATGTACAAGTACATCTCTGCTCCATGTACAAGTACCTCTCCGCTCAATGTACAAGTACATCTCCGCTCCATGTACAAGTACCTCTCCGCTCCATGTACAAGTACCTCTCCGCTCCATGTACAAGTACCTCTCCGCTCCATGTACAAGTACCTCTCCGCTCCATGTACAAGTACCTCTCCGCTCAATGTCAAGTGTCGACAGTACCTCTCCGCTCCATGTACAAATACCTCTCCGCTCAATGTACAAGTACCTCTCCGCTCCATGTACAAGTACCTCTCCGCTCCATGTACAAGTACCTCTCCGCTCCATGTACAAGTACCTCTCCGCTCCATGTACAAGTACATCTCTGCTCCATGTACAAGTACCTCTCCGCTCAATGTACAAGTACATCTCCGCTCCATGTACAAGTACCTCTCCGCTCCATGTACAAGTACCTCTGCGCTCCATGTACAAGTACCTCTCCGCTCAATGTACAAGTACCTCTCCGCTCAATGTACAAGTGTCGACAGTACCTCTCCGCTCCATGTACAAGTACCTCTCCGCTCAATGTACAAGTGTCGACAGTACCTCTACGCTCAATGTACAAGTACCTCTCCGCTGAATGTACAAGTGTCGACAGTACCTCTCCGCTCTCATGTACAAGTACCTCTCCGATCCATGTACAAGTACATCTCCGCTCCATGTACAAGTACATCTCCGCTCAATGTACAAGTACCTCTCCGCTCCATGTACAAGTACCTCTCCGCTCCATGTACAAGTACCTCTCCGCTCCATGTACAAGTACCTCTCCGCTCAATGTACAAGTACCTCTCCGCTCCATGTACAAGTACCTCTCCGCTCAATGTACAAGTACCTCTCCGCTCCATGTACAAGTACCTCTCCGCTCCATGTACAAGTACCTCTCCGCTCCATGTACAAGTACCTCTCCGCTCAATGTCAAGTATCGACAGTACCTCTCCGCTCCATGTACAAGTACCTCTCCGCTGAATGTACAAGTGTCGACAGTACCTCTCCGCTCAATGTACAAGTACCTCTCCGCTCCATGTACAAGTACCTCTCCGCTCTCATGTACAAGTACCTCTCCGCTCCATGTACAAGTACCTCTCCGCTCAATGTACAAGTACCTCTGCGCTCCATGTACAAGTACCTCTCCGCTCAATGTACAAGTACCTCTCCGCTCAATGTACAAGTGTCGACAGTACCTCTCCGCTCCATGTACAAGTACCTCTCCGCTCAATGTACAAGTGTCGACAGTACCTCTACGCTCAATGTACAAGTGTCGACAGTACCTCTCCGCTCTCATGTACAAGTACCTCTCCGATCCATGTACAAGTACATCTCCGCTCCATGTACAAGTACATCTCCGCTCAATGTACAAGTACCTCTCCGCTCCATGTACAAGTACCTCTCCGCTCCATGTACAAGTACCTCTCCGCTCCATGTACAAGTACCTCTCCGCTCCATGTACAAGTACCTCTCCGCTCAATGTACAAGTACCTCTCCGCTCCATGTACAAGTACCTCTCCGCTCCATGTACAAGTACCTCTCCGCTCCATGTACAAGTACCTCTCCGCTCAATGTACAAGTACCTCTCCGCTCCATGTACAAGTACCTCTCCGCTCCATGTACAAGTACCTCTCCGCTCCATGTACAAGTACCTCTCCGCTCAATGTACAAGAACCTCTCCGCTCCCTGTACAAGTACATCTCCGCTCCATGTACAAGTACCTCTCCGCTCCATGTACAAGTACCTCTCCGCTCAATGTACAAGTGTCGACAGTACCTCTCCGCTCCATGTACAAGTACCTCTCCGCTCCATGTACAAGTACCTCTCCGCTCAATGTACAAGTGTCGACAGTACCTCTCCGCTCCATCTACAAGTACCTCTCCGCTCAATGTACAAGTACCTCTCCGCTGAATGTACAAGTACCTCTCCGCTCCATGTACAAGTACCTCTCCGCTCCATGTACAAATACCTCTCCGCTCCATGTACAAGTACCTCTCCGCTCCATGTACAAGCACCTCTCCGCTACATGTACAAGTACCTCTCCGCTCCATGTACAAGTACCTCTCCGCTCAATGTACAAGTACCTCTCCGCTCCATGTACAAATACCTCTCCGCTCCATGTACAAATACCTCTCCGCTCCATGTACAAGTACCTCTCCGCTCCATGTACCAGTACCTCTCCGCTCAATGTACAAGTACATCTCCGCTCAATGTACAAGTACATCTCCGCTCAATGTACAAGTACGTCTCCGCTCAATGTACAAGTACCTCTCCGCTCAATGTACAAGTACCTCTCCGCTCCATGTACAAGTACCTCTCCGCTCCATGTACAAGTACCTCTCCGCTCCATGTACAAGTACCTCTCCGCTCCATGTACAAGTACATCTCTGCTCCATGTACAAGTACCTCTCCGCTCAATGTACAAGTACATCTCCGCTCCATGTACAAGTACCTCTCCGCTCCATGTACAAGTACATCTCCGCTCCATGTACAAGTACCTCTCCGCTCCATGTACAAGTACCTCACCGCTCAATGTACAAGTACATCTCCGCTCCATGTACAAGTACATCTCTGCTCCATGTACAAGTACCTCTCCGCTCAATGTACAAGTACATCTCCGCTCCATGTACAAGTACCTCTCCGCTCCATGTACAAGTACCTCTCCGCTCCATGTACAAGTACCTCTCCGCTCCATGTACAAGTACCTCTCCGCTCCATGTACAAGTACCTCTCCGCTCAATGTCAAGTGTCGACAGTACCTCTCCGCTCCATGTACAAATACCTCTCCGCTCAATGTACAAGTACCTCTCCGCTCCATGTACAAGTACCTCTCCGCTCCATGTACAAGTACCTCTCCGCTCCATGTACAAGTACCTCTCCGCTCCATGTACAAGTACATCTCTGCTCCATGTACAAGTACCTCTCCGCTCAATGTACAAGTACATCTCCGCTCCATGTACAAGTACCTCTCCGCTCCATGTACAAGTACATCTCCGCTCCATGTACAAGTACCTCTCCGCTCCATGTACAAGTACCTCTCCGCTCAATGTACAAGTACATCTCCGCTCCATGTACAAGTACATCTCTGCTCCATGTACAAGTACCTCTCCGCTCAATGTACAAGTACATCTCCGCTCCATGTACAAGTACATCTCCGCTCCATGTACAAGTACCTCTCCGCTCCATGTACAAGTACCTCTCCGCTCCATGTACAAGTACCTCTCCGCT
Organism: Poromitra crassiceps; assembly: GCF_964638095.1. NCBI lineage: Eukaryota > Metazoa > Chordata > Actinopteri > Beryciformes > Melamphaidae > Poromitra > Poromitra crassiceps. The sequence goes on from NW_028152251.1 coordinate 862,640, forward strand.
CCATGTACAAGTACCTCTCCGCTCAATGTACAAGAACCTCTCCGCTCCCTGTACAAGTACATCTCCGCTCCATGTACAAGTACCTCTCCGCTCCATGTACAAGTACCTCTCCGCTCAATGTACAAGTGTCGACAGTACCTCTCCGCTCCATGTACAAGTACCTCTCCGCTCCATGTACAAGTACCTCTCCGCTCAATGTACAAGTGTCGACAGTACCTCTCCGCTCCATCTACAAGTACCTCTCCGCTCAATGTACAAGTACCTCTCCGCTGAATGTACAAGTACCTCTCCGCTCCATGTACAAGTACCTCTCCGCTCCATGTACAAATACCTCTCCGCTCCATGTACAAGTACCTCTCCGCTCCATGTACAAGCACCTCTCCGCTACATGTACAAGTACCTCTCCGCTCCATGTACAAGTACCTCTCCGCTCAATGTACAAGTACCTCTCCGCTCCATGTACAAATACCTCTCCGCTCCATGTACAAATACCTCTCCGCTCCATGTACAAGTACCTCTCCGCTCCATGTACCAGTACCTCTCCGCTCAATGTACAAGTACATCTCCGCTCAATGTACAAGTACATCTCCGCTCAATGTACAAGTACGTCTCCGCTCAATGTACAAGTACCTCTCCGCTCAATGTACAAGTACCTCTCCGCTCCATGTACAAGTACCTCTCCGCTCCATGTACAAGTACCTCTCCGCTCCATGTACAAGTACCTCTCCGCTCCATGTACAAGTACATCTCTGCTCCATGTACAAGTACCTCTCCGCTCAATGTACAAGTACATCTCCGCTCCATGTACAAGTACCTCTCCGCTCCATGTACAAGTACATCTCCGCTCCATGTACAAGTACCTCTCCGCTCCATGTACAAGTACCTCACCGCTCAATGTACAAGTACATCTCCGCTCCATGTACAAGTACATCTCTGCTCCATGTACAAGTACCTCTCCGCTCAATGTACAAGTACATCTCCGCTCCATGTACAAGTACCTCTCCGCTCCATGTACAAGTACCTCTCCGCTCCATGTACAAGTACCTCTCCGCTCCATGTACAAGTACCTCTCCGCTCCATGTACAAGTACCTCTCCGCTCAATGTCAAGTGTCGACAGTACCTCTCCGCTCCATGTACAAATACCTCTCCGCTCAATGTACAAGTACCTCTCCGCTCCATGTACAAGTACCTCTCCGCTCCATGTACAAGTACCTCTCCGCTCCATGTACAAGTACCTCTCCGCTCCATGTACAAGTACATCTCTGCTCCATGTACAAGTACCTCTCCGCTCAATGTACAAGTACATCTCCGCTCCATGTACAAGTACCTCTCCGCTCCATGTACAAGTACATCTCCGCTCCATGTACAAGTACCTCTCCGCTCCATGTACAAGTACCTCTCCGCTCAATGTACAAGTACATCTCCGCTCCATGTACAAGTACATCTCTGCTCCATGTACAAGTACCTCTCCGCTCAATGTACAAGTACATCTCCGCTCCATGTACAAGTACATCTCCGCTCCATGTACAAGTACCTCTCCGCTCCATGTACAAGTACCTCTCCGCTCCATGTACAAGTACCTCTCCGCTCCATGTACAAGTACCTCTCCGCTCAATGTCAAGTGTCGACAGTACCTCTCCGCTCCATGTACAAATACCTCTCCGCTCTCATGTACAAGTACCTCTCCGCTCCATGTACAAGTACCTCTCCGCTCAATGTCAAGTGTCGACAGTACCTCTCCGCTCCATGTACAAATACCTCTCCGCTCCATGTACAAGTACCTCTCCGCTCTCATGTACAAGTACCTCTCCGCTCCATGTACAAGTAGCTCTCCGCTCAATGTACAAGTGTCGACAGTACCTTTCCGCTCCATGTACAAATACCTCTCCGCTCTCATGTACAAGTACCTCTCCGCTCCATGTACAAGTACCTCTCCGCTCAATGTACAAATACCTCTCCGCTCCATGTATAAGTACCTCTCCGCTCTATGTACAAGTACCTCTCCGCTCCATGTACAAGTACCTCTCCGCTCAATGTACAAATACCTCTCCGCTCCATGTACAAGTAGCTCTCCGCTGAATGTACAAGTGTCGACAGTACCTCTCCGCTCAATGTACAAGTATCTCTCCGCTCAATGTACAAATACCTCTCCGCTCCATGTACAAGTACCTCTCCGCTCAATGTCAAGTATCGACAGTACCTCTCCGCTCCATGTACAAGTACCTCTCCGCTGAATGTACAAGTGTCGACAGTACCTCTCCGCTCAATGTACAAGTACCTCTCCGCTCCATGTACAAGTACCTCTCCGCTCTCATGTACAAGTACCTCTCCGCTCCATGTACAAGTACCTCTCCGCTCAATGTACAAGTACCTCTGCGCTCCATGTACAAGTACCTCTCCGCTCAATGTACAAGTACCTCTCCGCTCAATGTACAAGTGTCGACAGTACCTCTCCGCTCCATGTACAAGTACCTCTCCGCTCAATGTACAAGTGTCGACAGTACCTCTACGCTCAATGTACAAGTGTCGACAGTACCTCTCCGCTCTCATGTACAAGTACCTCTCCGATCCATGTACAAGTACATCTCCGCTCCATGTACAAGTACATCTCCGCTCAATGTACAAGTACCTCTCCGCTCCTTGTACAAGTACCTCTCCGCTCCATGTACAAGTACCTCTCCGCTCCATGTACAAGTACCTCTCCGCTCCATGTACAAGTACCTCTCCGCTCAATGTACAAGTACCTCTCCGCTCCATGTACAAGTACCTCTCCGCTCAATGTACAAGTACCTCTCCGCTCCATGTACAAGTACCTCTCCGCTCCATGTACAAGTACCTCTCCGCTCAATGTCAAGTATCGACAGTACCTCTCCGCTCCATGTACAAGTACCTCTCCGCTGAATCTACAAGTGTCGACAGTACCTCTCCGCTCAATGTACAAGTACCTCTCCGCTCCATGTACAAGTACCTCTCCGCTCTCATGTACAAGTACCTCTCCGCTCCATGTACAAGTACCTCTCCGCTCAATGTACAAGTACCTCTGCGCTCCATGTACAAGTACCTCTCCGCTCAATGTACAAGTACCTCTCCGCTCAATGTACAAGTGTCGACAGTACCTCTCCGCTCCATGTACAAGTACCTCTCCGCTCAATGTACAAGTGTCGACAGTACCTCTACGCTCAATGTACAAGTGTCGACAGTACCTCTCCGCTCTCATGTACAAGTACCTCTCCGATCCATGTACAAGTACATCTCCGCTCCATGTACAAGTACATCTCCGCTCAATGTACAAGTACCTCTCCGCTCCATGTACAAGTACCTCTCCGCTCCATGTACAAGTACATCTCTGCTCCATGTACAAGTACCTCTCCGCTCAATGTACAAGTACATCTCCGCTCCATGTACAAGTACCTCTCCGCTCCATGTACAAGTACATCTCCGCTCCATGTACAAGTACCTCTCCGCTCCATGTACAAGTACCTCTCCGCTCAATGTACAAGTACATCTCCGCTCCATGTACAAGTACCTCTCCGCTCCATGTACAAGTACCTCTCCGCTCCATGTACAAGTACCTCTCCGCTCAATGTCAAGTATCGACAGTACCTCTCCGCTCCATGTACAAGTACCTCTCCGCTGAATGTACAAGTGTCGACAGTACCTCTCCGCTCAATGTACAAGTACCTCTCCGCTCCATGTACAAGTACCTCTCCGCTCTCATGTACAAGTACCTCTCCGCTCCATGTACAAGTACCTCTCCGCTCAATGTACAAGTACCTCTGCGCTCCATGTACAAGTACCTCTCCGCTCAATGTACAAGTACCTCTCCGCTCAATGTACAAGTGTCGACAGTACCTCTCCGCTCCATGTACAAGTACCTCTCCGCTCAATGTACAAGTGCCGACAGTACCTCTACGCTCAATGTACAAGTGTCGACAGTACCTCTCCGCTCTCATGTACAAGTACCTCTCCGATCCATGTACAAGTACATCTCCGCTCCATGTACAAGTACATCTCCGCTCAATGTACAAGTACCTCTCCGCTCAATGTACAAGTACCTCTCCGCTCCATGTACAAGTACCTCTCCGCTCAATGTACAAGTACCTCTCCACTCCATGTACAAGTACCTCTCCGCTCTCATGTACAAGTACCTCTCCGCTCCATGTACAAGTACCTCTCCGCTCAATGTACAAGTACCTCTGCGCTCCATGTACAAGTACCTCTCCGCTCAATGTACAAGTACCTCTCCGCTCAATGTACAAGTGTCGACAGTACCTCTCCGCTCCATGTACAAGTACCTCTCCGCTCAATGTACAAGTGTCGACAGTACCTCTACGCTCAATGTACAAGTGTCGACAGTACCTCTCCGCTCTCATGTACAAGTACCTCTCCGATCCATGTACAAGTACATCTCCGCTCCATGTACAAGTACATCTCCGCTCAATGTACAAGTACCTCTCCGCTCCATGTACAAGTACCTCTCCGCTCCATGTACAAGTACATCTCTGCTCCATGTACAAGTACCTCTCCGCTCAATGTACAAGTACATCTCCGCTCCATGTACAAGTACCTCTCCGCTCCATGTACAAGTACATCTCCGCTCCATGTACAAGTACCTCTCCGCTCCATGTACAAGTACCTCTCCGCTCAATGTACAAGTACATCTCCGCTCCATGTACAAGTACCTCTCCGCTCCATGTACAAGTACATCTCCGCTCCATGTACAAGTACCTCTCCGCTCAATGTACAAGTACATCTCCGCTCCATGTACAAGTACATCTCCACTCCATGTACAAGTACCTCTCCGCTCAATGTACAAGTACATCTCCGCTCCATGTACCAGTACCTCTCCGCTCAATGTACAAGTACATCTCCACTCCATGTACAAGTACCTCTCCGCTCAATGTACAAGTACATCTCCGCTCCATGTACCAGTACCTCTCCGCTCAATGTACAAGTACATCTCCACTCCATGTACAAGTACCTCTCCGCTCAATGTACAAGTACATCTCCGCTCCATGTACCAGTACCTCTCCGCTCAATGTACAAGTACATCTCCGCTCCATGTACAAGTACCTCTCCGCTCAATGTACAAGTACCTCTCCGCTCAATGTACAAGTACATCTCCGCTCCATGTACCAGTACCTCTCCGCTCAATGTACAAGTACATCTGCGCTCCATGTAGGGCTGGGTATCGTTCAAAATTTTTCGATATCGATACCGTTTCGATACTTGGATTTCGATACCGGTTCCTGAACGATACTTTTTTCGATACCAATTTTTAGAAAAATCCATTTTAACAAAAATAAAACTGCATTACACATTGAAATTATTTTACAAATCTTTAGTTTCCCCCCATCTTAAGTTTTACAGCAGAAAAAAATAAAACCTACTGTATTTAACATAACTTTAAGTTCTCTAAACGTATTGCCGTCCCTACAAAAAATATTGGAGTACTACAAAGGAAAGAAATGTAGCTAAAACAAATAAATCAGTGGAATAGTTTTCAGTGCAAAACAGAGAGTTGCAAATCAGGGTTTAATGCTCACTGATGCAACAGAACTCTATTCTTGTACAAACTGATGAGATGGCTCCACTTCATGCATGGAAGACTAGTTGAGCATTGACTAGCCTATCAATATAGCCTTATATGCCACAAAGTGAATCGCATTTATATTCAACAAACTATCATGACATCAGCGTTTGTTAACGAGTTGCTAAAAATACATGGGCGATAACTGCCCGCTTGCACATAACGCTAATTAATTAAACATTAACGCTAGCGTTGCAGATCAGTGTGCTCACTGCTGCAACAGAACGTCATTCTTGTCAAATCTGACGAGACAGCTCAACTTCACTGACTAGCCAATCAATATAAATGAATCGCATTTACATTCAACAAACTATCATGACATCAGCGTTTGTTAACGAGTTGCTAAAAATACACAATGCCCGCTTGCGCATAACGTTACGGCGGCAATTAATTAAACGATCTAATGCTACAACTCACAGCCAGATGCATGGATTTGTCAGACTGAGGGATCTGATAACCGCTAACTTGCGGTAAGCTGAGCTGACCCACCTCTCAATTATTTCTCTTGTCTGTGGAAACCAGTCCGTGTTGTTTCTGTTTCTTTTCCTGCTTTTCATCATCTTCGCCATATGGTAATCCAGGATAGGAGTAGCTTGAGTGGCTAACTTCTTGTATACTATCCGCACCGCACGCCTGGCTCACAGTCACAACAAACACACCGGCTAAAGTGGGCGTAACGTTTCCTGCATGCCTCTACATGACAGCCAATCACCAGCCGTATTAGAGCGCGGCGTGCAAGCATGTCGCATGCTTATAGGCTCAATGACGCTGTTTTGTTTTGGTATCGAAAATTGGTATTGATTGACAAGGGAGGCTTCGATACCCCTTAGTATCGATGTTTCCATTTCGGTGCCAAGTAAGTATCGAAACTCGATACCCAGCCCTAGCTCCATGTACAAGTACCTCTCCGCTCAATGTACAAGTACCTCTCCGCTCAATGTACAAGTACCTCTCCGCTCCATGTACAAGTACCTCTCCGCTCCATGTACAAGTACCTCTCCGCTCCATGTACAAGTACATCTCTGCTCCATGTACAAGTACCTCTCCGCTCAATGTACAAGTACATCTCCGCTCCATGTACAAGTACCTCTCCGCTCCATGTACAAGTACATCTCCGCTCCATGTACAAGTACCTCTCCGCTCCATGTACAAGTACCTCTCCGCTCAATGTACAAGTACATCTCCGCTCCATGTACAAGTACATCTCTGCTCCATGTACAAGTACCTCTCCGCTCAATGTACAAGTACATCTCCGCTCCATGTACAAGTACCTCTCCGCTCCATGTACAAGTACCTCTCCGCTCCATGTACAAGTACCTCTCCGCTCCATGTACAAGTACCTCTCCGCTCCATGTACAAGTACCTCTCCGCTCAATGTCAAGTGTCGACAGTACCTCTCCGCTCCATGTACAAATACCTCTCCGCTCTCATGTACAAGTACCTCTCCGCTCCATGTACAAGTACCTCTCCGCTCAATGTCAAGTGTCGACAGTACCTCTCCGCTCCATGTACAAATACCTCTCCGCTCCATGTACAAGTACCTCTCCGCTCTCATGTACAAGTACCTCTCCGCTCCATGTACAAGTAGCTCTCCGCTCAATGTACAAGTGTCGACAGTACCTTTCCGCTCCATGTACAAATACCTCTCCGCTCTCATGTACAAGTACCTCTCCGCTCCATGTACAAGTACCTCTCCGCTCAATGTACAAATACCTCTCCGCTCCATGTATAAGTACCTCTCCGCTCTATGTACAAGTACCTCTCCGCTCCATGTACAAGTACCTCTCCGCTCAATGTACAAATACCTCTCCGCTCCATGTACAAGTAGCTCTCCGCTGAATGTACAAGTGTCGACAGTACCTCTCCGCTCAATGTACAAGTACCTCTCCGCTCAATGTACAAATACCTCTCCGCTCCATGTACAAGTACCTCTCCGCTCAATGTCAAGTATCGACAGTACCTCTCCGCTCCATGTACAAGTACCTCTCCGCTGAATGTACAAGTGTCGACAGTACCTCTCCGCTCAATGTACAAGTACCTCTCCGCTCCATGTACAAGTACCTCTCCGCTCTCATGTACAAGTACCTCTCCGCTCCATGTACAAGTACCTCTCCGCTCAATGTACAAGTACCTCTGCGCTCCATGTACAAGTACCTCTCCACTCAATGTACAAGTACCTCTCCGCTCCATGTACAAGTACATCTCCACTCCATGTACAAGTACCTCTCCGCTCCATGTACAAGTACCTCTCCGCTCCATGTACAAGTACCTCTCCGCTCCATGTACAAGTACCTCTCCGCTCAATGTCAAGTGTCGACAGTACCTCTCCGCTCCATGTACAAATACCTCTCCGCTCTCATGTACAAGTACCTCTCCGCTCCATGTACAAGTACCTCTCCGCTCAATGTCAAGTGTCGACAGTACCTCTCCGCTCCATGTACAAATACCTCTCCGCTCCATGTACAAGTACCTCTCCGCTCTCATGTACAAGTACCTCTCCGCTCCATGTACAAGTAGCTCTCCGCTCAATGTACAAGTGTCGACAGTACCTTTCCGCTCCATGTACAAATACCTCTCCGCTCTCATGTACAAGTACCTCTCCGCTCCATGTACAAGTACCTCTCCGCTCAATGTACAAATACCTCTCCGCTCCATGTATAAGTACCTCTCCGCTCTATGTACAAGTACCTCTCCGCTCCATGTACAAGTACCTCTCCGCTCAATGTACAAATACCTCTCCGCTCCATGTACAAGTAGCTCTCCGCTGAATGTACAAGTGTCGACAGTACCTCTCCGCTCAATGTACAAGTATCTCTCCGCTCAATGTACAAATACCTCTCCGCTCCATGTACAAGTACCTCTCCGCTCAATGTCAAGTATCGACAGTACCTCTCCGCTCCATGTACAAGTACCTCTCCGCTGAATGTACAAGTGTCGACAGTACCTCTCCGCTCAATGTACAAGTACCTCTCCGCTCCATGTACAAGTACCTCTCCGCTCTCATGTACAAGTACCTCTCCGCTCCATGTACAAGTACCTCTCCGCTCAATGTACAAGTACCTCTGCGCTCCATGTACAAGTACCTCTCCGCTCAATGTACAAGTACCTCTCCGCTCAATGTACAAGTGTCGACAGTACCTCTCCGCTCCATGTACAAGTACCTCTCCGCTCAATGTACAAGTGTCGACAGTACCTCTACGCTCAATGTACAAGTGTCGACAGTACCTCTCCGCTCTCATGTACAAGTACCTCTCCGATCCATGTACAAGTACATCTCCGCTCCATGTACAAGTACATCTCCGCTCAATGTACAAGTACCTCTCCGCTCCTTGTACAAGTACCTCTCCGCTCCATGTACAAGTACCTCTCCGCTCCATGTACAAGTACCTCTCCGCTCCATGTACAAGTACCTCTCCGCTCAATGTACAAGTACCTCTCCGCTCCATGTACAAGTACCTCTCCGCTCAATGTACAAGTACCTCTCCGCTCCATGTACAAGTACCTCTCCGCTCCATGTACAAGTACCTCTCCGCTCAATGTCAAGTATCGACAGTACCTCTCCGCTCCATGTACAAGTACCTCTCCGCTGAATCTACAAGTGTCGACAGTACCTCTCCGCTCAATGTACAAGTACCTCTCCGCTCCATGTACAAGTACCTCTCCGCTCTCATGTACAAGTACCTCTCCGCTCCATGTACAAGTACCTCTCCGCTCAATGTACAAGTACCTCTGCGCTCCATGTACAAGTACCTCTCCGCTCAATGTACAAGTACCTCTCCGCTCAATGTACAAGTGTCGACAGTACCTCTCCGCTCCATGTACAAGTACCTCTCCGCTCAATGTACAAGTGTCGACAGTACCTCTACGCTCAATGTACAAGTGTCGACAGTACCTCTCCGCTCTCATGTACAAGTACCTCTCCGATCCATGTACAAGTACATCTCCGCTCCATGTACAAGTACATCTCCGCTCAATGTACAAGTACCTCTCCGCTCCATGTACAAGTACCTCTCCGCTCCATGTACAAGTACATCTCTGCTCCATGTACAAGTACCTCTCCGCTCAATGTACAAGTACATCTCCGCTCCATGTACAAGTACCTCTCTGCTCCATGTACAAGTACATCTCCGCTCCATGTACAAGTACCTCTCCGCTCCATGTACAAGTACCTCTCCGCTCAATGTACAAGTACATCTCCGCTCCATGTACAAGTACCTCTCCGCTCCATGTACAAGTACCTCTCCGCTCCATGTACAAGTACCTCTCCGCTCAATGTCAAGTATCGACAGTACCTCTCCGCTCCATGTACAAGTACCTCTCCGCTGAATGTACAAGTGTCGACAGTACCTCTCCGCTCAATGTACAAGTACCTCTCCGCTCCATGTACAAGTACCTCTCCGCTCTCATGTACAAGTACCTCTCCGCTCCATGTACAAGTACCTCTCCGCTCAATGTACAAGTACCTCTGCGCTCCATGTACAAGTACCTCTCCGCTCAATGTACAAGTACCTCTCCGCTCAATGTACAAGTGTCGACAGTACCTCTCCGCTCCATGTACAAGTACCTCTCCGCTCAATGTACAAGTGCCGACAGTACCTCTACGCTCAATGTACAAGTGTCGACAGTACCTCTCCGCTCTCATGTACAAGTACCTCTCCGATCCATGTACAAGTACATCTCCGCTCCATGTACAAGTACATCTCCGCTCAATGTACAAGTACCTCTCCGCTCAATGTACAAGTACCTCTCCGCTCCATGTACAAGTACCTCTCCGCTCAATGTACAAGTACCTCTCCGCTCCATGTACAAGTACCTCTCCGCTCTCATGTACAAGTACCTCTCCGCTCCATGTACAAGTACCTCTCCGCTCAATGTACAAGTACCTCTGCGCTCCATGTACAAGTACCTCTCCGCTCAATGTACAAGTACCTCTCCGCTCAATGTACAAGTGTCGACAGTACCTCTCCGCTCCATGTACAAGTACCTCTCCGCTCAATGTACAAGTGTCGACAGTACCTCTACGCTCAATGTACAAGTGTCGACAGTACCTCTCCGCTCTCATGTACAAGTACCTCTCCGATCCATGTACAAGTACATCTCCGCTCCATGTACAAGTACATCTCCGCTCAATGTACAAGTACCTCTCCGCTCCATGTACAAGTACCTCTCCGCTCCATGTACAAGTACATCTCTGCTCCATGTACAAGTACCTCTCCGCTCAATGTACAAGTACATCTCCGCTCCATGTACAAGTACCTCTCCGCTCCATGTACAAGTACATCTCCGCTCCATGTACAAGTACCTCTCCGCTCCATGTACAAGTACCTCTCCGCTCAATGTACAAGTACATCTCCGCTCCATGTACAAGTACCTCTCCGCTCCATGTACAAGTACATCTCCGCTCCATGTACAAGTACCTCTCCGCTCAATGTACAAGTACATCTCCGCTCCATGTACAAGTACATCTCCACTCCATGTACAAGTACCTCTCCGCTCAATGTACAAGTACATCTCCGCTCCATGTACCAGTACCTCTCCGCTCAATGTACAAGTACATCTCCACTCCATGTACAAGTACCTCTCCGCTCAATGTACAAGTACATCTCCGCTCCATGTACCAGTACCTCTCCGCTCAATGTACAAGTACATCTCCACTCCATGTACAAGTACCTCTCCGCTCAATGTACAAGTACATCTCCGCTCCATGTACCAGTACCTCTCCGCTCAATGTACAAGTACATCTCCGCTCCATGTACAAGTACCTCTCCGCTCAATGTACAAGTACCTCTCCGCTCAATGTACAAGTACATCTCCGCTCCATGTACCAGTACCTCTCCGCTCAATGTACAAGTACATCTGCGCTCCATGTAGGGCTGGGTATCGTTCAAAATTTTTCGATATCGATACCGTTTCGATACTTGGATTTCGATACCGGTTCCTGAACGATACTTTTTTCGATACCAATTTTTAGAAAAATCCATTTTAACAAAAATAAAACTGCATTACACATTGAAATTATTTTACAAATCTTTAGTTTCCCCCCATCTTAAGTTTTACAGCAGAAAAAAATAAAACCTACTGTATTTAACATAACTTTAAGTTCTCTAAACGTATTGCCGTCCCTACAAAAAATATTGGAGTACTACAAAGGAAAGAAATGTAGCTAAAACAAATAAATCAGTGGAATAGTTTTCAGTGCAAAACAGAGAGTTGCAAATCAGGGTTTAATGCTCACTGATGCAACAGAACTCTATTCTTGTACAAACTGATGAGATGGCTCCACTTCATGCATGGAAGACTAGTTGAGCATTGACTAGCCTATCAATATAGCCTTATATGCCACAAAGTGAATCGCATTTATATTCAACAAACTATCATGACATCAGCGTTTGTTAACGAGTTGCTAAAAATACATGGGCGATAACTGCCCGCTTGCACATAACGCTAATTAATTAAACATTAACGCTAGCGTTGCAGATCAGTGTGCTCACTGCTGCAACAGAACGTCATTCTTGTCAAATCTGACGAGACAGCTCAACTTCACTGACTAGCCAATCAATATAAATGAATCGCATTTACATTCAACAAACTATCATGACATCAGCGTTTGTTAACGAGTTGCTAAAAATACACAATGCCCGCTTGCGCATAACGTTACGGCGGCAATTAATTAAACGATCTAATGCTACAACTCACAGCCAGATGCATGGATTTGTCAGACTGAGGGATCTGATAACCGCTAACTTGCGGTAAGCTGAGCTGACCCACCTCTCAATTATTTCTCTTGTCTGTGGAAACCAGTCCGTGTTGTTTCTGTTTCTTTTCCTGCTTTTCATCATCTTCGCCATATGGTAATCCAGGATAGGAGTAGCTTGAGTGGCTAACTTCTTGTATACTATCCGCACCGCACGCCTGGCTCACAGTCACAACAAACACACCGGCTAAAGTGGGCGTAACGTTTCCTGCATGCCTCTACATGACAGCCAATCACCAGCCGTATTAGAGCGCGGCGTGCAAGCATGTCGCATGCTTATAGGCTCAATGACGCTGTTTTGTTTTGGTATCGAAAATTGGTATTGATTGACAAGGGAGGCTTCGATACCCCTTAGTATCGATGTTTCCATTTCGGTGCCAAGTAAGTATCGAAACTCGATACCCAGCCCTAGCTCCATGTACAAGTACCTCTCCGCTCAATGTACAAGTACCTCTCCGCTCAATGTACAAGTACCTCTCCGCTCCATGTACAAGTACCTCTCCGCTCCATGTACAAGTACCTCTCCGCTCCATGTACAAGTACATCTCTGCTCCATGTACAAGTACCTCTCCGCTCAATGTACAAGTACATCTCCGCTCCATGTACAAGTACCTCTCCGCTCCATGTACAAGTACATCTCCGCTCCATGTACAAGTACCTCTCCGCTCCATGTACAAGTACCTCTCCGCTCAATGTACAAGTACATCTCCGCTCCATGTACAAGTACATCTCTGCTCCATGTACAAGTACCTCTCCGCTCAATGTACAAGTACATCTCCGCTCCATGTACAAGTACCTCTCCGCTCCATGTACAAGTACCTCTCCGCTCCATGTACAAGTACCTCTCCGCTCCATGTACAAGTACCTCTCCGCTCCATGTACAAGTACCTCTCCGCTCAATGTCAAGTGTCGACAGTACCTCTCCGCTCCATGTACAAATACCTCTCCGCTCTCATGTACAAGTACCTCTCCGCTCCATGTACAAGTACCTCTCCGCTCAATGTCAAGTGTCGACAGTACCTCTCCGCTCCATGTACAAATACCTCTCCGCTCCATGTACAAGTACCTCTCCGCTCTCATGTACAAGTACCTCTCCGCTCCATGTACAAGTAGCTCTCCGCTCAATGTACAAGTGTCGACAGTACCTTTCCGCTCCATGTACAAATACCTCTCCGCTCTCATGTACAAGTACCTCTCCGCTCCATGTACAAGTACCTCTCCGCTCAATGTACAAATACCTCTCCGCTCCATGTATAAGTACCTCTCCGCTCTATGTACAAGTACCTCTCCGCTCCATGTACAAGTACCTCTCCGCTCAATGTACAAATACCTCTCCGCTCCATGTACAAGTAGCTCTCCGCTGAATGTACAAGTGTCGACAGTACCTCTCCGCTCAATGTACAAGTACCTCTCCGCTCAATGTACAAATACCTCTCCGCTCCATGTACAAGTACCTCTCCGCTCAATGTCAAGTATCGACAGTACCTCTCCGCTCCATGTACAAGTACCTCTCCGCTGAATGTACAAGTGTCGACAGTACCTCTCCGCTCAATGTACAAGTACCTCTCCGCTCCATGTACAAGTACCTCTCCGCTCTCATGTACAAGTACCTCTCCGCTCCATGTACAAGTACCTCTCCGCTCAATGTACAAGTACCTCTGCGCTCCATGTACAAGTACCTCTCCGCTCAATGTACAAGTACCTCTCCGCTCCATGTACAAGTACATCTCCACTCCATGTACAAGTACCTCTCCGCTCCATGTACAAGTACCTCTCCGCTCCATGTACAAGTACCTCTCCGCTCCATGTACAAGTACCTCTCCGCTCAATGTCAAGTGTCGACAGTACCTCTCCGCTCCATGTACAAATACCTCTCCGCTCTCATGTACAAGTACCTCTCCGCTCCATGTACAAGTACCTCTCCGCTCAATGTCAAGTGTCGACAGTACCTCTCCGCTCCATGTACAAATACCTCTCCGCTCCATGTACAAGTACCTCTCCGCTCTCATGTACAAGTACCTCTCCGCTCCATGTACAAGTAGCTCTCCGCTCAATGTACAAGTGTCGACAGTACCTTTCCGCTCCATGTACAAATACCTCTCCGCTCTCATGTACAAGTACCTCTCCGCTCCATGTACAAGTACCTCTCCGCTCAATGTACAAATACCTCTCCGCTCCATGTATAAGTACCTCTCCGCTCTATGTACAAGTACCTCTCCGCTCCATGTACAAGTACCTCTCCGCTCAATGTACAAATACCTCTCCGCTCCATGTACAAGTAGCTCTCCGCTGAATGTACAAGTGTCGACAGTACCTCTCCGCTCAATGTACAAGTATCTCTCCGCTCAATGTACAAATACCTCTCCGCTCCATGTACAAGTACCTCTCCGCTCAATGTCAAGTATCGACAGTACCTCTCCGCTCCATGTACAAGTACCTCTCCGCTGAATGTACAAGTGTCGACAGTACCTCTCCGCTCAATGTACAAGTACCTCTCCGCTCCATGTACAAGTACCTCTCCGCTCTCATGTACAAGTACCTCTCCGCTCCATGTACAAGTACCTCTCCGCTCAATGTACAAGTACCTCTGCGCTCCATGTACAAGTACCTCTCCGCTCAATGTACAAGTACCTCTCCGCTCAATGTACAAGTGTCGACAGTACCTCTCCGCTCCATGTACAAGTACCTCTCCGCTCAATGTACAAGTGTCGACAGTACCTCTACGCTCAATGTACAAGTGTCGACAGTACCTCTCCGCTCTCATGTACAAGTACCTCTCCGATCCATGTACAAGTACATCTCCGCTCCATGTACAAGTACATCTCCGCTCAATGTACAAGTACCTCTCCGCTCCTTGTACAAGTACCTCTCTGCTCCATGTACAAGTACCTCTCCGCTCCATGTACAAGTACCTCTCCGCTCCATGTACAAGTACCTCTCCGCTCAATGTACAAGTACCTCTCCGCTCCATGTACAAGTACCTCTCCGCTCAATGTACAAGTACCTCTCCGCTCCATGTACAAGTACCTCTCCGCTCCATGTACAAGTACCTCTCCGCTCCATGTACAAGTACCTCTCCGCTCAATGTCAAGTATCGACAGTACCTCTCCGCTCCATGTACAAGTACCTCTCCGCTGAATGTACAAGTGTCGACAGTACCTCTCCGCTCAATGTACAAGTACCTCTCCGCTCCATGTACAAGTACCTCTCCGCTCTCATGTACAAGTACCTCTCCGCTCCATGTACAAGTACCTCTCCGCTCAATGTACAAGTACCTCTGCGCTCCATGTACAAGTACCTCTCCGCTCAATGTACAAGTACCTCTCCGCTCAATGTACAAGTGTCGACAGTACCTCTCCGCTCCATGTACAAGTACCTCTCCGCTCAATGTACAAGTGTCGACAGTACCTCTACGCTCAATGTACAAGTGTCGACAGTACCTCTCCGCTCTCATGTACAAGTACCTCTCCGATCCATGTACAAGTACATCTCCGCTCCATGTACAAGTACATCTCCGCTCAATGTACAAGTACCTCTCCGCTCCATGTACAAGTACCTCTCCGCTCCATGTACAAGTACATCTCTGCTCCATGTACAAGTACCTCTCCGCTCAATGTACAAGTACATCTCCGCTCCATGTACAAGTACCTCTCCGCTCCATGTACAAGTACATCTCCGCTCCATGTACAAGTACCTCTCCGCTCCATGTACAAGTACCTCTCCGCTCAATGTACAAGTACATCTCCGCTCCATGTACAAGTACCTCTCCGCTCCATGTACAAGTACCTCTCCGCTCCATGTACAAGTACCTCTCCGCTCAATGTCAAGTATCGACAGTACCTCTCCGCTCCATGTACAAGTACCTCTCCGCTGAATGTACAAGTGTCGACAGTACCTCTCCGCTCAATGTACAAGTACCTCTCCGCTCCATGTACAAGTACCTCTCCGCTCTCATGTACAAGTACCTCTCCGCTCCATGTACAAGTACCTCTCCGCTCAATGTACAAGTACCTCTGCGCTCCATGTACAAGTACCTCTCCGCTCAATGTACAAGTACCTCTCCGCTCAATGTACAAGTGTCGACAGTACCTCTCCGCTCCATGTACAAGTACCTCTCCGCTCAATGTACAAGTGCCGACAGTACCTCTACGCTCAATGTACAAGTGTCGACAGTACCTCTCCGCTCTCATGTACAAGTACCTCTCCGATCCATGTACAAGTACATCTCCGCTCCATGTACAAGTACATCTCCGCTCAATGTACAAGTACCTCTCCGCTCAATGTACAAGTACCTCTCCGCTCCATGTACAAGTACCTCTCCGCTCAATGTACAAGTACCTCTCCGCTCCATGTACAAGTACCTCTCCGCTCTCATGTACAAGTACCTCTCCGCTCCATGTACAAGTACCTCTCCGCTCAATGTACAAGTACCTCTGCGCTCCATGTACAAGTACCTCTCCGCTCAATGTACAAGTACCTCTCCGCTCAATGTACAAGTGTCGACAGTACCTCTCCGCTCCATGTACAAGTACCTCTCCGCTCAATGTACAAGTGTCGACAGTACCTCTACGCTCAATGTACAAGTGTCGACAGTACCTCTCCGCTCTCATGTACAAGTACCTCTCCGATCCATGTACAAGTACATCTCCGCTCCATGTACAAGTACATCTCCGCTCAATGTACAAGTACCTCTCCGCTCCATGTACAAGTACCTCTCCGCTCCATGTACAAGTACATCTCTGCTCCATGTACAAGTACCTCTCCGCTCAATGTACAAGTACATCTCCGCTCCATGTACAAGTACCTCTCCGCTCCATGTACAAGTACATCTCCGCTCCATGTACAAGTACCTCTCCGCTCCATGTACAAGTACCTCTCCGCTCAATGTACAAGTACATCTCCGCTCCATGTACAAGTACCTCTCCGCTCCATGTACAAGTACATCTCCGCTCCATGTACAAGTACCTCTCCGCTCAATGTACAAGTACATCTCCGCTCCATGTACAAGTACATCTCCACTCCATGTACAAGTACCTCTCCGCTCAATGTACAAGTACATCTCCGCTCCATGTACCAGTACCTCTCCGCTCAATGTACAAGTACATCTCCACTCCATGTACAAGTACCTCTCCGCTCAATGTACAAGTACATCTCCGCTCCATGTACCAGTACCTCTCCGCTCAATGTACAAGTACATCTCCACTCCATGTACAAGTACCTCTCCGCTCAATGTACAAGTACATCTCCGCTCCATGTACCAGTACCTCTCCGCTCAATGTACAAGTACATCTCCGCTCCATGTACAAGTACCTCTCCGCTCAATGTACAAGTACCTCTCCGCTCAATGTACAAGTACATCTCCGCTCCATGTACCAGTACCTCTCCGCTCAATGTACAAGTACATCTGCGCTCCATGTAGGGCTGGGTATCGTTCAAAATTTTTCGATATCGATACCGTTTCGATACTTGGATTTCGATACCGGTTCCTGAACGATACTTTTTTCGATACCAATTTTTAGAAAAATCCATTTTAACAAAAATAAAACTGCATTACACATTGAAATTATTTTACAAATCTTTAGTTTCCCCCCATCTTAAGTTTTACAGCAGAAAAAAATAAAACCTACTGTATTTAACATAACTTTAAGTTCTCTAAACGTATTGCCGTCCCTACAAAAAATATTGGAGTACTACAAAGGAAAGAAATGTAGCTAAAACAAATAAATCAGTGGAATAGTTTTCAGTGCAAAACAGAGAGTTGCAAATCAGGGTTTAATGCTCACTGATGCAACAGAACTCTATTCTTGTACAAACTGATGAGATGGCTCCACTTCATGCATGGAAGACTAGTTGAGCATTGACTAGCCTATCAATATAGCCTTATATGCCACAAAGTGAATCGCATTTATATTCAACAAACTATCATGACATCAGCGTTTGTTAACGAGTTGCTAAAAATACATGGGCGATAACTGCCCGCTTGCACATAACGCTAATTAATTAAACATTAACGCTAGCGTTGCAGATCAGTGTGCTCACTGCTGCAACAGAACGTCATTCTTGTCAAATCTGACGAGACAGCTCAACTTCACTGACTAGCCAATCAATATAAATGAATCGCATTTACATTCAACAAACTATCATGACATCAGCGTTTGTTAACGAGTTGCTAAAAATACACAATGCCCGCTTGCGCATAACGTTACGGCGGCAATTAATTAAACGATCTAATGCTACAACTCACAGCCAGATGCATGGATTTGTCAGACTGAGGGATCTGATAACCGCTAACTTGCGGTAAGCTGAGCTGACCCACCTCTCAATTATTTCTCTTGTCTGTGGAAACCAGTCCGTGTTGTTTCTGTTTCTTTTCCTGCTTTTCATCATCTTCGCCATATGGTAATCCAGGATAGGAGTAGCTTGAGTGGCTAACTTCTTGTATACTATCCGCACCGCACGCCTGGCTCACAGTCACAACAAACACACCGGCTAAAGTGGGCGTAACGTTTCCTGCATGCCTCTACATGACAGCCAATCACCAGCCGTATTAGAGCGCGGCGTGCAAGCATGTCGCATGCTTATAGGCTCAATGACGCTGTTTTGTTTTGGTATCGAAAATTGGTATTGATTGACAAGGGAGGCTTCGATACCCCTTAGTATCGATGTTTCCATTTCGGTGCCAAGTAAGTATCGAAACTCGATACCCAGCCCTAGCTCCATGTACAAGTACCTCTCCGCTCAATGTACAAGTACCTCTCCGCTCAATGTACAAGTACCTCTCCGCTCCATGTACAAGTACCTCTCCGCTCCATGTACAAGTACCTCTCCGCTCCATGTACAAGTACATCTCTGCTCCATGTACAAGTACCTCTCCGCTCAATGTACAAGTACATCTCCGCTCCATGTACAAGTACCTCTCCGCTCCATGTACAAGTACATCTCCGCTCCATGTACAAGTACCTCTCCGCTCCATGTACAAGTACCTCTCCGCTCAATGTACAAGTACATCTCCGCTCCATGTACAAGTACATATCTGCTCCATGTACAAGTACCTCTCCGCTCAATGTACAAGTACATCTCCGCTCCATGTACAAGTACCTCTCCGCTCCATGTACAAGTACCTCTCCGCTCCATGTACAAGTACCTCTCCGCTCCATGTACAAGTACCTCTCCGCTCCATGTACAAGTACCTCTCCGCTCAATGTCAAGTGTCGACAGTACCTCTCCGCTCCATGTACAAATACCTCTCCGCTCTCATGTACAAGTACCTCTCCGCTCCATGTACAAGTACCTCTCCGCTCAATGTCAAGTGTCGACAGTACCTCTCCGCTCCATGTACAAATACCTCTCCGCTCCATGTACAAGTACCTCTCCGCTCTCATGTACAAGTACCTCTCCGCTCCATGTACAAGTAGCTCTCCGCTCAATGTACAAGTGTCGACAGTACCTTTCCGCTCCATGTACAAATACCTCTCCGCTCTCATGTACAAGTACCTCTCCGCTCCATGTACAAGTACCTCTCCGCTCAATGTACAAATACCTCTCCGCTCCATGTATAAGTACCTCTCCGCTCTATGTACAAGTACCTCTCCGCTCCATGTACAAGTACCTCTCCGCTCAATGTACAAATACCTCTCCGCTCCATGTACAAGTAGCTCTCCGCTGAATGTACAAGTGTCGACAGTACCTCTCCGCTCAATGTACAAGTACCTCTCCGCTCAATGTACAAATACCTCTCCGCTCCATGTACAAGTACCTCTCCGCTCAATGTCAAGTATCGACAGTACCTCTCCGCTCCATGTACAAGTACCTCTCCGCTGAATGTACAAGTGTCGACAGTACCTCTCCGCTCAATGTACAAGTACCTCTCCGCTCCATGTACAAGTACCTCTCCGCTCTCATGTACAAGTACCTCTCCGCTCCATGTACAAGTACCTCTCCGCTCAATGTACAAGTACCTCTGCGCTCCATGTACAAGTACCTCTCCGCTCAATGTACAAGTACCTCTCCGCTCAATGTACAAGTGTCGACAGTACCTCTCCGCTCCATGTACAAGTACCTCTCCGCTCAATGTACAAGTGTCGACAGTACCTCTACGCTCAATGTACAAGTGTCGACAGTACCTCTCCGCTCTCATGTACAAGTACCTCTCCGATCCATGTACAAGTACCTCTCCGCTCAATGTACAAGTACCTCTGCGCTCCATGTACAAGTACCTCTCCGCTCAATGTACAAGTACCTCTCCGCTCAATGTACAAGTGTCGACAGTACCTCTCCGCTCCATGTACAAGTACCTCTCCGCTCAATGTACAAGTGTCGACAGTACCTCTACGCTCAATGTACAAGTGTCGACAGTACCTCTCCGCTCTCATGTACAAGTACCTCTCCGATCCATGTACAAGTACATCTCCGCTCCATGTACAAGTACATCTCCGCTCAATGTACAAGTACCTCTCCGCTCCATGTACAAGTACCTCTCCGCTCCATGTACAAGTACCTCTCCGCTCCATGTACAAGTACCTCTCCGCTCCATGTACAAGTACCTCTCCGCTCAATGTACAAGTACCTCTCCGCTCCATGTACAAGTACCTCTCCGCTCAATGTACAAGTACCTCTCCGCTCCATGTACAAGTACCTCTCCGCTCCATGTACAAGTACCTCTCCGCTCCATGTACAAGTACCTCTCCGCTCCATGTACAAGTACATC
Source organism: Poromitra crassiceps (assembly GCF_964638095.1). Taxonomy (NCBI): domain Eukaryota; kingdom Metazoa; phylum Chordata; class Actinopteri; order Beryciformes; family Melamphaidae; genus Poromitra; species Poromitra crassiceps. Next base: position 883,692 of record NW_028152251.1, read on the forward strand.
TCTGCTCCATGTACAAGTACCTCTCCGCTCAATGTACAAGTACATCTCCGCTCCATGTACAAGTACCTCTCCGCTCCATGTACAAGTACATCTCCGCTCCATGTACAAGTACCTCTCCGCTCCATGTACAAGTACCTCTCCGCTCAATGTACAAGTACATCTCCGCTCCATGTACAAGTACATCTCTGCTCCATGTACAAGTACCTCTCCGCTCAATGTACAAGTACATCTCCGCTCCATGTACAAGTACCTCTCCGCTCCATGTACAAGTACCTCTCCGGTCCATGTACAAGTACCTCTCCGCTCCATGTACAAGTACCTCTCCGCTCCATGTACAAGTACCTCTCCGCTCAATGTCAAGTGTCGACAGTACCTCTCCGCTCCATGTACAAATACCTCTCCGCTCTCATGTACAAGTACCTCTCCGCTCCATGTACAAGTACCTCTCCGCTCAATGTCAAGTGTCGACAGTACCTCTCCGCTCCATGTACAAATACCTCTCCGCTCCATGTACAAGTACCTCTCCGCTCTCATGTACAAGTACCTCTCCGCTCCATGTACAAGTAGCTCTCCGCTCAATGTACAAGTGTCGACAGTACCTTTCCGCTCCATGTACAAATACCTCTCCGCTCTCATGTACAAGTACCTCTCCGCTCCATGTACAAGTACCTCTCCGCTCAATGTACAAATACCTCTCCGCTCCATGTATAAGTACCTCTCCGCTCTATGTACAAGTACCTCTCCGCTCCATGTACAAGTACCTCTCCGCTCAATGTACAAATACCTCTCCGCTCCATGTACAAGTAGCTCTCCGCTGAATGTACAAGTGTCGACAGTACCTCTCCGCTCAATGTACAAGTACCTCTCCGCTCAATGTACAAATACCTCTCCGCTCCATGTACAAGTACCTCTCCGCTCAATGTCAAGTATCGACAGTACCTCTCCGCTCCATGTACAAGTACCTCTCCGCTGAATGTACAAGTGTCGACAGTACCTCTCCGCTCAATGTACAAGTACCTCTCCGCTCCATGTACAAGTACCTCTCCGCTCTCATGTACAAGTACCTCTCCGCTCCATGTACAAGTACCTCTCCGCTCAATGTACAAGTACCTCTGCACTCCATGTACAAGTACCTCTGCGCTCAATGTACAAGTACCTCTCCGCTCAATGTACAAGTGTCGACAGTACCTCTCCGCTCCATGTACAAGTACCTCTCCGCTCAATGTACAAGTGTCGACAGTACCTCTACGCTCAATGTACAAGTGTCGACAGTACCTCTCCGCTCTCATGTACAAGTACCTCTCCGATCCATGTACAAGTACATCTCCGCTCCATGTACAAGTACATCTCCGCTCAATGTACAAGTACCTCTCCGCTCCATGTACAAGTACCTCTCCGCTCCATGTACAAGTACCTCTCCGCTCCATGTACAAGTACCTCTCCGCTCCATGTACAAGTACCTCTCCGCTCAATGTACAAGTACCTCTCCGCTCCATGTACAAGTACCTCTCCGCTCAATGTACAAGTACCTCTCCGCTCCATGTACAAGTACCTCTCCGCTCCATGTACAAGTACCTCTCCGCTCCATGTACAAGTACCTCTCCGCTCCATGTACAAGTACATCTCTGCTCCATGTACAAGTACCTCTCCGCTCAATGTACAAGTACATCTCCGCTCCATGTACAAGTACCTCTCCGCTCCATGTACAAGTACATCTCCGCTCCATGTACAAGTACCTCTCCGCTCCATGTACAAGTACCTCTCCGCTCAATGTACAAGTACATCTCCGCTCCATGTACAAGTACATCTCTGCTCCATGTACAAGTACCTCTCCGCTCAATGTACAAGTACATCTCCGCTCCATGTACAAGTACCTCTCCGCTCCATGTACAAGTACCTCTCCGGTCCATGTACAAGTACCTCTCCGCTCCATGTACAAGTACCTCTCCGCTCCATGTACAAGTACCTCTCCGCTCAATGTCAAGTGTCGACAGTACCTCTCCGCTCCATGTACAAATACCTCTCCGCTCTCATGTACAAGTACCTCTCCGCTCCATGTACAAGTACCTCTCCGCTCAATGTCAAGTGTCGACAGTACCTCTCCGCTCCATGTACAAATACCTCTCCGCTCCATGTACAAGTACCTCTCCGCTCTCATGTACAAGTACCTCTCCGCTCCATGTACAAGTAGCTCTCCGCTCAATGTACAAGTGTCGACAGTACCTTTCCGCTCCATGTACAAATACCTCTCCGCTCTCATGTACAAGTACCTCTCCGCTCCATGTACAAGTACCTCTCCGCTCAATGTACAAATACCTCTCCGCTCCATGTATAAGTACCTCTCCGCTCTATGTACAAGTACCTCTCCGCTCCATGTACAAGTACCTCTCCGCTCAATGTACAAATACCTCTCCGCTCCATGTACAAGTAGCTCTCCGCTGAATGTACAAGTGTCGACAGTACCTCTCCGCTCAATGTACAAGTACCTCTCCGCTCAATGTACAAATACCTCTCCGCTCCATGTACAAGTACCTCTCCGCTCAATGTCAAGTATCGACAGTACCTCTCCGCTCCATGTACAAGTACCTCTCCGCTGAATGTACAAGTGTCGACAGTACCTCTCCGCTCAATGTACAAGTACCTCTCCGCTCCATGTACAAGTACCTCTCCGCTCTCATGTACAAGTACCTCTCCGCTCCATGTACAAGTACCTCTCCGCTCAATGTACAAGTACCTCTGCGCTCCATGTACAAGTACCTCTGCGCTCAATGTACAAGTACCTCTCCGCTCAATGTACAAGTGTCGACAGTACCTCTCCGCTCCATGTACAAGTACCTCTCCGCTCAATGTACAAGTGTCGACAGTACCTCTACGCTCAATGTACAAGTGTCGACAGTACCTCTCCGCTCTCATGTACAAGTACCTCTCCGATCCATGTACAAGTACATCTCCGCTCCATGTACAAGTACATCTCCGCTCAATGTACAAGTACCTCTCCGCTCCATGTACAAGTACCTCTCCGCTCCATGTACAAGTACCTCTCCGCTCCATGTACAAGTACCTCTCCGCTCCATGTACAAGTACCTCTCCGCTCAATGTACAAGTACCTCTCCGCTCCATGTACAAGTACCTCTCCGCTCAATGTACAAGTACCTCTCCGCTCCATGTACAAGTACCTCTCCGCTCCATGTACAAGTACCTCTCCGCTCCATGTACAAGTACATCTCTGCTCCATGTACAAGTACCTCTCCGCTCAATGTACAAGTACATCTCCGCTCCATGTACAAGTACCTCTCCGCTCCATGTACAAGTACATCTCCGCTCCATGTACAAGTACCTCTCCGCTCCATGTACAAGTACCTCTCCGCTCAATGTACAAGTACATCTCCGCTCCATGTACAAGTACATCTCTGCTCCATGTACAAGTACCTCTCCGCTCAATGTACAAGTACATCTCCGCTCCATGTACAAGTACCTCTCCGCTCCATGTACAAGTACCTCTCCGGTCCATGTACAAGTACCTCTCCGCTCCATGTACAAGTACCTCTCCGCTCCATGTACAAGTACCTCTCCGCTCAATGTCAAGTGTCGACAGTACCTCTCCGCTCCATGTACAAATACCTCTCCGCTCTCATGTACAAGTACCTCTCCGCTCCATGTACAAGTACCTCTCCGCTCAATGTCAAGTGTCGACAGTACCTCTCCGCTCCATGTACAAATACCTATCCGCTCCATGTACAAGTACCTCTCCGCTCTCATGTACAAGTACCTCTCCGCTCCATGTACAAGTAGCTCTCCGCTCAATGTACAAGTGTCGACAGTACCTTTCCGCTCCATGTACAAATACCTCTCCGCTCTCATGTACAAGTACCTCTCCGCTCCATGTACAAGTACCTCTCCGCTCAATGTACAAATACCTCTCCGCTCCATGTATAAGTACCTCTCCGCTCTATGTACAAGTACCTCTCCGCTCCATGTACAAGTACCTCTCCGCTCAATGTACAAATACCTCTCCGCTCCATGTACAAGTAGCTCTCCGCTGAATGTACAAGTGTCGACAGTACCTCTCCGCTCAATGTACAAGTACCTCTCCGCTCAATGTACAAATACCTCTCCGCTCCATGTACAAGTACCTCTCCGCTCAATGTCAAGTATCGACAGTACCTCTCCGCTCCATGTACAAGTACCTCTCCGCTGAATGTACAAGTGTCGACAGTACCTCTCCGCTCAATGTACAAGTACCTCTCCGCTCCATGTACAAGTACCTCTCCGCTCTCATGTACAAGTACCTCTCCGCTCCATGTACAAGTACTTCTCCGCTCAATGTACAAGTACCTCTGCGCTCCATGTACAAGTACCTCTCCGCTCAATGTACAAGTACCTCTCCGCTCAATGTACAAGTGTCGACAGTACCTCTCCGCTCCATGTACAAGTACCTCTCCGCTCAATGTACAAGTGTCGACAGTACCTCTACGCTCAATGTACAAGTACCTCTCCGCTGAATGTACAAGTGTCGACAGTACCTCTCCGCTCTCATGTACAAGTACCTCTCCGATCCATGTACAAGTACATCTCCGCTCCATGTACAAGTACATCTCCGCTCAATGTACAAGTACCTCTCCGCTCCATGTACAAGTACCTCTCCGCTCCATGTACAAGTACCTCTCCGCTCCATGTACAAGTACCTCTCCGCTCCATGTACAAGTACCTCTCCGCTCAATGTACAAGTACCTCTCCGCTCCATGTACAAGTACCTCTCCGCTCAATGTACAAGTACCTCTCCGCTCCATGTACAAGTACCTCTCCGCTCCATGTACAAGTACCTCTCCGCTCCATGTACAAGTACCTCTCCGCTCAATGTCAAGTATCGACAGTACCTCTCCGCTCCATGTACAAGTACCTCTCCGCTGAATGTACAAGTGTCGACAGTACCTCTCCGCTCAATGTACAAGTACCTCTCCGCTCCATGTACAAGTACCTCTCCGCTCTCATGTACAAGTACCTCTCCGCTCCATGTACAAGTACCTCTCCGCTCAATGTACAAGTACCTCTGCGCTCCATGTACAAGTACCTCTCCGCTCAATGTACAAGTACCTCTCCGCTCAATGTACAAGTGTCGACAGTACCTCTCCGCTCCATGTACAAGTACCTCTCCGCTCAATGTACAAGTGTCGACAGTACCTCTACGCTCAATGTACAAGTGTCGACAGTACCTCTCCGCTCTCATGTACAAGTACCTCTCCGATCCATGTACAAGTACATCTCCGCTCCATGTACAAGTACATCTCCGCTCAATGTACAAGTACCTCTCCGCTCCATGTACAAGTACCTCTCCGCTCCATGTACAAGTACCTCTCCGCTCCATGTACAAGTACCTCTCCGCTCAATGTACAAGTACCTCTCCGCTCCATGTACAAGTACCTCTCCGCTCCATGTACAAGTACCTCTCCGCTCCATGTACAAGTACCTCTCCGCTCAATGTACAAGTACCTCTCCGCTCCATGTACAAGTACCTCTCCGCTCCATGTACAAGTACCTCTCCGCTCCATGTACAAGTACCTCTCCGCTCCATGTACAAGTACCTCTCCGCTCCATGTACAAGTACCTCTCCGCTCAATGTCAAGTGTCGACAGTACCTCTCCGCTCCATGTACAAATACCTCTCCGCTCTCATGTACAAGTACCTCTCCGCTCCATGTACAAGTACCTCTCCGCTTAATGTACAAATACCTCTCCGCTCCATGTACAAGTAGCTCTCCGCTGAATGTACAAGTGTCGACAGTACCTCTCCGCTCAATGTACAAGTACCTCTCCGCTCAATGTACAAATACCTCTCCGCTCCATGTACAAGTACCTCTCCGCTCAATGTCAAGTATCGACAGTACCTCTCCGCTCCATGTACAAGTACCTCTCCGCTGAATGTACAAGTGTCGACAGTACCTCTCCGCTCAATGTACAAGTACCTCTCCGCTCCATGTACAAGTACCTCTCCGCTCTCATGTACAAGTACCTCTCCGCTCCATGTACAAGTACCTCTCCGCTCAATGTACAAGTACCTCTGCGCTCCATGTACAAGTACCTCTCCGCTCAATGTACAAGTACCTCTCCGCTCAATGTACAAGTGTCGACAGTACCTCTCCGCTCCATGTACAAGTACCTCTCCGCTCAATGTACAAGTGTCGACAGTACCTCTACGCTCAATGTACAAGTACCTCTCCGCTGAATGTACAAGTGTCGACAGTACCTCTCCGCTCTCATGTACAAGTACCTCTCCGATCCATGTACAAGTACATCTCCGCTCCATGTACAAGTACATCTCCGCTCAATGTACAAGTACCTCTCCGCTCCATGTACAAGTACCTCTCCGCTCCATGTACAAGTACCTCTCCGCTCCATGTACAAGTACCTCTCCGCTCCATGTACAAGTACCTCTCCGCTCAATGTACAAGTACCTCTCCGCTCCATGTACAAGTACCTCTCCGCTCAATGTACAAGTACCTCTCCGCTCCATGTACAAGTACCTCTCCGCTCCATGTACAAGTACCTCTCCGCTCCATGTACAAGTACCTCTCCGCTCAATGTCAAGTATCGACAGTACCTCTCCGCTCCATGTACAAGTACCTCTCCGCTGAATGTACAAGTGTCGACAGTACCTCTCCGCTCAATGTACAAGTACCTCTCCGCTCCATGTACAAGTACCTCTCCGCTCTCATGTACAAGTACCTCTCCGCTCCATGTACAAGTACCTCTCCGCTCAATGTACAAGTACCTCTGCGCTCCATGTACAAGTACCTCTCCGCTCAATGTACAAGTACCTCTCCGCTCAATGTACAAGTGTCGACAGTACCTCTCCGCTCCATGTACAAGTACCTCTCCGCTCAATGTACAAGTGTCGACAGTACCTCTACGCTCAATGTACAAGTGTCGACAGTACCTCTCCGCTCTCATGTACAAGTACCTCTCCGATCCATGTACAAGTACATCTCCGCTCCATGTACAAGTACATCTCCGCTCAATGTACAAGTACCTCTCCGCTCCATGTACAAGTACCTCTCCGCTCCATGTACAAGTACCTCTCCGCTCCATGTACAAGTACCTCTCCGCTCAATGTACAAGTACCTCTCCGCTCCATGTACAAGTACCTCTCCGCTCCATGTACAAGTACCTCTCCGCTCCATGTACAAGTACCTCTCCGCTCAATGTACAAGTACCTCTCCGCTCCATGTACAAGTACCTCTCCGCTCCATGTACAAGTACCTCTCCGCTCCATGTACAAGTACCTCTCCGCTCCATGTACAAGTACCTCTCCGCTCCATGTACAAGTACCTCTCCGCTCAATGTCAAGTGTCGACAGTACCTCTCCGCTCCATGTACAAATACCTCTCCGCTCTCATGTACAAGTACCTCTCCGCTCCATGTACAAGTACCTCTCCGCTCAATGTCAAGTGTCGACAGTACCTCTCCGCTCCATGTACAAATACCTCTCCGCTCCATGTACAAGTACCTCTCCGCTCTCATGTACAAGTACCTCTCCGCTCCATGTACAAGTAGCTCTCCGCTCAATGTACAAGTGTCGACAGTACCTTTCCGCTCCATGTACAAATACCTCTCCGCTCTCATGTACAAGTACCTCTCCGCTCCATGTACAAGTACCTCTCCGCTCAATGTACAAATACCTCTCCGCTCCATGTATAAGTACCTCTCCGCTCTATGTACAAGTACCTCTCCGCTCCATGTACAAGTACCTCTCCGCTCAATGTACAAATACCTCTCCGCTCCATGTACAAGTAGCTCTCCGCTGAATGTACAAGTGTCGACAGTACCTCTCCGCTCAATGTACAAGTACCTCTCCGCTCAATGTACAAATACCTCTCCGCTCCATGTACAAGTACCTCTCCGCTCAATGTCAAGTATCGACAGTACCTCTCCGCTCCATGTACAAGTACCTCTCCGCTGAATGTACAAGTGTCGACAGTACCTCTCCGCTCAATGTACAAGTACCTCTCCGCTCCATGTACAAGTACCTCTCCGCTCTCATGTACAAGTACCTCTCCGCTCCATGTACAAGTACCTCTCCGCTCAATGTACAAGTACCTCTGCGCTCCATGTACAAGTACCTCTCCGCTCAATGTACAAGTACCTCTCCGCTCAATGTACAAGTGTCGACAGTACCTCTCCGCTCCATGTACAAGTACCTCTCCGCTCAATGTACAAGTGTCGACAGTACCTCTACGCTCAATGTACAAGTACCTCTCCGCTGAATGTACAAGTGTCGACAGTACCTCTCCGCTCTCATGTACAAGTACCTCTCCGATCCATGTACAAGTACATCTCCGCTCCATGTACAAGTACATCTCCGCTCAATGTACAAGTACCTCTCCGCTCCATGTACAAGTACCTCTCCGCTCCATGTACAAGTACCTCTCCGCTCCATGTACAAGTACCTCTCCGCTCCATGTACAAGTACCTCTCCGCTCAATGTACAAGTACCTCTCCGCTCCATGTACAAGTACCTCTCCGCTCAATGTACAAGTACCTCTCCGCTCCATGTACAAGTACCTCTCCGCTCCATGTACAAGTACCTCTCCGCTCCATGTACAAGTACCTCTCCGCTCAATGTCAAGTATCGACAGTACCTCTCCGCTCCATGTACAAGTACCTCTCCGCTGAATGTACAAGTGTCGACAGTACCTCTCCGCTCAATGTACAAGTACCTCTCCGCTCCATGTACAAGTACCTCTCCGCTCTCATGTACAAGTACCTCTCCGCTCCATGTACAAGTACCTCTCCGCTCAATGTACAAGTACCTCTGCGCTCCATGTACAAGTACCTCTCCGCTCAATGTACAAGTACCTCTCCGCTCAATGTACAAGTGTCGACAGTACCTCTCCGCTCCATGTACAAGTACCTCTCCGCTCAATGTACAAGTGTCGACAGTACCTCTACGCTCAATGTACAAGTGTCGACAGTACCTCTCCGCTCTCATGTACAAGTACCTCTCCGATCCATGTACAAGTACATCTCCGCTCCATGTACAAGTACATCTCCGCTCAATGTACAAGTACCTCTCCGCTCCATGTACAAGTACCTCTCCGCTCCATGTACAAGTACCTCTCCGCTCCATGTACAAGTACCTCTCCGCTCAATGTACAAGTACCTCTCCGCTCCATGTACAAGTACCTCTCCGCTCCATGTACAAGTACCTCTCCGCTCCATGTACAAGTACCTCTCCGCTCAATGTACAAGTACCTCTCCGCTCCATGTACAAGTACCTCTCCGCTCCATGTACAAGTACCTCTCCGCTCCATGTACAAGTACCTCTCCGCTCAATGTACAAGTACCTCTCCGCTCCCTGTACAAGTACATCTCCGCTCCATGTACAAGTACCTCTCCGCTCCATGTACAAGTACCTCTCCGCTCAATGTACAAGTGTCGACAGTACCTCTCCGCTCCATGTACAAGTACCTCTCCGCTCCATGTACAAGTACCTCTCCGCTCAATGTACAAGTGTCGACAGTACCTCTCCGCTCCATCTACAAGTACCTCTCCGCTCAATGTACAAGTACCTCTCCGCTGAATGTACAAGTACCTCTCCGCTCCATGTACAAGTACCTCTCCGCTCCATGTACAAATACCTCTCCGCTCCATGTACAAGTACCTCTCCGCTCCATGTACAAGCACCTCTCCGCTACATGTACAAGTACCTCTCCGCTCCATGTACAAGTACCTCTCCGCTCCATGTACAAGTACCTCTCCGCTCAATGTACAAGTACCTCTCCGCTCCATGTACAAATACCTCTCCGCTCCATGTACAAATACCTCTCCGCTCCATGTACAAGTACCTCTCCGCTCCATGTACCAGTACCTCTCCGCTCAATGTACAAGTACATCTCCGCTCAATGTACAAGTACATCTCCGCTCAATGTACAAGTACGTCTCCGCTCAATGTACAAGTACCTCTCCGCTCAATGTACAAGTACCTCTCCGCTCCATGTACAAGTACCTCTCCGCTCCATGTACAAGTACCTCTCCGCTCCATGTACAAGTACCTCTCCGCTCCATGTACAAGTACATCTCTGCTCCATGTACAAGTACCTCTCCGCTCAATGTACAAGTACATCTCCGCTCCATGTACAAGTACCTCTCCGCTCCATGTACAAGTACATCTCCGCTCCATGTACAAGTACCTCTCCGCTCCATGTACAAGTACCTCACCGCTCAATGTACAAGTACATCTCCGCTCCATGTACAAGTACATCTCTGCTCCATGTACAAGTACCTCTCCGCTCAATGTACAAGTACATCTCCGCTCCATGTACAAGTACCTCTCCGCTCCATGTACAAGTACCTCTCCGCTCCATGTACAAGTACCTCTCCGCTCCATGTACAAGTACCTCTCCGCTCCATGTACAAGTACCTCTCCGCTCAATGTCAAGTGTCGACAGTACCTCTCCGCTCCATGTACAAATACCTCTCCGCTCAATGTACAAGTACCTCTCCGCTCCATGTACAAGTACCTCTCCGCTCCATGTACAAGTACCTCTCCGCTCCATGTACAAGTACCTCTCCGCTCCATGTACAAGTACATCTCTGCTCCATGTACAAGTACCTCTCCGCTCAATGTACAAGTACATCTCCGCTCCATGTACAAGTACCTCTCCGCTCCATGTACAAGTACATCTCCGCTCCATGTACAAGTACCTCTCCGCTCCATGTACAAGTACCTCTCCGCTCAATGTACAAGTACATCTCCGCTCCATGTACAAGTACCTCTCCGCTCCATGTACAAGTACATCTCCGCTCCATGTACAAGTACCTCTCCGCTCCATGTACAAGTACCTCTCCGCTCAATGTACAAGTACATCTCCGCTCCATGTACAAGTACATCTCTGCTCCATGTACAAGTACCTCTCCGCTCAATGTACAAGTACATCTCCGCTCCATGTACAAGTACATCTCCGCTCCATGTACAAGTACCTCTCCGCTCCATGTACAAGTACCTCTCCGCTCCATGTACAAGTACCTCTCCGCTCCATGTACAAGTACCTCTCCGCTCAATGTCAAGTGTCGACAGTACCTCTCCGCTCCATGTACAAATACCTCTCCGCTCTCATGTACAAGTACCTCTCCGCTCCATGTACAAGTACCTCTCCGCTCAATGTCAAGTGTCGACAGTACCTCTCCGCTCCATGTACAAATACCTCTCCGCTCCATGTACAAGTACCTCTCCGCTCTCATGTACAAGTACCTCTCCGCTCCATGTACAAGTAGCTCTCCGCTCAATGTACAAGTGTCGACAGTACCTTTCCGCTCCATGTACAAATACCTCTCCGCTCTCATGTACAAGTACCTCTCCGCTCCATGTACAAGTACCTCTCCGCTCAATGTACAAATACCTCTCCGCTCCATGTATAAGTACCTCTCCGCTCTATGTACAAGTACCTCTCCGCTCCATGTACAAGTACCTCTCCGCTCAATGTACAAATACCTCTCCGCTCCATGTACAAGTAGCTCTCCGCTGAATGTACAAGTGTCGACAGTACCTCTCCGCTCAATGTACAAGTATCTCTCCGCTCAATGTACAAATACCTCTCCGCTCCATGTACAAGTACCTCTCCGCTCAATGTCAAGTATCGACAGTACCTCTCCGCTCCATGTACAAGTACCTCTCCGCTGAATGTACAAGTGTCGACAGTACCTCTCCGCTCAATGTACAAGTACCTCTCCGCTCCATGTACAAGTACCTCTCCGCTCTCATGTACAAGTACCTCTCCGCTCCATGTACAAGTACCTCTCCGCTCAATGTACAAGTACCTCTGCGCTCCATGTACAAGTACCTCTCCGCTCAATGTACAAGTACCTCTCCGCTCAATGTACAAGTGTCGACAGTACCTCTCCGCTCCATGTACAAGTACCTCTCCGCTCAATGTACAAGTGTCGACAGTACCTCTACGCTCAATGTACAAGTGTCAACAGTACCTCTCCGCTCTCATGTACAAGTACCTCTCCGATCCATGTACAAGTACATCTCCGCTCCATGTACAAGTACATCTCCGCTCAATGTACAAGTACCTCTCCGCTCCTTGTACAAGTACCTCTCCGCTCCATGTACAAGTACCTCTCCGCTCCATGTACAAGTACCTCTCCGCTCCATGTACAAGTACCTCTCCGCTCCATGTACAAGTACCTCTCCGCTCAATGTACAAGTACCTCTCCGCTCCATGTACAAGTACCTCTCCGCTCCATGTACAAGTACCTCTCCGCTCCATGTACAAGTACCTCTCCGCTCAATGTCAAGTATCGACAGTACCTCTCCGCTCCATGTACAAGTACCTCTCCGCTGAATGTACAAGTGTCGACAGTACCTCTCCGCTCAATGTACAAGTACCTCTCCGCTCCATGTACAAGTACCTCTCCGCTCTCATGTACAAGTACCTCTCCGCTCCATGTACAAGTACCTCTCCGCTCAATGTACAAGTACCTCTGCGCTCCATGTACAAGTACCTCTCCGCTCAATGTACAAGTACCTCTCCGCTCAATGTACAAGTGTCGACAGTACCTCTCCGCTCCATGTACAAGTACCTCTCCGCTCAATGTACAAGTGTCGACAGTACCTCTACGCTCAATGTACAAGTGTCGACAGTACCTCTCCGCTCTCATGTACAAGTACCTCTCCGATCCATGTACAAGTACATCTCCGCTCCATGTACAAGTACATCTCCGCTCAATGTACAAGTACCTCTCCGCTCCATGTACAAGTACCTCTCCGCTCCATGTACAAGTACATCTCTGCTCCATGTACAAGTACCTCTCCGCTCAATGTACAAGTACATCTCCGCTCCATGTACAAGTACCTCTCCGCTCCATGTACAAGTACATCTCCGCTCCATGTACAAGTACCTCTCCGCTCCATGTACAAGTACCTCTCCGCTCAATGTACAAGTACATCTCCGCTCCATGTACAAGTACCTCTCCGCTCCATGTACAAGTACCTCTCCGCTCCATGTACAAGTACCTCTCCGCTCAATGTCAAGTATCGACAGTACCTCTCCGCTCCATGTACAAGTACCTCTCCGCTGAATGTACAAGTGTCGACAGTACCTCTCCGCTCAATGTACAAGTACCTCTCCGCTCCATGTACAAGTACCTCTCCGCTCTAATGTACAAGTACCTCTCCGCTCCATGTACAAGTACCTCTCCGCTCAATGTACAAGTACCTCTGCGCTCCATGTACAAGTACCTCTCCGCTCAATGTACAAGTACCTCTCCGCTCAATGTACAAGTGTCGACAGTACCTCTCCGCTCCATGTACAAGTACCTCTCCGCTCAATGTACAAGTGTCGACAGTACCTCTACGCTCAATGTACAAGTGTCGACAGTACCTCTCCGCTCTCATGTACAAGTACCTCTCCGATCCATGTACAAGTACATCTCCGCTCCATGTACAAGTACATCTCCGCTCAATGTACAAGTACCTCTCCGCTCAATGTACAAGTACCTCTCCGCTCCATGTACAAGTACCTCTCCGCTCAATGTACAAGTACCTCTCCGCTCCATGTACAAGTACCTCTCCGCTCTCATGTACAAGTACCTCTCCGCTCCATGTACAAGTACCTCTCCGCTCAATGTACAAGTACCTCTGCGCTCCATGTACAAGTACCTCTCCGCTCAATGTACAAGTACCTCTCCGCTCAATGTACAAGTGTCGACAGTACCTCTCCGCTCCATGTACAAGTACCTCTCCGCTCAATGTACAAGTGTCGACAGTACCTCTACGCTCAATGTACAAGTGTCGACAGTACCTCTCCGCTCTCATGTACAAGTACCTCTCCGATCCATGTACAAGTACATCTCCGCTCCATGTACAAGTACATCTCCGCTCAATGTACAAGTACCTCTCCGCTCCATGTACAAGTACCTCTCCGCTCCATGTACAAGTACATCTCTGCTCCATGTACAAGTACCTCTCCGCTCAATGTACAAGTACATCTCCGCTCCATGTACAAGTACCTCTCCGCTCCATGTACAAGTACATCTCCGCTCCATGTACAAGTACCTCTCCGCTCCATGTACAAGTACCTCTCCGCTCAATGTACAAGTACATCTCCGCTCCATGTACAAGTACCTCTCCGCTCCATGTACAAGTACATCTCCGCTCCATGTACAAGTACCTCTCCGCTCAATGTACAAGTACATCTCCGCTCCATGTACAAGTACATCTCCACTCCATGTACAAGTACCTCTCCGCTCAATGTACAAGTACATCTCCGCTCCATGTACCAGTACCTCTCCGCTCAATGTACAAGTACATCTCCACTCCATGTACAAGTACCTCTCCGCTCAATGTACAAGTACATCTCCGCCCCATGTACCAGTACCTCTCCGCTCAATGTACAAGTACATCTTCACTCCATGTACAAGTACCTCTCCGCTCAATGTACAAGTACATCTCCGCTCCATGTACCAGTACCTCTCCGCTCAATGTACAAGTACATCTCCGCTCCATGTACAAGTACCTCTCCGCTCAATGTACAAGTACCTCTCCGCTCAATGTACAAGTACATCTCCGCTCCATGTACCAGTACCTCTCCGCTCAATGTACAAGTACATCTGCGCTCCATGTAGGGCTGGGTATCGTTCAAAATTTTTCGATATCGATACCGTTTCGATACTTGGATTTCGATACCGGTTCCTGAACGATACTTTTTTCGATACCAATTTTTAGAAAAATCCATTTTAACAAAAATAAAACTGCATTACACATTGAAATTATTTTACAAATCTTTAGTTTCCCCCCATCTTAAGTTTTACAGCAGAAAAAAATAAAACCTACTGTATTTAACATAACTTTAAGTTCTCTAAACGTATTGCCGTCCCTACAAAAAATATTGGAGTACTACAAAGGAAAGAAATGTAGCTAAAACAAATAAATCAGTGGAATAGTTTTCAGTGCAAAACAGAGAGTTGCAAATCAGGGTTTAATGCTCACTGATGCAACAGAACTCTATTCTTGTACAAACTGATGAGATGGCTCCACTTCATGCATGGAAGACTAGTTGAGCATTGACTAGCCTATCAATATAGCCTTATATGCCACAAAGTGAATCGCATTTATATTCAACAAACTATCATGACATCAGCGTTTGTTAACGAGTTGCTAAAAATACATGGGCGATAACTGCCCGCTTGCACATAACGCTAATTAATTAAACATTAACGCTAGCGTTGCAGATCAGTGTGCTCACTGCTGCAACAGAACGTCATTCTTGTCAAATCTGACGAGACAGCTCAACTTCACTGACTAGCCAATCAATATAAATGAATCGCATTTACATTCAACAAACTATCATGACATCAGCGTTTGTTAACGAGTTGCTAAAAATACACAATGCCCGCTTGCGCATAACGTTACGGCGGCAATTAATTAAACGATCTAATGCTACAACTCACAGCCAGATGCATGGATTTGTCAGACTGAGGGATCTGATAACCGCTAACTTGCGGTAAGCTGAGCTGACCCACCTCTCAATTATTTCTCTTGTCTGTGGAAACCAGTCCGTGTTGTTTCTGTTTCTTTTCCTGCTTTTCATCATCTTCGCCATATGGTAATCCAGGATAGGAGTAGCTTGAGTGGCTAACTTCTTGTATACTATCCGCACCGCACGCCTGGCTCACAGTCACAACAAACACACCGGCTAAAGTGGGCGTAACGTTTCCTGCATGCCTCTACATGACAGCCAATCACCAGCCGTATTAGAGCGCGGCGTGCAAGCATGTCGCATGCTTATAGGCTCAATGACGCTGTTTTGTTTTGGTATCGAAAATTGGTATCGATTGACAAGGGAGGCTTCGATACCCCTTAGTATCGATGTTTCCATTTCGGTGCCAAGTAAGTATCGAAACTCGATACCCAGCCCTAGCTCCATGTACAAGTACCTCTCCGCTCAATGTACAAGTACCTCTCCGCTCAATGTACAAGTACCTCTCCGCTCCATGTACAAGTACCTCTCCGCTCCATGTACAAGTACCTCTCCGCTCCATGTACAAGTACATCTCTGCTCCATGTACAAGTACCTCTCCGCTCAATGTACAAGTACATCTCCGCTCCATGTACAAGTACCTCTCCGCTCCATGTACAAGTACATCTCCGCTCCATGTACAAGTACCTCTCCGCTCCATGTACAAGTACCTCTCCGCTCAATGTACAAGTACATCTCCGCTCCATGTACAAGTACATCTCTGCTCCATGTACAAGTACCTCTCCGCTCAATGTACAAGTACATCTCCGCTCCATGTACAAGTACCTCTCCGCTCCATGTACAAGTACCTCTCCGCTCCATGTACAAGTACCTCTCCGCTCCATGTACAAGTACCTCTCCGCTCCATGTACAAGTACCTCTCCGCTCAATGTCAAGTGTCGACAGTACCTCTCCGCTCCATGTACAAATACCTCTCCGCTCTCATGTACAAGTACCTCTCCGCTCCATGTACAAGTACCTCTCCGCTCAATGTCAAGTGTCGACAGTACCTCTCCGCTCCATGTACAAATACCTCTCCGCTCCATGTACAAGTACCTCTCCGCTCTCATGTACAAGTACCTCTCCGCTCCATGTACAAGTAGCTCTCCGCTCAATGTACAAGTGTCGACAGTACCTTTCCGCTCCATGTACAAATACCTCTCCGCTCTCATGTACAAGTACCTCTCCGCTCCATGTACAAGTACCTCTCCGCTCAATGTACAAATACCTCTCCGCTCCATGTATAAGTACCTCTCCGCTCTATGTACAAGTACCTCTCCGCTCCATGTACAAGTACCTCTCCGCTCAATGTACAAATACCTCTCCGCTCCATGTACAAGTAGCTCTCCGCTGAATGTACAAGTGTCGACAGTACCTCTCCGCTCAATGTACAAGTACCTCTCCGCTCAATGTACAAATACCTCTCTGCTCCATGTACAAGTACCTCTCCGCTCAATGTCAAGTATCGACAGTACCTCTCCGCTCCATGTACAAGTACCTCTCCGCTGAATGTACAAGTGTCGACAGTACCTCTCCGCTCAATGTACAAGTACCTCTCCGCTCCATGTACAAGTACCTCTCCGCTCTCATGTACAAGTACCTCTCCGCTCCATGTACAAGTACCTCTCCGCTCAATGTACAAGTACCTCTGCGCTCCATGTACAAGTACCTCTCCGCTCAATGTACAAGTACCTCTCCGCTCAATGTACAAGTGTCGACAGTACCTCTCCGCTCCATGTACAAGTACCTCTCCGCTCAATGTACAAGTGTCGACAGTACCTCTACGCTCAATGTACAAGTGTCGACAGTACCTCTCCGCTCTCATGTACAAGTACCTCTCCGATCCATGTACAAGTACATCTCCGCTCCATGTACAAGTACATCTCCGCTCAATGTACAAGTACCTCTCCGCTCCATGTACAAGTACCTCTCCGCTCCATGTACAAGTACCTCTCCGCTCCATGTACAAGTACCTCTCCGCTCCATGTACAAGTACCTCTCCGCTCAATGTACAAGTACCTCTCCGCTCCATGTACAAGTACCTCTCCGCTCAATGTACAAGTACCTCTCCGCTCCATGTACAAGTACCTCTCCGCTCCATGTACAAGTACCTCTCCGCTCCATGTACAAGTACATCTCCGCTCCATGTACAAGTATCGACAGTACCTCTCCGCTCCATGTACAAGTACCTCTCCGCTGAATGTACAAGTGTCAACAGTACCTCTCCGCTCAATGTACAAGTACCTCTCCGCTCCATGTACAAGTACCTCTCCGCTCTCATGTACAAGTACCTCTCCGCTCCATGTACAAGTACCTCTCCGCTCAATGTACAAGTACCTCTGCGCTCCATGTACAAGTACCTCTCCGCTCAATGTACAAGTACCTCTCCGCTCAATGTACAAGTGTCGACAGTACCTCTCCGCTCCATGTACAAGTACCTCTCCGCTCAATGTACAAGTGTCGACAGTACCTCTACGCTCAATGTACAAGTGTCGACAGTACCTCTCCGCTCTCATGTACAAGTACCTCTCCGATCCATGTACAAGTACATCTCCGCTCCATGTACAAGTACATCTCTGCTCAATGTACAAGTACCTCTCCGCTCCATGTACAAGTACCTCTCCGCTCCATGTACAAGTACATCTCTGCTCCATGTACAAGTACCTCTCCGCTCAATGTACAAGTACATCTCCGCTCCATGTACAAGTACCTCTCCGCTCCATGTACAAGTACATCTCCGCTCCATGTACAAGTACCTCTCCGCTCCATGTACAAGTACCTCTCCGCTCAATGTACAAGTACATCTCCGCTCCATGTACAAGTACCTCTCCGCTCCATGTACAAGTACCTCTCCGCTCCATGTACAAGTACCTCTCCGCTCAATGTCAAGTATCGACAGTACCTCTCCGCTCCATGTACAAGTACCTCTCCGCTGAATGTACAAGTGTCGACAGTACCTCTCCGCTCAATGTACAAGTACCTCTCCGCTCCATGTACAAGTACCTCTCCGCTCTCATGTACAAGTACCTCTCCGCTCCATGTACAAGTACCTCTCCGCTCAATGTACAAGTACCTCTGCGCTCCATGTACAAGTACCTCTCCGCTCAATGTACAAGTACCTCTCCGCTCAATGTACAAGTGTCGACAGTACCTCTCCGCTCCATGTACAAGTACCTCTCCGCTCAATGTACAAGTGTCGACAGTACCTCTACGCTCAATGTACAAGTGTCGACAGTACCTCTCCGCTCTCATGTACAAGTACCTCTCCGATCCATGTACAAGTACATCTCCGCTCCATGTACAAGTACATCTCCGCTCAATGTACAAGTACCTCTCCGCTCCATGTACAAGTACCTCTCCGCTCCATGTACAAGTACATCTCTGCTCCATGTACAAGTACCTCTCCGCTCAATGTACAAGTACATCTCCGCTCCATGTACAAGTACCTCTCCGCTCCATGTACAAGTACATCTCCGCTCCATGTACAAGTACCTCTCCGCTCCATGTACAAGTACCTCTCCGCTCAATGTACAAGTACATCTCCGCTCCATGTACAAGTACCTCTCCGCTCCATGTACAAGTACATCTCCGCTCCATGTACAAGTACCTCTCCGCTCAATGTACAAGTACATCTCCGCTCCATGTACAAGTACCTCTCCGCTCCATGTACAAGTACATCTCCGCTCCATGTACAAGTACCTCTCCGCTCCATGTACAAGTACCTCTCCGCTCAATGTACAAGTACATCTCCGCTCCATGTACAAGTACCTCTCCGCTCCATGTACAAGTACCTCTCCGCTCCATGTACAAGTACCTCTCCGCTCAATGTCAAGTATCGACAGTACCTCTCCGCTCCATGTACAAGTACCTCTCCGCTGAATGTACAAGTGTCGACAGTACCTCTCCGCTCAATGTACAAGTACCTCTCCGCTCCATGTACAAGTACCTCTCCGCTCTCATGTACAAGTACCTCTCCGCTCCATGTACAAGTACCTCTCCGCTCAATGTACAAGTACCTCTGCGCTCCATGTACAAGTACCTCTCCGCTCAATGTACAAGTACCTCTCCGCTCAATGTACAAGTGTCGACAGTACCTCTCCGCTCCATGTACAAGTACCTCTCCGCTCAATGTACAAGTGTCGACAGTACCTCTACGCTCAATGTACAAGTGTCGACAGTACCTCTCCGCTCTCATGTACAAGTACCTCTCCGATCCATGTACAAGTACATCTCCGCTCCATGTACAAGTACATCTCCGCTCAATGTACAAGTACCTCTCCGCTCCATGTACAAGTACCTCTCCGCTCCATGTACAAGTACATCTCTGCTCCATGTACAAGTACCTCTCCGCTCAATGTACAAGTACATCTCCGCTCCATGTACAAGTACCTCTCCGCTCCATGTACAAGTACATCTCCGCTCCATGTACAAGTACCTCTCCGCTCCATGTACAAGTACCTCTCCGCTCAATGTACAAGTACATCTCCGCTCCATGTACAAGTACCTCTCCGCTCCATGTACAAGTACATCTCCGCTCCATGTACAAGTACCTCTCCGCTCAATGTACAAGTACATCTCCGCTCCATGTACAAGTACATCTCCGCTCCATGTACAAGTACCTCTCCGCTCAATGTACAAGTACATCTCCGCTCCATGTACCAGTACCTCTCCGCTCAATGTACAAGTACATCTCCACTCCATGTACAAGTACCTCTCCGCTCAATGTACAAGTACATCTCCGCCCCATGTACCAGTACCTCTCCGCTCAATGTACAAGTACATCTCCACTCCATGTACAAGTACCTCTCCGCTCAATGTACAAGTACATCTCCGCTCCATGTACCAGTACCTCTCCGCTCAATGTACAAGTACATCTCCGCTCCATGTACAAGTACCTCTCCGCTCAATGTACAAGTACCTCTCCGCTCAATGTACAAGTACATCTCCGCTCCATGTACCAGTACCTCTCCGCTCAATGTACAAGTACATCTGCGCTCCATGTAGGGCTGGGTATCGTTCAAAATTTTTCGATATCGATACCGTTTCGATACTTGGATTTCGATACCGGTTCCTGAACGATACTTTTTTCGATACCAATTTTTAGAAAAATCCATTTTAACAAAAATAAAACTGCATTACACATTGAAATTATTTTACAAATCTTTAGTTTCCCCCCATCTTAAGTTTTACAGCAGAAAAAAATAAAACCTACTGTATTTAACATAACTTTAAGTTCTCTAAACGTATTGCCGTCCCTACAAAAAATATTGGAGTACTACAAAGGAAAGAAATGTAGCTAAAACAAATAAATCAGTGGAATAGTTTTCAGTGCAAAACAGAGAGTTGCAAATCAGGGTTTAATGCTCACTGATGCAACAGAACTCTATTCTTGTACAAACTGATGAGATGGCTCCACTTCATGCATGGAAGACTAGTTGAGCATTGACTAGCCTATCAATATAGCCTTATATGCCACAAAGTGAATCGCATTTATATTCAACAAACTATCATGACATCAGCGTTTGTTAACGAGTTGCTAAAAATACATGGGCGATAACTGCCCGCTTGCACATAACGCTAATTAATTAAACATTAACGCTAGCGTTGCAGATCAGTGTGCTCACTGCTGCAACAGAACGTCATTCTTGTCAAATCTGACGAGACAGCTCAACTTCACTGACTAGCCAATCAATATAAATGAATCGCATTTACATTCAACAAACTATCATGACATCAGCGTTTGTTAACGAGTTGCTAAAAATACACAATGCCCGCTTGCGCATAACGTTACGGCGGCAATTAATTAAACGATCTAATGCTACAACTCACAGCCAGATGCATGGATTTGTCAGACTGAGGGATCTGATAACCGCTAACTTGCGGTAAGCTGAGCTGACCCACCTCTCAATTATTTCTCTTGTCTGTGGAAACCAGTCCGTGTTGTTTCTGTTTCTTTTCCTGCTTTTCATCATCTTCGCCATATGGTAATCCAGGATAGGAGTAGCTTGAGTGGCTAACTTCTTGTATACTATCCGCACCGCACGCCTGGCTCACAGTCACAACAAACACACCGGCTAAAGTGGGCGTAACGTTTCCTGCATGCCTCTACATGACAGCCAATCACCAGCCGTATTAGAGCGCGGCGTGCAAGCATGTCGCATGCTTATAGGCTCAATGACGCTGTTTTGTTTTGGTATCGAAAATTGGTATCGATTGACAAGGGAGGCTTCGATACCCCTTAGTATCGATGTTTCCATTTCGGTGCCAAGTAAGTATCGAAACTCGATACCCAGCCCTAGCTCCATGTACAAGTACCTCTCCGCTCAATGTACAAGTACCTCTCCGCTCAATGTACAAGTACCTCTCCGCTCCATGTACAAGTACCTCTCCGCTCCATGTACAAGTACCTCTCCGCTCCATGTACAAGTACATCTCTGCTCCATGTACAAGTACCTCTCCGCTCAATGTACAAGTACATCTCCGCTCCATGTACAAGTACCTCTCCGCTCCATGTACAAGTACATCTCCGCTCCATGTACAAGTACCTCTCCGCTCCATGTACAAGTACCTCTCCGCTCAATGTACAAGTACATCTCCGCTCCATGTACAAGTACATCTCTGCTCCATGTACAAGTACCTCTCCGCTCAATGTACAAGTACATCTCCGCTCCATGTACAAGTACCTCTCCGCTCCATGTACAAGTACCTCTCCGCTCCATGTACAAGTACCTCTCCGCTCCATGTACAAGTACCTCTCCGCTCCATGTACAAGTACCTCTCCGCTCAATGTCAAGTGTCGACAGTACCTCTCCGCTCCATGTACAAATACCTCTCCGCTCTCATGTACAAGTACCTCTCCGCTCCATGTACAAGTACCTCTCCGCTCAATGTCAAGTGTCGACAGTACCTCTCCGCTCCATGTACAAATACCTCTCCGCTCCATGTACAAGTACCTCTCCGCTCTCATGTACAAGTACCTCTCCGCTCCATGTACAAGTAGCTCTCCGCTCAATGTACAAGTGTCGACAGTACCTTTCCGCTCCATGTACAAATACCTCTCCGCTCTCATGTACAAGTACCTCTCCGCTCCATGTACAAGTACCTCTCCGCTCAATGTACAAATACCTCTCCGCTCCATGTATAAGTACCTCTCCGCTCTATGTACAAGTACCTCTCCGCTCCATGTACAAGTACCTCTCCGCTCAATGTACAAATACCTCTCCGCTCCATGTACAAGTAGCTCTCCGCTGAATGTACAAGTGTCGACAGTACCTCTCCGCTCAATGTACAAGTACCTCTCCGCTCAATGTACAAATACCTCTCCGCTCCATGTACAAGTACCTCTCCGCTCAATGTCAAGTATCGACAGTACCTCTCCGCTCCATGTACAAGTACCTCTCCGCTGAATGTACAAGTGTCGACAGTACCTCTCCGCTCAATGTACAAGTACCTCTCCGCTCCATGTACAAGTACCTCTCCGCTCTCATGTACAAGTACCTCTCCGCTCCATGTACAAGTACCTCTCCGCTCAATGTACAAGTACCTCTGCGCTCCATGTACAAGTACCTCTCCGCTCAATGTACAAGTACCTCTCCGCTCAATGTACAAGTGTCGACAGTACCTCTCCGCTCCATGTACAAGTACCTCTCCGCTCAATGTACAAGTGTCGACAGTACCTCTACGCTCAATGTACAAGTGTCGACAGTACCTCTCCGCTCTCATGTACAAGTACCTCTCCGATCCATGTACAAGTACATCTCCGCTCCATGTACAAGTACATCTCCGCTCAATGTACAAGTACCTCTCCGCTCCATGTACAAGTACCTCTCCGCTCCATGTACAAGTACCTCTCCGCTCCATGTACAAGTACCTCTCCGCTCCATGTACAAGTACCTCTCCGCTCAATGTACAAGTACCTCTCCGCTCCATGTACAAGTACCTCTCCGCTCAATGTACAAGTACCTCTCCGCTCCATGTACAAGTACCTCTCCGCTCCATGTACAAGTACCTCTCCGCTCCATGTACAAGTACATCTCCGCTCCATGTACAAGTATCGACAGTACCTCTCCGCTCCATGTACAAGTACCTCTCCGCTGAATGTACAAGTGTCAACAGTACCTCTCCGCTCAATGTACAAGTACCTCTCCGCTCCATGTACAAGTACCTCTCCGCTCTCATGTACAAGTACCTCTCCGCTCCATGTACAAGTACCTCTCCGCTCAATGTACAAGTACCTCTGCGCTCCATGTACAAGTACCTCTCCGCTCAATGTACAAGTACCTCTCCGCTCAATGTACAAGTGTCGACAGTACCTCTCCGCTCCATGTACAAGTACCTCTCCGCTCAATGTACAAGTGTCGACAGTACCTCTACGCTCAATGTACAAGTGTCGACAGTACCTCTCCGCTCTCATGTACAAGTACCTCTCCGATCCATGTACAAGTACATCTCCGCTCCATGTACAAGTACATCTCTGCTCAATGTACAAGTACCTCTC
Organism: Poromitra crassiceps; assembly: GCF_964638095.1. Lineage (NCBI taxonomy): Eukaryota > Metazoa > Chordata > Actinopteri > Beryciformes > Melamphaidae > Poromitra > Poromitra crassiceps. The sequence goes on from NW_028152251.1 coordinate 907,706, forward strand.
CGCTCCATGTACAAGTACCTCTCCGCTCCATGTACAAGTACATCTCTGCTCCATGTACAAGTACCTCTCCGCTCAATGTACAAGTACATCTCCGCTCCATGTACAAGTACCTCTCCGCTCCATGTACAAGTACATCTCCGCTCCATGTACAAGTACCTCTCCGCTCCATGTACAAGTACCTCTCCGCTCAATGTACAAGTACATCTCCGCTCCATGTACAAGTACCTCTCCGCTCCATGTACAAGTACCTCTCCGCTCCATGTACAAGTACCTCTCCGCTCAATGTCAAGTATCGACAGTACCTCTCCGCTCCATGTACAAGTACCTCTCCGCTGAATGTACAAGTGTCGACAGTACCTCTCCGCTCAATGTACAAGTACCTCTCCGCTCCATGTACAAGTACCTCTCCGCTCTCATGTACAAGTACCTCTCCGCTCCATGTACAAGTACCTCTCCGCTCAATGTACAAGTACCTCTGCGCTCCATGTACAAGTACCTCTCCGCTCAATGTACAAGTACCTCTCCGCTCAATGTACAAGTGTCGACAGTACCTCTCCGCTCCATGTACAAGTACCTCTCCGCTCAATGTACAAGTGTCGACAGTACCTCTACGCTCAATGTACAAGTGTCGACAGTACCTCTCCGCTCTCATGTACAAGTACCTCTCCGATCCATGTACAAGTACATCTCCGCTCCATGTACAAGTACATCTCCGCTCAATGTACAAGTACCTCTCCGCTCCATGTACAAGTACCTCTCCGCTCCATGTACAAGTACATCTCTGCTCCATGTACAAGTACCTCTCCGCTCAATGTACAAGTACATCTCCGCTCCATGTACAAGTACCTCTCCGCTCCATGTACAAGTACATCTCCGCTCCATGTACAAGTACCTCTCCGCTCCATGTACAAGTACCTCTCCGCTCAATGTACAAGTACATCTCCGCTCCATGTACAAGTACCTCTCCGCTCCATGTACAAGTACATCTCCGCTCCATGTACAAGTACCTCTCCGCTCAATGTACAAGTACATCTCCGCTCCATGTACAAGTACCTCTCCGCTCCATGTACAAGTACATCTCCGCTCCATGTACAAGTACCTCTCCGCTCCATGTACAAGTACCTCTCCGCTCAATGTACAAGTACATCTCCGCTCCATGTACAAGTACCTCTCCGCTCCATGTACAAGTACCTCTCCGCTCCATGTACAAGTACCTCTCCGCTCAATGTCAAGTATCGACAGTACCTCTCCGCTCCATGTACAAGTACCTCTCCGCTGAATGTACAAGTGTCGACAGTACCTCTCCGCTCAATGTACAAGTACCTCTCCGCTCCATGTACAAGTACCTCTCCGCTCTCATGTACAAGTACCTCTCCGCTCCATGTACAAGTACCTCTCCGCTCAATGTACAAGTACCTCTGCGCTCCATGTACAAGTACCTCTCCGCTCAATGTACAAGTACCTCTCCGCTCAATGTACAAGTGTCGACAGTACCTCTCCGCTCCATGTACAAGTACCTCTCCGCTCAATGTACAAGTGTCGACAGTACCTCTACGCTCAATGTACAAGTGTCGACAGTACCTCTCCGCTCTCATGTACAAGTACCTCTCCGATCCATGTACAAGTACATCTCCGCTCCATGTACAAGTACATCTCCGCTCAATGTACAAGTACCTCTCCGCTCCATGTACAAGTACCTCTCCGCTCCATGTACAAGTACATCTCTGCTCCATGTACAAGTACCTCTCCGCTCAATGTACAAGTACATCTCCGCTCCATGTACAAGTACCTCTCCGCTCCATGTACAAGTACATCTCCGCTCCATGTACAAGTACCTCTCCGCTCCATGTACAAGTACCTCTCCGCTCAATGTACAAGTACATCTCCGCTCCATGTACAAGTACCTCTCCGCTCCATGTACAAGTACATCTCCGCTCCATGTACAAGTACCTCTCCGCTCAATGTACAAGTACATCTCCGCTCCATGTACAAGTACATCTCCACTCCATGTACAAGTACCTCTCCGCTCAATGTACAAGTACATCTCCGCTCCATGTACCAGTACCTCTCCGCTCAATGTACAAGTACATCTCCACTCCATGTACAAGTACCTCTCCGCTCAATGTACAAGTACATCTCCGCCCCATGTACCAGTACCTCTCCGCTCAATGTACAAGTACATCTCCACTCCATGTACAAGTACCTCTCCGCTCAATGTACAAGTACATCTCCGCTCCATGTACCAGTACCTCTCCGCTCAATGTACAAGTACATCTCCGCTCCATGTACAAGTACCTCTCCGCTCAATGTACAAGTACCTCTCCGCTCAATGTACAAGTACATCTCCGCTCCATGTACCAGTACCTCTCCGCTCAATGTACAAGTACATCTGCGCTCCATGTAGGGCTGGGTATCGTTCAAAATTTTTCGATATCGATACCGTTTCGATACTTGGATTTCGATACCGGTTCCTGAACGATACTTTTTTCGATACCAATTTTTAGAAAAATCCATTTTAACAAAAATAAAACTGCATTACACATTGAAATTATTTTACAAATCTTTAGTTTCCCCCCATCTTAAGTTTTACAGCAGAAAAAAATAAAACCTACTGTATTTAACATAACTTTAAGTTCTCTAAACGTATTGCCGTCCCTACAAAAAATATTGGAGTACTACAAAGGAAAGAAATGTAGCTAAAACAAATAAATCAGTGGAATAGTTTTCAGTGCAAAACAGAGAGTTGCAAATCAGGGTTTAATGCTCACTGATGCAACAGAACTCTATTCTTGTACAAACTGATGAGATGGCTCCACTTCATGCATGGAAGACTAGTTGAGCATTGACTAGCCTATCAATATAGCCTTATATGCCACAAAGTGAATCGCATTTATATTCAACAAACTATCATGACATCAGCGTTTGTTAACGAGTTGCTAAAAATACATGGGCGATAACTGCCCGCTTGCACATAACGCTAATTAATTAAACATTAACGCTAGCGTTGCAGATCAGTGTGCTCACTGCTGCAACAGAACGTCATTCTTGTCAAATCTGACGAGACAGCTCAACTTCACTGACTAGCCAATCAATATAAATGAATCGCATTTACATTCAACAAACTATCATGACATCAGCGTTTGTTAACGAGTTGCTAAAAATACACAATGCCCGCTTGCGCATAACGTTACGGCGGCAATTAATTAAACGATCTAATGCTACAACTCACAGCCAGATGCATGGATTTGTCAGACTGAGGGATCTGATAACCGCTAACTTGCGGTAAGCTGAGCTGACCCACCTCTCAATTATTTCTCTTGTCTGTGGAAACCAGTCCGTGTTGTTTCTGTTTCTTTTCCTGCTTTTCATCATCTTCGCCATATGGTAATCCAGGATAGGAGTAGCTTGAGTGGCTAACTTCTTGTATACTATCCGCACCGCACGCCTGGCTCACAGTCACAACAAACACACCGGCTAAAGTGGGCGTAACGTTTCCTGCATGCCTCTACATGACAGCCAATCACCAGCCGTATTAGAGCGCGGCGTGCAAGCATGTCGCATGCTTATAGGCTCAATGACGCTGTTTTGTTTTGGTATCGAAAATTGGTATCGATTGACAAGGGAGGCTTCGATACCCCTTAGTATCGATGTTTCCATTTCGGTGCCAAGTAAGTATCGAAACTCGATACCCAGCCCTAGCTCCATGTACAAGTACCTCTCCGCTCAATGTACAAGTACCTCTCCGCTCAATGTACAAGTACCTCTCCGCTCCATGTACAAGTACCTCTCCGCTCCATGTACAAGTACCTCTCCGCTCCATGTACAAGTACATCTCTGCTCCATGTACAAGTACCTCTCCGCTCAATGTACAAGTACATCTCCGCTCCATGTACAAGTACCTCTCCGCTCCATGTACAAGTACATCTCCGCTCCATGTACAAGTACCTCTCCGCTCCATGTACAAGTACCTCTCCGCTCAATGTACAAGTACATCTCCGCTCCATGTACAAGTACATCTCTGCTCCATGTACAAGTACCTCTCCGCTCAATGTACAAGTACATCTCCGCTCCATGTACAAGTACCTCTCCGCTCCATGTACAAGTACCTCTCCGCTCCATGTACAAGTACCTCTCCGCTCCATGTACAAGTACCTCTCCGCTCCATGTACAAGTACCTCTCCGCTCAATGTCAAGTGTCGACAGTACCTCTCCGCTCCATGTACAAATACCTCTCCGCTCTCATGTACAAGTACCTCTCCGCTCCATGTACAAGTACCTCTCCGCTCAATGTCAAGTGTCGACAGTACCTCTCCGCTCCATGTACAAATACCTCTCCGCTCCATGTACAAGTACCTCTCCGCTCTCATGTACAAGTACCTCTCCGCTCCATGTACAAGTAGCTCTCCGCTCAATGTACAAGTGTCGACAGTACCTTTCCGCTCCATGTACAAATACCTCTCCGCTCTCATGTACAAGTACCTCTCCGCTCCATGTACAAGTACCTCTCCGCTCAATGTACAAATACCTCTCCGCTCCATGTATAAGTACCTCTCCGCTCTATGTACAAGTACCTCTCCGCTCCATGTACAAGTACCTCTCCGCTCAATGTACAAATACCTCTCCGCTCCATGTACAAGTAGCTCTCCGCTGAATGTACAAGTGTCGACAGTACCTCTCCGCTCAATGTACAAGTACCTCTCCGCTCAATGTACAAATACCTCTCCGCTCCATGTACAAGTACCTCTCCGCTCAATGTCAAGTATCGACAGTACCTCTCCGCTCCATGTACAAGTACCTCTCCGCTGAATGTACAAGTGTCGACAGTACCTCTCCGCTCAATGTACAAGTACCTCTCCGCTCCATGTACAAGTACCTCTCCGCTCTCATGTACAAGTACCTCTCCGCTCCATGTACAAGTACCTCTCCGCTCAATGTACAAGTACCTCTGCGCTCCATGTACAAGTACCTCTCCGCTCAATGTACAAGTACCTCTCCGCTCAATGTACAAGTGTCGACAGTACCTCTCCGCTCCATGTACAAGTACCTCTCCGCTCAATGTACAAGTGTCGACAGTACCTCTACGCTCAATGTACAAGTGTCGACAGTACCTCTCCGCTCTCATGTACAAGTACCTCTCCGATCCATGTACAAGTACATCTCCGCTCCATGTACAAGTACATCTCCGCTCAATGTACAAGTACCTCTCCGCTCCATGTACAAGTACCTCTCCGCTCCATGTACAAGTACCTCTCCGCTCCATGTACAAGTACCTCTCCGCTCCATGTACAAGTACCTCTCCGCTCAATGTACAAGTACCTCTCCGCTCCATGTACAAGTACCTCTCCGCTCAATGTACAAGTACCTCTCCGCTCCATGTACAAGTACCTCTCCGCTCCATGTACAAGTACCTCTCCGCTCCATGTACAAGTACCTCTCCGCTCAATGTCAAGTATCGACAGTACCTCTCCGCTCCATGTACAAGTACCTCTCCGCTGAATGTACAAGTGTCGACAGTACCTCTCCGCTCAATGTACAAGTACCTCTCCGCTCCATGTACAAGTACCTCTCCGCTCTCATGTACAAGTACCTCTGCGCTCCATGTACAAGTACCTCTCCGCTCAATGTACAAGTACCTCTCCGCTCAATGTACAAGTGTCGACAGTACCTCTCCGCTCCATGTACAAGTACCTCTCCGCTCAATGTACAAGTGTCGACAGTACCTCTACGCTCAATGTACAAGTGTCGACAGTACCTCTCCGCTCTCATGTACAAGTACCTCTCCGATCCATGTACAAGTACATCTCCGCTCCATGTACAAGTACATCTCCGCTCAATGTACAAGTACCTCTCCGCTCCATGTACAAGTACCTCTCCGCTCCATGTACAAGTACATCTCTGCTCCATGTACAAGTACCTCTCCGCTCAATGTACAAGTACCTCTCCGCTCCATGTACAAGTACCTCTCCGCTCAATGTACAAGTACATCTCCGCTCCATGTACAAGTACCTCTCCGCTCCATGTACAAGTACATCTCCGCTCCATGTACAAGTACCTCTCCGCTCAATGTACAAGTACATCTCCGCTCCATGTACAAGTACATCTCCACTCCATGTACAAGTACCTCTCCGCTCAATGTACAAGTACATCTCCGCTCCATGTACCAGTACCTCTCCGCTCAATGTACAAGTACATCTCCACTCCATGTACAAGTACCTCTCCGCTCAATGTACAAGTACATCTCCGCCCCATGTACCAGTACCTCTCCGCTCAATGTACAAGTACATCTCCACTCCATGTACAAGTACCTCTCCGCTCAATGTACAAGTACATCTCCGCTCCATGTACCAGTACCTCTCCGCTCAATGTACAAGTACATCTCCGCTCCATGTACAAGTACCTCTCCGCTCAATGTACAAGTACCTCTCCGCTCAATGTACAAGTACATCTCCGCTCCATGTACCAGTACCTCTCCGCTCAATGTACAAGTACATCTGCGCTCCATGTAGGGCTGGGTATCGTTCAAAATTTTTCGATATCGATACCGTTTCGATACTTGGATTTCGATACCGGTTCCTGAACGATACTTTTTTCGATACCAATTTTTAGAAAAATCCATTTTAACAAAAATAAAACTGCATTACACATTGAAATTATTTTACAAATCTTTAGTTCCCCCCCATCTTAAGTTTTACAGCAGAAAAAAATAAAACCTACTGTATTTAACATAACTTTAAGTTCTCTAAACGTATTGCCGTCCCTACAAAAAATATTGGAGTACTACAAAGGAAAGAAATGTAGCTAAAACAAATAAATCAGTGGAATAGTTTTCAGTGCAAAACAGAGAGTTGCAAATCAGGGTTTAATGCTCACTGATGCAACAGAACTCTATTCTTGTACAAACTGATGAGATGGCTCCACTTCATGCATGGAAGACTAGTTGAGCATTGACTAGCCTATCAATATAGCCTTATATGCCACAAAGTGAATCGCATTTATATTCAACAAACTATCATGACATCAGCGTTTGTTAACGAGTTGCTAAAAATACATGGGCGATAACTGCCCGCTTGCACATAACGCTAATTAATTAAACATTAACGCTAGCGTTGCAGATCAGTGTGCTCACTGCTGCAACAGAACGTCATTCTTGTCAAATCTGACGAGACAGCTCAACTTCACTGACTAGCCAATCAATATAAATGAATCGCATTTACATTCAACAAACTATCATGACATCAGCGTTTGTTAACGAGTTGCTAAAAATACACAATGCCCGCTTGCGCATAACGTTACGGCGGCAATTAATTAAACGATCTAATGCTACAACTCACAGCCAGATGCATGGATTTGTCAGACTGAGGGATCTGATAACCGCTAACTTGCGGTAAGCTGAGCTGACCCACCTCTCAATTATTTCTCTTGTCTGTGGAAACCAGTCCGTGTTGTTTCTGTTTCTTTTCCTGCTTTTCATCATCTTCGCCATATGGTAATCCAGGATAGGAGTAGCTTGAGTGGCTAACTTCTTGTATACTATCCGCACCGCACGCCTGGCTCACAGTCACAACAAACACACCGGCTAAAGTGGGCGTAACGTTTCCTGCATGCCTCTACATGACAGCCAATCACCAGCCGTATTAGAGCGCGGCGTGCAAGCATGTCGCATGCTTATAGGCTCAATGACGCTGTTTTGTTTTGGTATCGAAAATTGGTATCGATTGACAAGGGAGGCTTCGATACCCCTTAGTATCGATGTTTCCATTTCGGTGCCAAGTAAGTATCGAAACTCGATACCCAGCCCTAGCTCCATGTACAAGTACCTCTCCGCTCAATGTACAAGTAACTCTCCGCTCAATGTACAAGTACCTCTCCGCTCCATGTACAAGTACCTCTCCGCTCCATGTACAAGTACCTCTCCGCTCCATGTACAAGTACATCTCTGCTCCATGTACAAGTACCTCTCCGCTCAATGTACAAGTACATCTCCGCTCCATGTACAAGTACCTCTCCGCTCCATGTACAAGTACATCTCCGCTCCATGTACAAGTACCTCTCCGCTCCATGTACAAGTACCTCTCCGCTCAATGTACAAGTACATCTCCGCTCCATGTACAAGTACATCTCTGCTCCATGTACAAGTACCTCTCCGCTCAATGTACAAGTACATCTCCGCTCCATGTACAAGTACCTCTCCGCTCCATGTACAAGTACCTCTCCGCTCCATGTACAAGTACCTCTCCGCTCCATGTACAAGTACCTCTCCGCTCCATGTACAAGTACCTCTCCGCTCAATGTCAAGTGTCGACAGTACCTCTCTGCTCCATGTACAAATACCTCTCCGCTCTCATGTACAAGTACCTCTCCGCTCCATGTACAAGTACCTCTCCGCTCAATGTCAAGTGTCGACAGTACCTCTCCGCTCCATGTACAAATACCTCTCCGCTCCATGTACAAGTACCTCTCCGCTCTCATGTACAAGTACCTCTCCGCTCCATGTACAAGTAGCTCTCCGCTCAATGTACAAGTGTCGACAGTACCTTTCCGCTCCATGTACAAATACCTCTCCGCTCTCATGTACAAGTACCTCTCCGCTCCATGTACAAGTACCTCTCCGCTCAATGTACAAATACCTCTCCGCTCCATGTATAAGTACCTCTCCGCTCTATGTACAAGTACCTCTCCGCTCCATGTACAAGTACCTCTCCGCTCAATGTACAAATACCTCTCCGCTCCATGTACAAGTAGCTCTCCGCTGAATGTACAAGTGTCGACAGTACCTCTCCGCTCAATGTACAAGTACCTCTCCGCTCAATGTACAAATACCTCTCCGCTCCATGTACAAGTACCTCTCCGCTCAATGTCAAGTATCGACAGTACCTCTCCGCTCCATGTACAAGTACCTCTCCGCTGAATGTACAAGTGTCGACAGTACCTCTCCGCTCAATGTACAAGTACCTCTCCGCTCCATGTACAAGTACCTCTCCGCTCTCATGTACAAGTACCTCTCCGCTCCATGTACAAGTACCTCTCCGCTCAATGTACAAGTACCTCTGCGCTCCATGTACAAGTACCTCTCCGCTCAATGAACAAGTACCTCTCCGCTCAATGTACAAGTGTCGACAGTACCTCTCCGCTCCATGTACAAGTACCTCTCCGCTCAATGTACAAGTGTCGACAGTACCTCTACGCTCAATGTACAAGTGTCGACAGTACCTCTCCGCTCTCATGTACAAGTACCTCTCCGATCCATGTACAAGTACATCTCCGCTCCATGTACAAGTACATCTCCGCTCAATGTACAAGTACCTCTCCGCTCCATGTACAAGTACCTCTCCGCTCCATGTACAAGTACCTCTCCGCTCCATGTACAAGTACCTCTCCGCTCCATGTACAAGTACCTCTCCGCTCAATGTACAAGTACCTCTCCGCTCCATGTACAAGTACCTCTCCGCTCAATGTACAAGTACCTCTCCGCTCCATGTACAAGTACCTCTCCGCTCCATGTACAAGTACCTCTCCGCTCCATGTACAAGTACCTCTCCGCTCAATGTCAAGTATCGACAGTACCTCTCCGCTCCATGTACAAGTACCTCTCCGCTGAATGTACAAGTGTCGACAGTACCTCTCCGCTCAATGTACAAGTACCTCTCCGCTCCATGTACAAGTACCTCTCCGCTCTCATGTACAAGTACCTCTCCGCTCCATGTACAAGTACCTCTCCGCTCAATGTACAAGTACCTCTGCGCTCCATGTACAAGTACCTCTCCGCTCAATGTACAAGTACCTCTCCGCTCAATGTACAAGTGTCGACAGTACCTCTCCGCTCCATGTACAAGTACCTCTCCGCTCAATGTACAAGTGTCGACAGTACCTCTACGCTCAATGTACAAGTGTCGACAGTACCTCTCCGCTCTCATGTACAAGTACCTCTCCGATCCATGTACAAGTACATCTCCGCTCCATGTACAAGTACATCTCCGCTCAATGTACAAGTACCTCTCCGCTCCATGTACAAGTACCTCTCCGCTCCATGTACAAGTACCTCTCCGCTCCATGTACAAGTACCTCTCCGCTCCATGTACAAGTACCTCTCCGCTCAATGTACAAGTACCTCTCCGCTCCATGTACAAGTACCTCTCCGCTCCATGTACAAGTACCTCTCCGCTCCATGTACAAGTACCTCTCCGCTCAATGTACAAGTACCTCTCCGCTCCATGTACAAGTACCTCTCCGCTCCATGTACAAGTACCTCTCCGCTCCATGTACAAGTACCTCTCCGCTCAATGTACAAGTACCTCTCCGCTCCCTGTACAAGTACATCTCCGCTCCATGTACAAGTACCTCTCCGCTCCATGTACAAGTACCTCTCCGCTCAATGTACAAGTGTCGACAGTACCTCTCCGCTCCATGTACAAGTACCTCTCCGCTCCATGTACAAGTACCTCTCCGCTCAATGTACAAGTGTCGACAGTACCTCTCCGCTCCATCTACAAGTACCTCTCCGCTCAATGTACAAGTACCTCTCCGCTGAATGTACAAGTACCTCTCCGCTCCATGTACAAGTACCTCTCCGCTCCATGTACAAATACCTCTCCGCTCCATGTACAAGTACCTCTCCGCTCCATGTACAAGCACCTCTCCGCTACATGTACAAGTACCTCTCCGCTCCATGTACAAGTACCTCTCCGCTCCATGTACAAGTACCTCTCCGCTCAATGTACAAGTACCTCTCCGCTCCATGTACAAATACCTCTCCGCTCCATGTACAAATACCTCTCCGCTCCATGTACAAGTACCTCTCCGCTCCATGTACCAGTACCTCTCCGCTCAATGTACAAGTACATCTCCGCTCAATGTACAAGTACATCTCCGCTCAATGTACAAGTACGTCTCCGCTCAATGTACAAGTACCTCTCCGCTCAATGTACAAGTACCTCTCCGCTCCATGTACAAGTACCTCTCCGCTCAATGTACAAGTACATCTCCGCTCCATGTACCAGTACCTCTCCGCTCAATGTACAAGTACCTCTCCGCTCAATGTACAAGTACATCTCCGCTCCATGTACAAGTACGTCTCCGCTCAATGTATAAGTACCTCTCCGCTCCATGTACAAGTACCTCTCCGCTCCATGTACAAGTACATCTCCGCTCCATGTACAAGTACATCTCCGCTCCATGTACAAGTACCTCTCCGCTCCATGTACAAGTACCTCTCCGCTCCATGTACAAGTACATCTCCGCTCCATGTACAAGTACCTCTCCGCTCAATGTACAAGTACATCTCCGCTCCATGTACAAGTACATCTCCACTCCATGTACAAGTACCTCTCCGCTCAATGTACAAGTACATCTCCGCTCCATGTACCAGTACCTCTCCGCTCAATGTACAAGTACATCTCCACTCCATGTACAAGTACCTCTCCGCTCAATGTACAAGTACATCTCCGCCCCATGTACCAGTACCTCTCCGCTCAATGTACAAGTACATCTCCACTCCATGTACAAGTACCTCTCCGCTCAATGTACAAGTACATCTCCGCTCCATGTACCAGTACCTCTCCGCTCAATGTACAAGTACATCTCCGCTCCATGTACAAGTACCTCTCCGCTCAATGTACAAGTACCTCTCCGCTCAATGTACAAGTACATCTCCGCTCCATGTACCAGTACCTCTCCGCTCAATGTACAAGTACATCTGCGCTCCATGTAGGGCTGGGTATCGTTCAAAATTTTTCGATATCGATACCGTTTCGATACTTGGATTTCGATACCGGTTCCTGAACGATACTTTTTTCGATACCAATTTTTAGAAAAATCCATTTTAACAAAAATAAAACTGCATTACACATTGAAATTATTTTACAAATCTTTAGTTTCCCCCCATCTTAAGTTTTACAGCAGAAAAAAATAAAACCTACTGTATTTAACATAACTTTAAGTTCTCTAAACGTATTGCCGTCCCTACAAAAAATATTGGAGTACTACAAAGGAAAGAAATGTAGCTAAAACAAATAAATCAGTGGAATAGTTTTCAGTGCAAAACAGAGAGTTGCAAATCAGGGTTTAATGCTCACTGATGCAACAGAACTCTATTCTTGTACAAACTGATGAGATGGCTCCACTTCATGCATGGAAGACTAGTTGAGCATTGACTAGCCTATCAATATAGCCTTATATGCCACAAAGTGAATCGCATTTATATTCAACAAACTATCATGACATCAGCGTTTGTTAACGAGTTGCTAAAAATACATGGGCGATAACTGCCCGCTTGCACATAACGCTAATTAATTAAACATTAACGCTAGCGTTGCAGATCAGTGTGCTCACTGCTGCAACAGAACGTCATTCTTGTCAAATCTGACGAGACAGCTCAACTTCACTGACTAGCCAATCAATATAAATGAATCGCATTTACATTCAACAAACTATCATGACATCAGCGTTTGTTAACGAGTTGCTAAAAATACACAATGCCCGCTTGCGCATAACGTTACGGCGGCAATTAATTAAACGATCTAATGCTACAACTCACAGCCAGATGCATGGATTTGTCAGACTGAGGGATCTGATAACCGCTAACTTGCGGTAAGCTGAGCTGACCCACCTCTCAATTATTTATCTTGTCTGTGGAAACCAGTCCGTGTTGTTTCTGTTTCTTTTCCTGCTTTTCATCATCTTCGCCATATGGTAATCCAGGATAGGAGTAGCTTGAGTGGCTAACTTCTTGTATACTATCCGCACCGCACGCCTGGCTCACAGTCACAACAAACACACCGGCTAAAGTGGGCGTAACGTTTCCTGCATGCCTCTACATGACAGCCAATCACCAGCCGTATTAGAGCGCGGCGTGCAAGCATGTCGCATGCTTATAGGCTCAATGACGCTGTTTTGTTTTGGTATCGAAAATTGGTATCGATTGACAAGGGAGGCTTCGATACCCCTTAGTATCGATGTTTCCATTTCGGTGCCAAGTAAGTATCGAAACTCGATACCCAGCCCTAGCTCCATGTACAAGTACCTCTCCGCTCAATGTACAAGTACCTCTCCGCTCCATGTACAAGTACCTCTCCGCTCCATGTACAAGTACCTCTCCGCTCCATGTACAAGTACATCTCTGCTCCATGTACAAGTACCTCTCCGCTCAATGTACAAGTACATCTCCGCTCCATGTACAAGTACCTCTCCGCTCCATGTACAAGTACATCTCCGCTCCATGTACAAGTACCTCTCCGCTCCATGTACAAGTACCTCTCCGCTCAATGTACAAGTACATCTCCGCTCCATGTACAAGTACATCTCTGCTCCATGTACAAGTACCTCTCCGCTCAATGTACAAGTACATCTCCGCTCCATGTACAAGTACCTCTCCGCTCCATGTACAAGTACCTCTCCGCTCCATGTACAAGTACCTCTCCGCTCCATGTACAAGTACCTCTCCGCTCCATGTACAAGTACCTCTCCGCTCAATGTCAAGTGTCGACAGTACCTCTCCGCTCCATGTACAAATACCTCTCCGCTCTCATGTACAAGTACCTCTCCGCTCCATGTACAAGTACCTCTCCGCTCAATGTCAAGTGTCGACAGTACCTCTCCGCTCCATGTACAAATACCTCTCCGCTCCATGTACAAGTACCTCTCCGCTCTCATGTACAAGTACCTCTCCGCTCCATGTACAAGTAGCTCTCCGCTCAATGTACAAGTGTCGACAGTACCTTTCCGCTCCATGTACAAATACCTCTCCGCTCTCATGTACAAGTACCTCTCCGCTCCATGTACAAGTACCTCTCCGCTCAATGTACAAATACCTCTCCGCTCCATGTATAAGTACCTCTCCGCTCTATGTACAAGTACCTCTCCGCTCCATGTACAAGTACCTCTCCGCTCAATGTACAAATACCTCTCCGCTCCATGTACAAGTAGCTCTCCGCTGAATGTACAAGTGTCGACAGTACCTCTCCGCTCAATGTACAAGTACCTCTCCGCTCAATGTACAAATACCTCTCCGCTCCATGTACAAGTACCTCTCCGCTCAATGTCAAGTATCGACAGTACCTCTCCGCTCCATGTACAAGTACCTCTCCGCTGAATGTACAAGTGTCGACAGTACCTCTCCGCTCAATGTACAAGTACCTCTCCGCTCCATGTACAAGTACCTCTCCGCTCTCATGTACAAGTACCTCTCCGCTCCATGTACAAGTACCTCTCCGCTCAATGTACAAGTACCTCTGCGCTCCATGTACAAGTACCTCTCCGCTCAATGTACAAGTACCTCTCCGCTCAATGTACAAGTGTCGACAGTACCTCTCCGCTCCATGTACAAGTACCTCTCCGCTCAATGTACAAGTGTCGACAGTACCTCTACGCTCAATGTACAAGTGTCGACAGTACCTCTCCGCTCTCATGTACAAGTACCTCTCCGATCCATGTACAAGTACATCTCCGCTCCATGTACAAGTACATCTCCGCTCAATGTACAAGTACCTCTCCGCTCCATGTACAAGTACCTCTCCGCTCCATGTACAAGTACCTCTCCGCTCCATGTACAAGTACCTCTCCGCTCCATGTACAAGTACCTCTCCGCTCAATGTACAAGTACCTCTCCGCTCCATGTACAAGTACCTCTCCGCTCAATGTACAAGTACCTCTCCGCTCCATGTACAAGTACCTCTCCGCTCCATGTACAAGTACCTCTCCGCTCCATGTACAAGTACCTCTCCGCTCAATGTCAAGTATCGACAGTACCTCTCCGCTCCATGTACAAGTACCTCTCCGCTGAATGTACAAGTGTCGACAGTACCTCTCCGCTCAATGTACAAGTACCTCTCCGCTCCATGTACAAGTACCTCTCCGCTCTCATGTACAAGTACCTCTCCGCTCCATGTACAAGTACCTCTCCGCTCAATGTACAAGTACCTCTGCGCTCCATGTACAAGTACCTCTCCGCTCAATGTACAAGTACCTCTCCGCTCAATGTACAAGTGTCGACAGTACCTCTCCGCTCCATGTACAAGTACCTCTCCGCTCAATGTACAAGTGTCGACAGTACCTCTACGCTCAATGTACAAGTGTCGACAGTACCTCTCCGCTCTCATGTACAAGTACCTCTCCGATCCATGTACAAGTACATCTCCGCTCCATGTACAAGTACATCTCCGCTCAATGTACAAGTACCTCTCCGCTCCATGTACAAGTACCTCTCCGCTCCATGTACAAGTACCTCTCCGCTCCATGTAGAAGTACCTCTCCACTCAATGTACAAGTACATCTCCGCTCCATGTACCAGTACCTCTCCGCTCAATGTACAAGTACATCTCCGCTCCATGTACAAGTACCTCTCCGCTCAATGTACAAGTACATCTCCGCCCCATGTACCAGTACCTCTCCGCTCAATGTACAAGTACATCTCCACTCCATGTACAAGTACCTCTCCGCTCAATGTACAAGTACATCTCCGCTCCATGTACCAGTACCTCTCCGCTCAATGTACAAGTACATCTCCGCTCCATGTACAAGTACCTCTCCGCTCAATGTACAAGTACCTCTCCGCTCAATGTACAAGTACATCTCCGCTCCATGTACCAGTACCTCTCCGCTCAATGTACAAGTACATCTGCGCTCCATGTAGGGCTGGGTATCGTTCAAAATTTTTCGATATCGATACCGTTTCGATACTTGGATTTCGATACCGGTTCCTGAACGATACTTTTTTCGATACCAATTTTTAGAAAAATCCATTTTAACAAAAATAAAACTGCATTACACATTGAAATTATTTTACAAATCTTTAGTTTCCCCCCATCTTAAGTTTTACAGCAGAAAAAAATAAAACCTACTGTATTTAACATAACTTTAAGTTCTCTAAACGTATTGCCGTCCCTACAAAAAATATTGGAGTACTACAAAGGAAAGAAATGTAGCTAAAACAAATAAATCAGTGGAATAGTTTTCAGTGCAAAACAGAGAGTTGCAAATCAGGGTTTAATGCTCACTGATGCAACAGAACTCTATTCTTGTACAAACTGATGAGATGGCTCCACTTCATGCATGGAAGACTAGTTGAGCATTGACTAGCCTATCAATATAGCCTTATATGCCACAAAGTGAATCGCATTTATATTCAACAAACTATCATGACATCAGCGTTTGTTAACGAGTTGCTAAAAATACATGGGCGATAACTGCCCGCTTGCACATAACGCTAATTAATTAAACATTAACGCTAGCGTTGCAGATCAGTGTGCTCACTGCTGCAACAGAACGTCATTCTTGTCAAATCTGACGAGACAGCTCAACTTCACTGACTAGCCAATCAATATAAATGAATCGCATTTACATTCAACAAACTATCATGACATCAGCGTTTGTTAACGAGTTGCTAAAAATACACAATGCCCGCTTGCGCATAACGTTACGGCGGCAATTAATTAAACGATCTAATGCTACAACTCACAGCCAGATGCATGGATTTGTCAGACTGAGGGATCTGATAACCGCTAACTTGCGGTAAGCTGAGCTGACCCACCTCTCAATTATTTATCTTGTCTGTGGAAACCAGTCCGTGTTGTTTCTGTTTCTTTTCCTGCTTTTCATCATCTTCGCCATATGGTAATCCAGGATAGGAGTAGCTTGAGTGGCTAACTTCTTGTATACTATCCGCACCGCACGCCTGGCTCACAGTCACAACAAACACACCGGCTAAAGTGGGCGTAACGTTTCCTGCATGCCTCTACATGACAGCCAATCACCAGCCGTATTAGAGCGCGGCGTGCAAGCATGTCGCATGCTTATAGGCTCAATGACGCTGTTTTGTTTTGGTATCGAAAATTGGTATCGATTGACAAGGGAGGCTTCGATACCCCTTAGTATCGATGTTTCCATTTCGGTGCCAAGTAAGTATCGAAACTCGATACCCAGCCCTAGCTCCATGTACAAGTACCTCTCCGCTCAATGTACAAGTACCTCTCCGCTCCATGTACAAGTACCTCTCCGCTCCATGTACAAGTACCTCTCCGCTCCATGTACAAGTACATCTCTGCTCCATGTACAAGTACCTCTCCGCTCAATGTACAAGTACATCTCCGCTCCATGTACAAGTACCTCTCCGCTCCATGTACAAGTACATCTCCGCTCCATGTACAAGTACCTCTCCGCTCCATGTACAAGTACCTCTCCGCTCAATGTACAAGTACATCTCCGCTCCATGTACAAGTACATCTCTGCTCCATGTACAAGTACCTCTCCGCTCAATGTACAAGTACATCTCCGCTCCATGTACAAGTACCTCTCCGCTCCATGTACAAGTACCTCTCCGCTCCATGTACAAGTACCTCTCCGCTCCATGTACAAGTACCTCTCCGCTCCATGTACAAGTACCTCTCCGCTCAATGTCAAGTGTCGACAGTACCTCTCCGCTCCATGTACAAATACCTCTCCGCTCTCATGTACAAGTACCTCTCCGCTCCATGTACAAGTACCTCTCCGCTCAATGTCAAGTGTCGACAGTACCTCTCCGCTCCATGTACAAATACCTCTCCGCTCCATGTACAAGTACCTCTCCGCTCTCATGTACAAGTACCTCTCCGCTCCATGTACAAGTAGCTCTCCGCTCAATGTACAAGTGTCGACAGTACCTTTCCGCTCCATGTACAAATACCTCTCCGCTCTCATGTACAAGTACCTCTCCGCTCCATGTACAAGTACCTCTCCGCTCAATGTACAAATACCTCTCCGCTCCATGTATAAGTACCTCTCCGCTCTATGTACAAGTACCTCTCCGCTCCATGTACAAGTACCTCTCCGCTCAATGTACAAATACCTCTCCGCTCCATGTACAAGTAGCTCTCCGCTGAATGTACAAGTGTCGACAGTACCTCTCCGCTCAATGTACAAGTACCTCTCCGCTCAATGTACAAATACCTCTCCGCTCCATGTACAAGTACCTCTCCGCTCAATGTCAAGTATCGACAGTACCTCTCCGCTCCATGTACAAGTACCTCTCCGCTGAATGTACAAGTGTCGACAGTACCTCTCCGCTCAATGTACAAGTACCTCTCCGCTCCATGTACAAGTACCTCTCCGCTCTCATGTACAAGTACCTCTCCGCTCCATGTACAAGTACCTCTCCGCTCAATGTACAAGTACCTCTGCGCTCCATGTACAAGTACCTCTCCGCTCAATGTACAAGTACCTCTCCGCTCAATGTACAAGTGTCGACAGTACCTCTCCGCTCCATGTACAAGTACCTCTCCGCTCAATGTACAAGTGTCGACAGTACCTCTACGCTCAATGTACAAGTGTCGACAGTACCTCTCCGCTCTCATGTACAAGTACCTCTCCGATCCATGTACAAGTACATCTCCGCTCCATGTACAAGTACATCTCCGCTCAATGTACAAGTACCTCTCCGCTCCATGTACAAGTACCTCTCCGCTCCATGTACAAGTACCTCTCCGCTCCATGTACAAGTACCTCTCCGCTCCATGTACAAGTACCTCTCCGCTCAATGTACAAGTACCTCTCCGCTCCATGTACAAGTACCTCTCCGCTCAATGTACAAGTACCTCTCCGCTCCATGTACAAGTACCTCTCCGCTCCATGTACAAGTACCTCTCCGCTCCATGTACAAGTACCTCTCCGCTCAATGTCAAGTATCGACAGTACCTCTCCGCTCCATGTACAAGTACCTCTCCGCTGAATGTACAAGTGTCGACAGTACCTCTCCGCTCAATGTACAAGTACCTCTCCGCTCCATGTACAAGTACCTCTCCGCTCTCATGTACAAGTACCTCTCCGCTCCATGTACAAGTACCTCTCCGCTCAATGTACAAGTACCTCTGCGCTCCATGTACAAGTACCTCTCCGCTCAATGTACAAGTACCTCTCCGCTCAATGTACAAGTGTCGACAGTACCTCTCCGCTCCATGTACAAGTACCTCTCCGCTCAATGTACAAGTGTCGACAGTACCTCTACGCTCAATGTACAAGTGTCGACAGTACCTCTCCGCTCTCATGTACAAGTACCTCTCCGATCCATGTACAAGTACATCTCCGCTCCATGTACAAGTACATCTCCGCTCAATGTACAAGTACCTCTCCGCTCCATGTACAAGTACCTCTCCGCTCCATGTACAAGTACCTCTCCGCTCCATGTAGAAGTACCTCTCCGCTCCATGTACAAGTACCTCTCCGCTCAATGTACAAGTACCTCTCCGCTCCATGTACAAGTACCTCTCCGCTCCATGTACAAGTACCTCTCCGCTCCATGTACAAGTACCTCTCCGCTCAATGTACAAGTACCTCTCCGCTCCATGTACAAGTACCTCTCCGCTCCATGTACAAGTACCTCTCCGCTCCATGTACAAGTACCTCTCCGCTCAATGTACAAGTACCTCTCCGCTCCCTGTACAAGTACATCTCCGCTCCATGTACAAGTACCTCTCCGCTCCATGTACAAGTACCTCTCCGCTCAATGTACAAGTGTCGACAGTACCTCTCCGCTCCATGTACAAGTACCTCTCCGCTCCATGTACAAGTACCTCTCCGCTCAATGTACAAGTGTCGACAGTACCTCTCCGCTCCATCTACAAGTACCTCTCCGCTCAATGTACAAGTACCTCTCCGCTGAATGTACAAGTACCTCTCCGCTCCATGTACAAGTACCTCTCCGCTCCATGTACAAATACCTCTCCGCTCCATGTACAAGTACCTCTCCGCTCCATGTACAAGCACCTCTCCGCTACATGTACAAGTACCTCTCCGCTCCATGTACAAGTACCTCTCCGCTCAATGTACAAGTACCTCTGCGCTCCATGTACAAGTACCTCTCCGCTCAATGTACAAGTACCTCTCCGCTCAATGTACAAGTGTCGACAGTACCTCTCCGCTCCATGTACAAGTACCTCTCCGCTCAATGTACAAGTGTCGACAGTACCTCTACGCTCAATGTACAAGTGTCGACAGTACCTCTCCGCTCTCATGTACAAGTACCTCTCCGATCCATGTACAAGTACATCTCCGCTCCATGTACAAGTACATCTCCGCTCAATGTACAAGTACCTCTCCGCTCCATGTACAAGTACCTCTCCGCTCCATGTACAAGTACCTCTCCGCTCCATGTAGAAGTACCTCTCCGCTCAATGTACAAGTACATCTCCGCTCCATGTACCAGTACCTCTCCGCTCAATGTACAAGTACATCTCCGCTCCATGTACAAGTACCTCTCCGCTCAATGTACAAGTACATCTCCGCCCCATGTACCAGTACCTCTCCGCTCAATGTACAAGTACATCTCCACTCCATGTACAAGTACCTCTCCGCTCAATGTACAAGTACATCTCCGCTCCATGTACCAGTACCTCTCCGCTCAATGTACAAGTACATCTCCGCTCCATGTACAAGTACCTCTCCGCTCAATGTACAAGTACCTCTCCGCTCAATGTACAAGTACATCTCCGCTCCATGTACCAGTACCTCTCCGCTCAATGTACAAGTACATCTGCGCTCCATGTAGGGCTGGGTATCGTTCAAAATTTTTCGATATCGATACCGTTTCGATACTTGGATTTCGATACCGGTTCCTGAACGATACTTTTTTCGATACCAATTTTTAGAAAAATCCATTTTAACAAAAATAAAACTGCATTACACATTGAAATTATTTTACAAATCTTTAGTTTCCCCCCATCTTAAGTTTTACAGCAGAAAAAAATAAAACCTACTGTATTTAACATAACTTTAAGTTCTCTAAACGTATTGCCGTCCCTACAAAAAATATTGGAGTACTACAAAGGAAAGAAATGTAGCTAAAACAAATAAATCAGTGGAATAGTTTTCAGTGCAAAACAGAGAGTTGCAAATCAGGGTTTAATGCTCACTGATGCAACAGAACTCTATTCTTGTACAAACTGATGAGATGGCTCCACTTCATGCATGGAAGACTAGTTGAGCATTGACTAGCCTATCAATATAGCCTTATATGCCACAAAGTGAATCGCATTTATATTCAACAAACTATCATGACATCAGCGTTTGTTAACGAGTTGCTAAAAATACATGGGCGATAACTGCCCGCTTGCACATAACGCTAATTAATTAAACATTAACGCTAGCGTTGCAGATCAGTGTGCTCACTGCTGCAACAGAACGTCATTCTTGTCAAATCTGACGAGACAGCTCAACTTCACTGACTAGCCAATCAATATAAATGAATCGCATTTACATTCAACAAACTATCATGACATCAGCGTTTGTTAACGAGTTGCTAAAAATACACAATGCCCGCTTGCGCATAACGTTACGGCGGCAATTAATTAAACGATCTAATGCTACAACTCACAGCCAGATGCATGGATTTGTCAGACTGAGGGATCTGATAACCGCTAACTTGCGGTAAGCTGAGCTGACCCACCTCTCAATTATTTATCTTGTCTGTGGAAACCAGTCCGTGTTGTTTCTGTTTCTTTTCCTGCTTTTCATCATCTTCGCCATATGGTAATCCAGGATAGGAGTAGCTTGAGTGGCTAACTTCTTGTATACTATCCGCACCGCACGCCTGGCTCACAGTCACAACAAACACACCGGCTAAAGTGGGCGTAACGTTTCCTGCATGCCTCTACATGACAGCCAATCACCAGCCGTATTAGAGCGCGGCGTGCAAGCATGTCGCATGCTTATAGGCTCAATGACGCTGTTTTGTTTTGGTATCGAAAATTGGTATCGATTGACAAGGGAGGCTTCGATACCCCTTAGTATCGATGTTTCCATTTCGGTGCCAAGTAAGTATCGAAACTCGATACCCAGCCCTAGCTCCATGTACAAGTACCTCTCCGCTCAATGTACAAGTACCTCTCCGCTCCATGTACAAGTACCTCTCCGCTCCATGTACAAGTACCTCTCCGCTCCATGTACAAGTACATCTCTGCTCCATGTACAAGTACCTCTCCGCTCAATGTACAAGTACATCTCCGCTCCATGTACAAGTACCTCTCCGCTCCATGTACAAGTACATCTCCGCTCCATGTACAAGTACCTCTCCGCTCCATGTACAAGTACCTCTCCGCTCAATGTACAAGTACATCTCCGCTCCATGTACAAGTACATCTCTGCTCCATGTACAAGTACCTCTCCGCTCAATGTACAAGTACATCTCCGCTCCATGTACAAGTACCTCTCCGCTCCATGTACAAGTACCTCTCCGCTCCATGTACAAGTACCTCTCCGCTCCATGTACAAGTACCTCTCCGCTCCATGTACAAGTACCTCTCCGCTCAATGTCAAGTGTCGACAGTACCTCTCCGCTCCATGTACAAATACCTCTCCGCTCTCATGTACAAGTACCTCTCCGCTCCATGTACAAGTACCTCTCCGCTCAATGTCAAGTGTCGACAGTACCTCTCCGCTCCATGTACAAATACCTCTCCGCTCCATGTACAAGTACCTCTCCGCTCTCATGTACAAGTACCTCTCCGCTCCATGTACAAGTAGCTCTCCGCTCAATGTACAAGTGTCGACAGTACCTTTCCGCTCCATGTACAAATACCTCTCCGCTCTCATGTACAAGTACCTCTCCGCTCCATGTACAAGTACCTCTCCGCTCAATGTACAAATACCTCTCCGCTCCATGTATAAGTACCTCTCCGCTCTATGTACAAGTACCTCTCCGCTCCATGTACAAGTACCTCTCCGCTCAATGTACAAATACCTCTCCGCTCCATGTACAAGTAGCTCTCCGCTGAATGTACAAGTGTCGACAGTACCTCTCCGCTCAATGTACAAGTACCTCTCCGCTCAATGTACAAATACCTCTCCGCTCCATGTACAAGTACCTCTCCGCTCAATGTCAAGTATCGACAGTACCTCTCCGCTCCATGTACAAGTACCTCTCCGCTGAATGTACAAGTGTCGACAGTACCTCTCCGCTCAATGTACAAGTACCTCTCCGCTCCATGTACAAGTACCTCTCCGCTCTCATGTACAAGTACCTCTCCGCTCCATGTACAAGTACCTCTCCGCTCAATGTACAAGTACCTCTGCGCTCCATGTACAAGTACCTCTCCGCTCAATGTACAAGTACCTCTCCGCTCAATGTACAAGTGTCGACAGTACCTCTCCGCTCCATGTACAAGTACCTCTCCGCTCAATGTACAAGTGTCGACAGTACCTCTACGCTCAATGTACAAGTGTCGACAGTACCTCTCCGCTCTCATGTACAAGTACCTCTCCGATCCATGTACAAGTACATCTCCGCTCCATGTACAAGTACATCTCCGCTCAATGTACAAGTACCTCTCCGCTCCATGTACAAGTACCTCTCCGCTCCATGTACAAGTACCTCTCCGCTCCATGTACAAGTACCTCTCCGCTCCATGTACAAGTACCTCTCCGCTCAATGTACAAGTACCTCTCCGCTCCATGTACAAGTACCTCTCCGCTCAATGTACAAGTACCTCTCCGCTCCATGTACAAGTACCTCTCCGCTCCATGTACAAGTACCTCTCCGCTCCATGTACAAGTACATCTCCGCTCCATGTACAAGTATCGACAGTACCTCTCCGCTCCATGTACAAGTACCTCTCCGCTGAATGTACAAGTGTCGACAGTACCTCTCCGCTCAATGTACAAGTACCTCTCCGCTCCATGTACAAGTACCTCTCCGCTCTCATGTACAAGTACCTCTCCGCTCCATGTACAAGTACCTCTCCGCTCAATGTACAAGTACCTCTGCGCTCCATGTACAAGTACCTCTCCGCTCAATGTACAAGTACCTCTCCGCTCAATGTACAAGTGTCGACAGTACCTCTCCGCTCCATGTACAAGTACCTCTCCGCTCAATGTACAAGTGTCGACAGTACCTCTACGCTCAATGTACAAGTGTCGACAGTACCTCTCCGCTCTCATGTACAAGTACCTCTCCGATCCATGTACAAGTACATCTCCGCTCCATGTACAAGTACATCTCCGCTCAATGTACAAGTACCTCTCCGCTCCATGTACAAGTACCTCTCCGCTCCATGTACAAGTACATCTCTGCTCCATGTACAAGTACCTCTCCGCTCAATGTACAAGTACATCTCCGCTCCATGTACAAGTACCTCTCCGCTCCATGTACAAGTACATCTCCGCTCCATGTACAAGTACCTCTCCGCTCCATGTACAAGTACCTCTCCGCTCAATGTACAAGTACATCTCCGCTCCATGTACAAGTACCTCTCCGCTCCATGTACAAGTACCTCTCCGCTCCATGTACAAGTACCTCTCCGCTCAATGTCAAGTATCGACAGTACCTCTCCGCTCCATGTACAAGTACCTCTCCGCTGAATGTACAAGTGTCGACAGTACCTCTCCGCTCAATGTACAAGTACCTCTCCGCTCCATGTACAAGTACCTCTCCGCTCTCATGTACAAGTACCTCTCCGCTCCATGTACAAGTACCTCTCCGCTCAATGTACAAGTACCTCTGCGCTCCATGTACAAGTACCTCTCCGCTCAATGTACAAGTACCTCTCCGCTCAATGTACAAGTGTCGACAGTACCTCTCCGCTCCATGTACAAGTACCTCTCCGCTCAATGTACAAGTGTCGACAGTACCTCTACGCTCAATGTACAAGTGTCGACAGTACCTCTCCGCTCTCATGTACAAGTACCTCTCCGATCCATGTACAAGTACATCTCCGCTCCATGTACAAGTACATCTCCGCTCAATGTACAAGTACCTCTCCGCTCCATGTACAAGTACCTCTCCGCTCCATGTACAAGTACATCTCTGCTCCATGTACAAGTACCTCTCCGCTCAATGTACAAGTACATCTCCGCTCCATGTACAAGTACCTCTCCGCTCCATGTACAAGTACATCTCCGCTCCATGTACAAGTACCTCTCCGCTCCATGTACAAGTACCTCTCCGCTCAATGTACAAGTACATCTCCGCTCCATGTACAAGTACCTCTCCGCTCCATGTACAAGTACATCTCCGCTCCATGTACAAGTACCTCTCCGCTCCATGTACAAGTACATCTCCGCTCCATGTACAAGTATCGACAGTACCTCTCCGCTCCATGTACAAGTACCTCTCCGCTGAATGTACAAGTGTCGACAGTACCTCTCCGCTCAATGTACAAGTACCTCTCCGCTCCATGTACAAGTACCTCTCCGCTCTCATGTACAAGTACCTCTCCGCTCCATGTACAAGTACCTCTCCGCTCAATGTACAAGTACCTCTGCGCTCCATGTACAAGTACCTCTCCGCTCAATGTACAAGTACCTCTCCGCTCAATGTACAAGTGTCGACAGTACCTCTCCGCTCCATGTACAAGTACCTCTCCGCTCAATGTACAAGTGTCGACAGTACCTCTACGCTCAATGTACAAGTGTCGACAGTACCTCTCCGCTCTCATGTACAAGTACCTCTCCGATCCATGTACAAGTACATCTCCGCTCCATGTACTAGTACATCTCCGCTCAATGTACAAGTACCTCTCCGCTCCATGTACAAGTACCTCTCCGCTCCATGTACAAGTACATCTCTGCTCCATGTACAAGTACCTCTCCGCTCAATGTACAAGTACATCTCCGCTCCATGTACAAGTACCTCTCCGCTCCATGTACAAGTACATCTCCGCTCCATGTACAAGTACCTCTCCGCTCCATGTACAAGTACCTCTCCGCTCAATGTACAAGTACATCTCCGCTCCATGTACAAGTACCTCTCCGCTCCATGTACAAGTACCTCTCCGCTCCATGTACAAGTACCTCTCCGCTCAATGTCAAGTATCGACAGTACCTCTCCGCTCCATGTACAAGTACCTCTCCGCTGAATGTACAAGTGTCGACAGTACCTCTCCGCTCAATGTACAAGTACCTCTCCGCTCCATGTACAAGTACCTCTCCGCTCTCATGTACAAGTACCTCTCCGCTCCATGTACAAGTACCTCTCCGCTCAATGTACAAGTACCTCTGCGCTCCATGTACAAGTACCTCTCCGCTCAATGTACAAGTACCTCTCCGCTCAATGTACAAGTGTCGACAGTACCTCTCCGCTCCATGTACAAGTACCTCTCCGCTCAATGTACAAGTGTCGACAGTACCTCTACGCTCAATGTACAAGTGTCGACAGTACCTCTCCGCTCTCATGTACAAGTACCTCTCCGATCCATGTACAAGTACATCTCCGCTCCATGTACAAGTACATCTCCGCTCAATGTACAAGTACCTCTCCGCTCCATGTACAAGTACCTCTCCGCTCCATGTACAAGTACATCTCTGCTCCATGTACAAGTACCTCTCCGCTCAATGTACAAGTACATCTCCGCTCCATGTACAAGTACCTCTCCGCTCCATGTACAAGTACATCTCCGCTCCATGTACAAGTACCTCTCCGCTCCATGTACAAGTACCTCTCCGCTCAATGTACAAGTACATCTCCGCTCCATGTACAAGTACCTCTCCGCTCCATGTACAAGTACATCTCCGCTCCATGTACAAGTACCTCTCCGCTCAATGTACAAGTACATCTCCGCTCCATGTACAAGTACCTCTCCGCTCCATGTACAAGTACATCTCCGCTCCATGTACAAGTACCTCTCCGCTCCATGTACAAGTACCTCTCCGCTCAATGTACAAGTACATCTCCGCTCCATGTACAAGTACCTCTCCGCTCCATGTACAAGTACCTCTCCGCTCCATGTACAAGTACCTCTCCGCTCAATGTCAAGTATCGACAGTACCTCTCCGCTCCATGTACAAGTACCTCTCCGCTGAATGTACAAGTGTCGACAGTACCTCTCCGCTCAATGTACAAGTACCTCTCCGCTCCATGTACAAGTACCTCTCCGCTCTCATGTACAAGTACCTCTCCGCTCCATGTACAAGTACCTCTCCGCTCAATGTACAAGTACCTCTGCGCTCCATGTACAAGTACCTCTCCGCTCAATGTACAAGTACCTCTCCGCTCAATGTACAAGTGTCGACAGTACCTCTCCGCTCCATGTACAAGTACCTCTCCGCTCAATGTACAAGTGTCGACAGTACCTCTACGCTCAATGTACAAGTGTCGACAGTACCTCTCCGCTCTCATGTACAAGTACCTCTCCGATCCATGTACAAGTACATCTCCGCTCCATGTACAAGTACATCTCCGCTCATTGTACAAGTACCTCTCCGCTCCATGTACAAGTACCTCTCCGCTCCATGTACAAGTACATCTCTGCTCCATGTACAAGTACCTCTCCGCTCAATGTACAAGTACATCTCCGCTCCATGTACAAGTACCTCTCCGCTCCATGTACAAGTACATCTCCGCTCCATGTACAAGTACCTCTCCGCTCCATGTACAAGTACCTCTCCGCTCAATGTACAAGTACATCTCCGCTCCATGTACAAGTACCTCTCCGCTCCATGTACAAGTACATCTCCGCTCCATGTACAAGTACCTCTCCGCTCCATGTACAAGTACATCTCCGCTCCATGTACAAGTATCGACAGTACCTCTCCGCTCCATGTACAAGTACCTCTCCGCTGAATGTACAAGTGTCGACAGTACCTCTCCGCTCAATGTACAAGTACCTCTCCGCTCCATGTACAAGTACCTCTCCGCTCTCATGTACAAGTACCTCTCCGCTCCATGTACAAGTACCTCTCCGCTCAATGTACAAGTACCTCTGCGCTCCATGTACAAGTACCTCTCCGCTCAATGTACAAGTACCTCTCCGCTCAATGTACAAGTGTCGACAGTACCTCTCCGCTCCATGTACAAGTACCTCTCCGCTCAATGTACAAGTGTCGACAGTACCTCTACGCTCAATGTACAAGTGTCGACAGTACCTCTCCGCTCTCATGTACAAGTACCTCTCCGATCCATGTACAAGTACATCTCCGCTCCATGTACAAGTACATCTCCGCTCAATGTACAAGTACCTCTCCGCTCCATGTACAAGTACCTCTCCGCTCCATGTACAAGTACATCTCTGCTCCATGTACAAGTACCTCTCCGCTCAATGTACAAGTACATCTCCGCTCCATGTACAAGTACCTCTCCGCTCCATGTACAAGTACATCTCCGCTCCATGTACAAGTACCTCTCCGCTCCATGTACAAGTACCTCTCCGCTCAATGTACAAGTACATCTCCGCTCCATGTACAAGTACCTCTCCGCTCCATGTACAAGTACCTCTCCGCTCCATGTACAAGTACCTCTCCGCTCAATGTCAAGTATCGACAGTACCTCTCCGCTCCATGTACAAGTACCTCTCCGCTGAATGTACAAGTGTCGACAGTACCTCTCCGCTCAATGTACAAGTACCTCTCCGCTCCATGTACAAGTACCTCTCCGCTCTCATGTACAAGTACCTCTCCGCTCCATGTACAAGTACCTCTCCGCTCAATGTACAAGTACCTCTGCGCTCCATGTACAAGTACCTCTCCGCTCAATGTACAAGTACCTCTCCGCTCAATGTACAAGTGTCGACAGTACCTCTCCGCTCCATGTACAAGTACCTCTCCGCTCAATGTACAAGTGTCGACAGTACCTCTACGCTCAATGTACAAGTGTCGACAGTACCTCTCCGCTCTCATGTACAAGTACCTCTCCGATCCATGTACAAGTACATCTCCGCTCCATGTACAAGTACATCTCCGCTCAATGTACAAGTACCTCTCCGCTCCATGTACAAGTACCTCTCCGCTCCATGTACAAGTACATCTCTGCTCCATGTACAAGTACCTCTCCGCTCAATGTACAAGTACATCTCCGCTCCATGTACAAGTACCTCTCCGCTCCATGTACAAGTACATCTCCGCTCCATGTACAAGTACCTCTCCGCTCCATGTACAAGTACCTCTCCGCTCAATGTACAAGTACATCTCCGCTCCATGTACAAGTACCTCTCCGCTCCATGTACAAGTACATCTCCGCTCCATGTACAAGTACCTCTCCGCTCAATGTACAAGTACATCTCCGCTCCATGTACAAGTACCTCTCCGCTCCATGTACAAGTACATCTCCGCTCCATGTACAAGTACCTCTCCGCTCCATGTACAAGTACCTCTCCGCTCAATGTACAAGTACATCTCCGCTCCATGTACAAGTACCTCTCCGCTCCATGTACAAGTACCTCTCCGCTCCATGTACAAGTACCTCTCCGCTCAATGTCAAGTATCGACAGTACCTCTCCGCTCCATGTACAAGTACCTCTCCGCTGAATGTACAAGTGTCGACAGTACCTCTCCGCTCAATGTACAAGTACCTCTCCGCTCCATGTACAAGTACCTCTCCGCTCTCATGTACAAGTACCTCTCCGCTCCATGTACAAGTACCTCTCCGCTCAATGTACAAGTACCTCTGCGCTCCATGTACAAGTACCTCTCCGCTCAATGTACAAGTACCTCTCCGCTCAATGTACAAGTGTCGACAGTACCTCTCCGCTCCATGTACAAGTACCTCTCCGCTCAATGTACAAGTGTCGACAGTACCTCTACGCTCAATGTACAAGTGTCGACAGTACCTCTCCGCTCTCATGTACAAGTACCTCTCCGATCCATGTACAAGTACATCTCCGCTCCATGTACAAGTACATCTCCGCTCAATGTACAAGTACCTCTCCGCTCCATGTACAAGTACCTCTCCGCTCCATGTACAAGTACATCTCTGCTCCATGTACAAGTACCTCTCCGCTCAATGTACAAGTACATCTCCGCTCCATGTACAAGTACCTCTCCGCTCCATGTACAAGTACATCTCCGCTCCATGTACAAGTACCTCTCCGCTCCATGTACAAGTACCTCTCCGCTCAATGTACAAGTACATCTCCGCTCCATGTACAAGTACCTCTCCGCTCCATGTACAAGTACATCTCCGCTCCATGTACAAGTACCTCTCCGCTCAATGTACAAGTACATCTCCGCTCCATGTACAAGTACATCTCCACTCCATGTACAAGTACCTCTCCGCTCAATGTACAAGTACATCTCCGCTCCATGTACCAGTACCTCTCCGCTCAATGTACAAGTACATCTCCACTCCATGTACAAGTACCTCTCCGCTCAATGTACAAGTACATCTCCGCCCCATGTACCAGTACCTCTCCGCTCAATGTACAAGTACATCTCCACTCCATGTACAAGTACCTCTCCGCTCAATGTACAAGTACATCTCCGCTCCATGTACCAGTACCTCTCCGCTCAATGTACAAGTACATCTCCGCTCCATGTACAAGTACCTCTCCGCTCAATGTACAAGTACCTCTCCGCTCAATGTACAAGTACATCTCCGCTCCATGTACCAGTACCTCTCCGCTCAATGTACAAGTACATCTGCGCTCCATGTAGGGCTGGGTATCGTTCAAAATTTTTCGATATCGATACCGTTTCGATACTTGGATTTCGATACCGGTTCCTGAACGATACTTTTTTCGATACCAATTTTTAGAAAAATCCATTTTAACAAAAATAAAACTGCATTACACATTGAAATTATTTTACAAATCTTTAGTTTCCCCCCATCTTAAGTTTTACAGCAGAAAAAAATAAAACCTACTGTATTTAACATAACTTTAAGTTCTCTAAACGTATTGCCGTCCCTACAAAAAATATTGGAGTACTACAAAGGAAAGAAATGTAGCTAAAACAAATAAATCAGTGGAATAGTTTTCAGTGCAAAACAGAGAGTTGCAAATCAGGGTTTAATGCTCACTGATGCAACAGAACTCTATTCTTGTACAAACTGATGAGATGGCTCCACTTCATGCATGGAAGACTAGTTGAGCATTGACTAGCCTATCAATATAGCCTTATATGCCACAAAGTGAATCGCATTTATATTCAACAAACTATCATGACATCAGCGTTTGTTAACGAGTTGCTAAAAATACATGGGCGATAACTGCCCGCTTGCACATAACGCTAATTAATTAAACATTAACGCTAGCGTTGCAGATCAGTGTGCTCACTGCTGCAACAGAACGTCATTCTTGTCAAATCTGACGAGACAGCTCAACTTCACTGACTAGCCAATCAATATAAATGAATCGCATTTACATTCAACAAACTATCATGACATCAGCGTTTGTTAACGAGTTGCTAAAAATACACAATGCCCGCTTGCGCATAACGTTACGGCGGCAATTAATTAAACGATCTAATGCTACAACTCACAGCCAGATGCATGGATTTGTCAGACTGAGGGATCTGATAACCGCTAACTTGCGGTAAGCTGAGCTGACCCACCTCTCAATTATTTCTCTTGTCTGTGGAAACCAGTCCGTGTTGTTTCTGTTTCTTTTCCTGCTTTTCATCATCTTCGCCATATGGTAATCCAGGATAGGAGTAGCTTGAGTGGCTAACTTCTTGTATACTATCCGCACCGCACGCCTGGCTCACAGTCACAACAAACACACCGGCTAAAGTGGGCGTAACGTTTCCTGCATGCCTCTACATGACAGCCAATCACCAGCCGTATTAGAGCGCGGCGTGCAAGCATGTCGCATGCTTATAGGCTCAATGACGCTGTTTTGTTTTGGTATCGAAAATTGGTATCGATTGACAAGGGAGGCTTCGATACCCCTTAGTATCGATGTTTCCATTTCGGTGCCAAGTAAGTATCGAAACTCGATACCCAGCCCTAGCTCCATGTACAAGTACCTCTCCGCTCAATGTACAAGTACCTCTCCGCTCAATGTACAAGTACCTCTCCGCTCCATGTACAAGTACCTCTCCGCTCCATGTACAAGTACCTCTCCGCTCCATGTACAAGTACATCTCTGCTCCATGTACAAGTACCTCTCCGCTCAATGTACAAGTACATCTCCGCTCCATGTACAAGTACCTCTCCGCTCCATGTACAAGTACATCTCCGCTCCATGTACAAGTACCTCTCCGCTCCATGTACAAGTACCTCTCCGCTCAATGTACAAGTACATCTCCGCTCCATGTACAAGTACATCTCTGCTCCATGTACAAGTACCTCTCCGCTCAATGTACAAGTACATCTCCGCTCCATGTACAAGTACCTCTCCGCTCCATGTACAAGTACCTCTCCGCTCCATGTACAAGTACCTCTCCGCTCCATGTACAAGTACCTCTCCGCTCCATGTACAAGTACCTCTCCGCTCAATGTCAAGTGTCGACAGTACCTCTCCGCTCCATGTACAAATACCTCTCCGCTCTCATGTACAAGTACCTCTCCGCTCCATGTACAAGTACCTCTCCGCTCAATGTCAAGTGTCGACAGTACCTCTCCGCTCCATGTACAAATACCTCTCCGCTCCATGTACAAGTACCTCTCCGCTCTCATGTACAAGTACCTCTCCGCTCCATGTACAAGTAGCTCTCCGCTCAATGTACAAGTGTCGACAGTACCTTTCCGCTCCATGTACAAATACCTCTCCGCTCTCATGTACAAGTACCTCTCCGCTCCATGTACAAGTACCTCTCCGCTCAATGTACAAATACCTCTCCGCTCCATGTATAAGTACCTCTCCGCTCTATGTACAAGTACCTCTCCGCTCCATGTACAAGTACCTCTCCGCTCAATGTACAAATACCTCTCCGCTCCATGTACAAGTAGCTCTCCGCTGAATGTACAAGTGTCGACAGTACCTCTCCGCTCAATGTACAAGTACCTCTCCGCTCAATGTACAAATACCTCTCCGCTCCATGTACAAGTACCTCTCCGCTCAATGTCAAGTATCGACAGTACCTCTCCGCTCCATGTACAAGTACCTCTCCGCTGAATGTACAAGTGTCGACAGTACCTCTCCGCTCAATGTACAAGTACCTCTCCGCTCCATGTACAAGTACCTCTCCGCTCTCATGTACAAGTACCTCTCCGCTCCATGTACAAGTACCTCTCCGCTCAATGTACAAGTACCTCTGCGCTCCATGTACAAGTACCTCTCCGCTCAATGTACAAGTACCTCTCCGCTCAATGTACAAGTGTCGACAGTACCTCTCCGCTCCATGTACAAGTACCTCTCCGCTCAATGTACAAGTGTCGACAGTACCTCTACGCTCAATGTACAAGTGTCGACAGTACCTCTCCGCTCTCATGTACAAGTACCTCTCCGATCCATGTACAAGTACATCTCCGCTCCATGTACAAGTACATCTCCGCTCAATGTACAAGTACCTCTCCGCTCCATGTACAAGTACCTCTCCGCTCCATGTACAAGTACCTCTCCGCTCCATGTACAAGTACCTCTCCGCTCAATGTACAAGTACCTCTCCGCTCCATGTACAAGTACCTCTCCGCTCAATGTACAAGTACCTCTCCGCTCCATGTACAAGTACCTCTCCGCTCCATGTACAAGTACCTCTCCGCTCCATGTACAAGTACCTCTCCGCTCAATGTCAAGTATCGACAGTACCTCTCCGCTCCATGTACAAGTACCTCTCCGCTGAATGTACAAGTGTCGACAGTACCTCTCCGCTCAATGTACAAGTACCTCTCCGCTCCATGTACAAGTACCTCTCCGCTCTCATGTACAAGTACCTCTGCGCTCCATGTACAAGTACCTCTCCGCTCAATGTACAAGTACCTCTCCGCTCAATGTACAAGTGTCGACAGTACCTCTCCGCTCCATGTACAAGTACCTCTCCGCTCAATGTACAAGTGTCGACAGTACCTCTACGCTCAATGTACAAGTGTCGACAGTACCTCTCCGCTCTCATGTACAAGTACCTCTCCGATCCATGTACAAGTACATCTCCGCTCCATGTACAAGTACATCTCCGCTCAATGTACAAGTACCTCTCCGCTCCATGTACAAGTACCTCTCCGCTCCATGTACAAGTACATCTCTGCTCCATGTACAAGTACCTCTCCGCTCAATGTACAAGTACCTCTCCGCTCCATGTACAAGTACCTCTCCGCTCAATGTACAAGTACATCTCCGCTCCATGTACAAGTACCTCTCCGCTCCATGTACAAGTACATCTCCGCTCCATGTACAAGTACCTCTCCGCTCAATGTACAAGTACATCTCCGCTCCATGTACCAGTACCTCTCCGCTCAATGTACAAGTACATCTCCACTCCATGTACAAGTACCTCTCCGCTCAATGTACAAGTACATCTCCGCCCCATGTACCAGTACCTCTCCGCTCAATGTACAAGTACATCTCCACTCCATGTACAAGTACCTCTCCGCTCAATGTACAAGTACATCTCCGCTCCATGTACCAGTACCTCTCCGCTCAATGTACAAGTACATCTCCGCTCCATGTACAAGTACCTCTCCGCTCAATGTACAAGTACCTCTCCGCTCAATGTACAAGTACATCTCCGCTCCATGTACAAGTACCTCTCCGCTCCATGTACAAGTACATCTCCGCTCCATGTACAAGTATCGACAGTACCTCTCCGCTCCATGTACAAGTACCTCTCCGCTGAATGTACAAGTGTCGACAGTACCTCTCCGCTCAATGTACAAGTACCTCTCCGCTCCATGTACAAGTACCTCTCCGCTCTCATGTACAAGTACCTCTCCGCTCCATGTACAAGTACCTCTCCGCTCAATGTACAAGTACCTCTGCGCTCCATGTACAAGTACCTCTCCGCTCAATGTACAAGTACCTCTCCGCTCAATGTACAAGTGTCGACAGTACCTCTCCGCTCCATGTACAAGTACCTCTCCGCTCAATGTACAAGTGTCGACAGTACCTCTACGCTCAATGTACAAGTGTCGACAGTACCTCTCCGCTCTCATGTACAAGTACCTCTCCGATCCATGTACAAGTACATCTCCGCTCCATGTACTAGTACATCTCCGCTCAATGTACAAGTACCTCTCCGCTCCATGTACAAGTACCTCTCCGCTCCATGTACAAGTACATCTCTGCTCCATGTACAAGTACCTCTCCGCTCAATGTACAAGTACATCTCCGCTCCATGTACAAGTACCTCTCCGCTCCATGTACAAGTACATCTCCGCTCCATGTACAAGTACCTCTCCGCTCCATGTACAAGTACCTCTCCGCTCAATGTACAAGTACATCTCCGCTCCATGTACAAGTACCTCTCCGCTCCATGTACAAGTACCTCTCCGCTCCATGTACAAGTACCTCTCCGCTCAATGTCAAGTATCGACAGTACCTCTCCGCTCCATGTACAAGTACCTCTCCGCTGAATGTACAAGTGTCGACAGTACCTCTCCGCTCAATGTACAAGTACCTCTCCGCTCCATGTACAAGTACCTCTCCGCTCTCATGTACAAGTACCTCTCCGCTCCATGTACAAGTACCTCTCCGCTCAATGTACAAGTACCTCTGCGCTCCATGTACAAGTACCTCTCCGCTCAATGTACAAGTACCTCTCCGCTCAATGTACAAGTGTCGACAGTACCTCTCCGCTCCATGTACAAGTACCTCTCCGCTCAATGTACAAGTGTCGACAGTACCTCTACGCTCAATGTACAAGTGTCGACAGTACCTCTCCGCTCTCATGTACAAGTACCTCTCCGATCCATGTACAAGTACATCTCCGCTCCATGTACAAGTACATCTCCGCTCAATGTACAAGTACCTCTCCGCTCCATGTACAAGTACCTCTCCGCTCCATGTACAAGTACATCTCTGCTCCATGTACAAGTACCTCTCCGCTTAATGTACAAGTACATCTCCGCTCCATGTACAAGTACCTCTCCGCTCCATGTACAAGTACATCTCCGCTCCATGTACAAGTACCTCTCCGCTCCATGTACAAGTACCTCTCCGCTCAATGTACAAGTACATCTCCGCTCCATGTACAAGTACCTCTCCGCTCCATGTACAAGTACATCTCCGCTCCATGTACAAGTACCTCTCCGCTCAATGTACAAGTACATCTCCGCTCCATGTACAAGTACCTCTCCGCTCCATGTACAAGTACATCTCCGCTCCATGTACAAGTACCTCTCCGCTCCATGTACAAGTACCTCTCCGCTCAATGTACAAGTACATCTCCGCTCCATGTACAAGTACCTCTCCGCTCCATGTACAAGTACCTCTCCGCTCCATGTACAAGTACCTCTCCGCTCAATGTCAAGTATCGACAGTACCTCTCCGCTCCATGTACAAGTACCTCTCCGCTGAATGTACAAGTGTCGACAGTACCTCTCCGCTCAATGTACAAGTACCTCTCCGCTCCATGTACAAGTACCTCTCCGCTCTCATGTACAAGTACCTCTCCGCTCCATGTACAAGTACCTCTCCGCTCAATGTACAAGTACCTCTGCGCTCCATGTACAAGTACCTCTCCGCTCAATGTACAAGTACCTCTCCGCTCAATGTACAAGTGTCGACAGTACCTCTCCGCTCCATGTACAAGTACCTCTCCGCTCAATGTACAAGTGTCGACAGTACCTCTACGCTCAATGTACAAGTGTCGACAGTACCTCTCCGCTCTCATGTACAAGTACCTCTCCGATCCATGTACAAGTACATCTCCGCTCCATGTACAAGTACATCTCCGCTCATTGTACAAGTACCTCTCCGCTCCATGTACAAGTACCTCTCCGCTCCATGTACAAGTACATCTCTGCTCCATGTACAAGTACCTCTCCGCTCAATGTACAAGTACATCTCCGCTCCATGTACAAGTACCTCTCCGCTCCATGTACAAGTACATCTCCGCTCCATGTACAAGTACCTCTCCGCTCCATGTACAAGTACCTCTCCGCTCAATGTACAAGTACATCTCCGCTCCATGTACAAGTACCTCTCCGCTCCATGTACAAGTACATCTCCGCTCCATGTACAAGTACCTCTCCGCTCCATGTACAAGTACATCTCCGCTCCATGTACAAGTATCGACAGTACCTCTCCGCTCCATGTACAAGTACCTCTCCGCTGAATGTACAAGTGTCGACAGTACCTCTCCGCTCAATGTACAAGTACCTCTCCGCTCCATGTACAAGTACCTCTCCGCTCTCATGTACAAGTACCTCTCCGCTCCATGTACAAGTACCTCTCCGCTCAATGTACAAGTACCTCTGCGCTCCATGTACAAGTACCTCTCCGCTCAATGTACAAGTACCTCTCCGCTCAATGTACAAGTGTCGACAGTACCTCTCCGCTCCATGTACAAGTACCTCTCCGCTCAATGTACAAGTGTCGACAGTACCTCTACGCTCAATGTACAAGTGTCGACAGTACCTCTCCGCTCTCATGTACAAGTACCTCTCCGATCCATGTACAAGTACATCTCCGCTCCATGTACAAGTACATCTCCGCTCAATGTACAAGTACCTCTCCGCTCCATGTACAAGTACCTCTCCGCTCCATGTACAAGTACATCTCTGCTCCATGTACAAGTACCTCTCCGCTCAATGTACAAGTACATCTCCGCTCCATGTACAAGTACCTCTCCGCTCCATGTACAAGTACATCTCCGCTCCATGTACAAGTACCTCTCCGCTCCATGTACAAGTACCTCTCCGCTCAATGTACAAGTACATCTCCGCTCCATGTACAAGTACCTCTCCGCTCCATGTACAAGTACCTCTCCGCTCCATGTACAAGTACCTCTCCGCTCAATGTCAAGTATCGACAGTACCTCTCCGCTCCATGTACAAGTACCTCTCCGCTGAATGTACAAGTGTCGACAGTACCTCTCCGCTCAATGTACAAGTACCTCTCCGCTCCATGTACAAGTACCTCTCCGCTCTCATGTACAAGTACCTCTCCGCTCCATGTACAAGTACCTCTCCGCTCAATGTACAAGTACCTCTGCGCTCCATGTACAAGTACCTCTCCGCTCAATGTACAAGTACCTCTCCGCTCAATGTACAAGTGTCGACAGTACCTCTCCGCTCCATGTACAAGTACCTCTCCGCTCAATGTACAAGTGTCGACAGTACCTCTACGCTCAATGTACAAGTGTCGACAGTACCTCTCCGCTCTCATGTACAAGTACCTCTCCGATCCATGTACAAGTACATCTCCGCTCCATGTACAAGTACATCTCCGCTCAATGTACAAGTACCTCTCCGCTCCATGTACAAGTACCTCTCCGCTCCATGTACAAGTACATCTCTGCTCCATGTACAAGTACCTCTCCGCTCAATGTACAAGTACATCTCCGCTCCATGTACAAGTACCTCTCCGCTCCATGTACAAGTACATCTCCGCTCCATGTACAAGTACCTCTCCGCTCCATGTACAAGTACCTCTCCGCTCAATGTACAAGTACATCTCCGCTCCATGTACAAGTACCTCTCCGCTCCATGTACAAGTACATCTCCGCTCCATGTACAAGTACCTCTCCGCTCAATGTACAAGTACATCTCCGCTCCATGTACAAGTACCTCTCCGCTCCATGTACAAGTACATCTCCGCTCCATGTACAAGTACCTCTCCGCTCCATGTACAAGTACCTCTCCGCTCAATGTACAAGTACATCTCCGCTCCATGTACAAGTACCTCTCCGCTCCATGTACAAGTACCTCTCCGCTCCATGTACAAGTACCTCTCCGCTCCATGTACAAGTACCTCTCCGCTCAATGTCAAGTATCGACAGTACCTCTCCGCTCCATGTACAAGTACCTCTCCGCTGAATGTACAAGTGTCGACAGTACCTCTCCGCTCAATGTACAAGTACCTCTCCGCTCCATGTACAAGTACCTCTCCGCTCTCATGTACAAGTACCTCTCCGCTCCATGTACAAGTACCTCTCCGCTCAATGTACAAGTACCTCTGCGCTCCATGTACAAGTACCTCTCCGCTCAATGTACAAGTACCTCTCCGCTCAATGTACAAGTGTCGACAGTACCTCTCCGCTCCATGTACAAGTACCTCTCCGCTCAATGTACAAGTGTCGACAGTACCTCTACGCTCAATGTACAAGTGTCGACAGTACCTCTCCGCTCTCATGTACAAGTACCTCTCCGATCCATGTACAAGTACATCTCCGCTCCATGTACAAGTACATCTCCGCTCAATGTACAAGTACCTCTCCGCTCCATGTACAAGTACCTCTCCGCTCCATGTACAAGTACATCTCTGCTCCATGTACAAGTACCTCTCCGCTCAATGTACAAGTACATCTCCGCTCCATGTACAAGTACCTCTCCGCTCCATGTACAAGTACATCTCCGCTCCATGTACAAGTACCTCTCCGCTCCATGTACAAGTACCTCTCCGCTCAATGTCAAGTATCGACAGTACCTCTCCGCTCCATGTACAAGTACCTCTCCGCTGAATGTACAAGTGTCGACAGTACCTCTCCGCTCAATGTACAAGTACCTCTCCGCTCCATGTACAAGTACCTCTCCGCTCTCATGTACAAGTACCTCTCCGCTCCATGTACAAGTACCTCTCCGCTCAATGTACAAGTACCTCTGCGCTCCATGTACAAGTACCTCTCCGCTCAATGTACAAGTACCTCTCCGCTCAATGTACAAGTGTCGACAGTACCTCTCCGCTCCATGTACAAGTACCTCTCCGCTCAATGTACAAGTGTCGACAGTACCTCTACGCTCAATGTACAAGTGTCGACAGTACCTCTCCGCTCTCATGTACAAGTACCTCTCCGATCCATGTACAAGTACATCTCCGCTCCATGTACAAGTACATCTCCGCTCAATGTACAAGTACCTCTCCGCTCCATGTACAAGTACCTCTCCGCTCCATGTACAAGTACATCTCTGCTCCATGTACAAGTACCTCTCCGCTCAATGTACAAGTACATCTCCGCTCCATGTACAAGTACCTCTCCGCTCCATGTACAAGTACATCTCCGCTCCATGTACAAGTACCTCTCCGCTCCATGTACAAGTACCTCTCCGCTCAATGTACAAGTACATCTCCGCTCCATGTACAAGTACCTCTCCGCTCCATGTACAAGTACATCTCCGCTCCATGTACAAGTACCTCTCCGCTCAATGTACAAGTACATCTCCGCTCCATGTACAAGTACCTCTCCGCTCCATGTACAAGTACATCTCCGCTCCATGTACAAGTACCTCTCCGCTCCATGTACAAGTACCTCTCCGCTCAATGTACAAGTACATCTCCGCTCCATGTACAAGTACCTCTCCGCTCCATGTACAAGTACCTCTCCGCTCCATGTACAAGTACCTCTCCGCTCAATGTCAAGTATCGACAGTACCTCTCCGCTCCATGTACAAGTACCTCTCCGCTGAATGTACAAGTGTCGACAGTACCTCTCCGCTCAATGTACAAGTACCTCTCCGCTCCATGTACAAGTACCTCTCCGCTCTCATGTACAAGTACCTCTCCGCTCCATGTACAAGTACCTCTCCGCTCAATGTACAAGTACCTCTGCGCTCCATGTACAAGTACCTCTCCGCTCAATGTACAAGTACCTCTCCGCTCAATGTACAAGTGTCGACAGTACCTCTCCGCTCCATGTACAAGTACCTCTCCGCTCAATGTACAAGTGTCGACAGTACCTCTACGCTCAATGTACAAGTGTCGACAGTACCTCTCCGCTCTCATGTACAAGTACCTCTCCGATCCATGTACAAGTACATCTCCGCTCCATGTACAAGTACATCTCCGCTCAATGTACAAGTACCTCTCCGCTCCATGTACAAGTACCTCTCCGCTCCATGTACAAGTACATCTCTGCTCCATGTACAAGTACCTCTCCGCTCAATGTACAAGTACATCTCCGCTCCATGTACAAGTACCTCTCCGCTCCATGTACAAGTACATCTCCGCTCCATGTACAAGTACCTCTCCGCTCCATGTACAAGTACCTCTCCGCTCAATGTACAAGTACATCTCCGCTCCATGTACAAGTACCTCTCCGCTCCATGTACAAGTACATCTCCGCTCCATGTACAAGTACCTCTCCGCTCAATGTA
Source organism: Poromitra crassiceps (assembly GCF_964638095.1). Classification (NCBI taxonomy): domain Eukaryota; kingdom Metazoa; phylum Chordata; class Actinopteri; order Beryciformes; family Melamphaidae; genus Poromitra; species Poromitra crassiceps. The sequence continues at coordinate 948,498 of NW_028152251.1, forward strand.
CAAGTACATCTCCGCTCCATGTACAAGTACATCTCCACTCCATGTACAAGTACCTCTCCGCTCAATGTACAAGTACATCTCCGCTCCATGTACCAGTACCTCTCCGCTCAATGTACAAGTACATCTCCACTCCATGTACAAGTACCTCTCCGCTCAATGTACAAGTACATCTCCGCCCCATGTACCAGTACCTCTCCGCTCAATGTACAAGTACATCTCCACTCCATGTACAAGTACCTCTCCGCTCAATGTACAAGTACATCTCCGCTCCATGTACCAGTACCTCTCCGCTCAATGTACAAGTACATCTCCGCTCCATGTACAAGTACCTCTCCGCTCAATGTACAAGTACCTCTCCGCTCAATGTACAAGTACATCTCCGCTCCATGTACCAGTACCTCTCCGCTCAATGTACAAGTACATCTGCGCTCCATGTAGGGCTGGGTATCGTTCAAAATTTTTCGATATCGATACCGTTTCGATACTTGGATTTCGATACCGGTTCCTGAACGATACTTTTTTCGATACCAATTTTTAGAAAAATCCATTTTAACAAAAATAAAACTGCATTACACATTGAAATTATTTTACAAATCTTTAGTTTCCCCCCATCTTAAGTTTTACAGCAGAAAAAAATAAAACCTACTGTATTTAACATAACTTTAAGTTCTCTAAACGTATTGCCGTCCCTACAAAAAATATTGGAGTACTACAAAGGAAAGAAATGTAGCTAAAACAAATAAATCAGTGGAATAGTTTTCAGTGCAAAACAGAGAGTTGCAAATCAGGGTTTAATGCTCACTGATGCAACAGAACTCTATTCTTGTACAAACTGATGAGATGGCTCCACTTCATGCATGGAAGACTAGTTGAGCATTGACTAGCCTATCAATATAGCCTTATATGCCACAAAGTGAATCGCATTTATATTCAACAAACTATCATGACATCAGCGTTTGTTAACGAGTTGCTAAAAATACATGGGCGATAACTGCCCGCTTGCACATAACGCTAATTAATTAAACATTAACGCTAGCGTTGCAGATCAGTGTGCTCACTGCTGCAACAGAACGTCATTCTTGTCAAATCTGACGAGACAGCTCAACTTCACTGACTAGCCAATCAATATAAATGAATCGCATTTACATTCAACAAACTATCATGACATCAGCGTTTGTTAACGAGTTGCTAAAAATACACAATGCCCGCTTGCGCATAACGTTACGGCGGCAATTAATTAAACGATCTAATGCTACAACTCACAGCCAGATGCATGGATTTGTCAGACTGAGGGATCTGATAACCGCTAACTTGCGGTAAGCTGAGCTGACCCACCTCTCAATTATTTCTCTTGTCTGTGGAAACCAGTCCGTGTTGTTTCTGTTTCTTTTCCTGCTTTTCATCATCTTCGCCATATGGTAATCCAGGATAGGAGTAGCTTGAGTGGCTAACTTCTTGTATACTATCCGCACCGCACGCCTGGCTCACAGTCACAACAAACACACCGGCTAAAGTGGGCGTAACGTTTCCTGCATGCCTCTACATGACAGCCAATCACCAGCCGTATTAGAGCGCGGCGTGCAAGCATGTCGCATGCTTATAGGCTCAATGACGCTGTTTTGTTTTGGTATCGAAAATTGGTATCGATTGACAAGGGAGGCTTCGATACCCCTTAGTATCGATGTTTCCATTTCGGTGCCAAGTAAGTATCGAAACTCGATACCCAGCCCTAGCTCCATGTACAAGTACCTCTCCGCTCAATGTACAAGTACCTCTCCGCTCAATGTACAAGTACCTCTCCGCTCCATGTACAAGTACCTCTCCGCTCCATGTACAAGTACCTCTCCGCTCCATGTACAAGTACATCTCTGCTCCATGTACAAGTACCTCTCCGCTCAATGTACAAGTACATCTCCGCTCCATGTACAAGTACCTCTCCGCTCCATGTACAAGTACATCTCCGCTCCATGTACAAGTACCTCTCCGCTCCATGTACAAGTACCTCTCCGCTCAATGTACAAGTACATCTCCGCTCCATGTACAAGTACATCTCTGCTCCATGTACAAGTACCTCTCCGCTCAATGTACAAGTACATCTCCGCTCCATGTACAAGTACCTCTCCGCTCCATGTACAAGTACCTCTCCGCTCCATGTACAAGTACCTCTCCGCTCCATGTACAAGTACCTCTCCGCTCCATGTACAAGTACCTCTCCGCTCAATGTCAAGTGTCGACAGTACCTCTCCGCTCCATGTACAAATACCTCTCCGCTCTCATGTACAAGTACCTCTCCGCTCCATGTACAAGTACCTCTCCGCTCAATGTCAAGTGTCGACAGTACCTCTCCGCTCCATGTACAAATACCTCTCCGCTCCATGTACAAGTACCTCTCCGCTCTCATGTACAAGTACCTCTCCGCTCCATGTACAAGTAGCTCTCCGCTCAATGTACAAGTGTCGACAGTACCTTTCCGCTCCATGTACAAATACCTCTCCGCTCTCATGTACAAGTACCTCTCCGCTCCATGTACAAGTACCTCTCCGCTCAATGTACAAATACCTCTCCGCTCCATGTATAAGTACCTCTCCGCTCTATGTACAAGTACCTCTCCGCTCCATGTACAAGTACCTCTCCGCTCAATGTACAAATACCTCTCCGCTCCATGTACAAGTAGCTCTCCGCTGAATGTACAAGTGTCGACAGTACCTCTCCGCTCAATGTACAAGTACCTCTCCGCTCAATGTACAAATACCTCTCCGCTCCATGTACAAGTACCTCTCCGCTCAATGTCAAGTATCGACAGTACCTCTCCGCTCCATGTACAAGTACCTCTCCGCTGAATGTACAAGTGTCGACAGTACCTCTCCGCTCAATGTACAAGTACCTCTCCGCTCCATGTACAAGTACCTCTCCGCTCTCATGTACAAGTACCTCTCCGCTCCATGTACAAGTACCTCTCCGCTCAATGTACAAGTACCTCTGCGCTCCATGTACAAGTACCTCTCCGCTCAATGTACAAGTACCTCTCCGCTCAATGTACAAGTGTCGACAGTACCTCTCCGCTCCATGTACAAGTACCTCTCCGCTCAATGTACAAGTGTCGACAGTACCTCTACGCTCAATGTACAAGTGTCGACAGTACCTCTCCGCTCTCATGTACAAGTACCTCTCCGATCCATGTACAAGTACATCTCCGCTCCATGTACAAGTACATCTCCGCTCAATGTACAAGTACCTCTCCGCTCCATGTACAAGTACCTCTCCGCTCCATGTACAAGTACCTCTCCGCTCCATGTACAAGTACCTCTCCGCTCCATGTACAAGTACATCTCTGCTCCATGTACAAGTACCTCTCCGCTCAATGTACAAGTACATCTCCGCTCCATGTACAAGTACCTCTCCGCTCCATGTACAAGTACATCTCCGCTCCATGTACAAGTACCTCTCCGCTCCATGTACAAGTACCTCTCCGCTCAATGTACAAGTACATCTCCGCTCCATGTACAAGTACATCTCTGCTCCATGTACAAGTACCTCTCCGCTCAATGTACAAGTACATCTCCGCTCCATGTACAAGTACCTCTCCGCTCCATGTACAAGTACCTCTCCGCTCCATGTACAAGTACCTCTCCGCTCCATGTACAAGTACCTCTCCGCTCCATGTACAAGTACCTCTCCGCTCAATGTCAAGTGTCGACAGTACCTCTCCGCTCCATGTACAAATACCTCTCCGCTCTCATGTACAAGTACCTCTCCGCTCCATGTACAAGTACCTCTCCGCTCAATGTCAAGTGTCGACAGTACCTCTCCGCTCCATGTACAAATACCTCTCCGCTCCATGTACAAGTACCTCTCCGCTCTCATGTACAAGTACCTCTCCGCTCCATGTACAAGTAGCTCTCCGCTCAATGTACAAGTGTCGACAGTACCTTTCCGCTCCATGTACAAATACCTCTCCGCTCTCATGTACAAGTACCTCTCCGCTCCATGTACAAGTACCTCTCCGCTCAATGTACAAATACCTCTCCGCTCCATGTATAAGTACCTCTCCGCTCTATGTACAAGTACCTCTCCGCTCCATGTACAAGTACCTCTCCGCTCAATGTACAAATACCTCTCCGCTCCATGTACAAGTAGCTCTCCGCTGAATGTACAAGTGTCGACAGTACCTCTCCGCTCAATGTACAAGTACCTCTCCGCTCAATGTACAAATACCTCTCCGCTCCATGTACAAGTACCTCTCCGCTCAATGTCAAGTATCGACAGTACCTCTCCGCTCCATGTACAAGTACCTCTCCGCTGAATGTACAAGTGTCGACAGTACCTCTCCGCTCAATGTACAAGTACCTCTCCGCTCCATGTACAAGTACCTCTCCGCTCTCATGTACAAGTACCTCTCCGCTCCATGTACAAGTACCTCTCCGCTCAATGTACAAGTACCTCTGCGCTCCATGTACAAGTACCTCTCCGCTCAATGTACAAGTACCTCTCCGCTCAATGTACAAGTGTCGACAGTACCTCTCCGCTCCATGTACAAGTACCTCTCCGCTCAATGTACAAGTGTCGACAGTACCTCTACGCTCAATGTACAAGTGTCGACAGTACCTCTCCGCTCTCATGTACAAGTACCTCTCCGATCCATGTACAAGTACATCTCCGCTCCATGTACAAGTACATCTCCGCTCAATGTACAAGTACCTCTCCGCTCCATGTACAAGTACCTCTCCGCTCCATGTACAAGTACCTCTCCGCTCCATGTACAAGTACCTCTCCGCTCAATGTACAAGTACCTCTCCGCTCCATGTACAAGTACCTCTCCGCTCAATGTACAAGTACCTCTCCGCTCCATGTACAAGTACCTCTCCGCTCCATGTACAAGTACCTCTCCGCTCCATGTACAAGTACCTCTCCGCTCAATGTCAAGTATCGACAGTACCTCTCCGCTCCATGTACAAGTACCTCTCCGCTGAATGTACAAGTGTCGACAGTACCTCTCCGCTCAATGTACAAGTACCTCTCCGCTCCATGTACAAGTACCTCTCCGCTCTCATGTACAAGTACCTCTGCGCTCCATGTACAAGTACCTCTCCGCTCAATGTACAAGTACCTCTCCGCTCAATGTACAAGTGTCGACAGTACCTCTCCGCTCCATGTACAAGTACCTCTCCGCTCAATGTACAAGTGTCGACAGTACCTCTACGCTCAATGTACAAGTGTCGACAGTACCTCTCCGCTCTCATGTACAAGTACCTCTCCGATCCATGTACAAGTACATCTCCGCTCCATGTACAAGTACATCTCCGCTCAATGTACAAGTACCTCTCCGCTCCATGTACAAGTACCTCTCCGCTCCATGTACAAGTACATCTCTGCTCCATGTACAAGTACCTCTCCGCTCAATGTACAAGTACCTCTCCGCTCCATGTACAAGTACCTCTCCGCTCAATGTACAAGTACATCTCCGCTCCATGTACAAGTACCTCTCCGCTCCATGTACAAGTACATCTCCGCTCCATGTACAAGTACCTCTCCGCTCAATGTACAAGTACATCTCCGCTCCATGTACAAGTACATCTCCACTCCATGTACAAGTACCTCTCCGCTCAATGTACAAGTACATCTCCGCTCCATGTACCAGTACCTCTCCGCTCAATGTACAAGTACATCTCCACTCCATGTACAAGTACCTCTCCGCTCAATGTACAAGTACATCTCCGCCCCATGTACCAGTACCTCTCCGCTCAATGTACAAGTACATCTCCACTCCATGTACAAGTACCTCTCCGCTCAATGTACAAGTACATCTCCGCTCCATGTACCAGTACCTCTCCGCTCAATGTACAAGTACATCTCCGCTCCATGTACAAGTACCTCTCCGCTCAATGTACAAGTACCTCTCCGCTCAATGTACAAGTACATCTCCGCTCCATGTACCAGTACCTCTCCGCTCAATGTACAAGTACATCTGCGCTCCATGTAGGGCTGGGTATCGTTCAAAATTTTTCGATATCGATACCGTTTCGATACTTGGATTTCGATACCGGTTCCTGAACGATACTTTTTTCGATACCAATTTTTAGAAAAATCCATTTTAACAAAAATAAAACTGCATTACACATTGAAATTATTTTACAAATCTTTAGTTTCCCCCCATCTTAAGTTTTACAGCAGAAAAAAATAAAACCTACTGTATTTAACATAACTTTAAGTTCTCTAAACGTATTGCCGTCCCTACAAAAAATATTGGAGTACTACAAAGGAAAGAAATGTAGCTAAAACAAATAAATCAGTGGAATAGTTTTCAGTGCAAAACAGAGAGTTGCAAATCAGGGTTTAATGCTCACTGATGCAACAGAACTCTATTCTTGTACAAACTGATGAGATGGCTCCACTTCATGCATGGAAGACTAGTTGAGCATTGACTAGCCTATCAATATAGCCTTATATGCCACAAAGTGAATCGCATTTATATTCAACAAACTATCATGACATCAGCGTTTGTTAACGAGTTGCTAAAAATACATGGGCGATAACTGCCCGCTTGCACATAACGCTAATTAATTAAACATTAACGCTAGCGTTGCAGATCAGTGTGCTCACTGCTGCAACAGAACGTCATTCTTGTCAAATCTGACGAGACAGCTCAACTTCACTGACTAGCCAATCAATATAAATGAATCGCATTTACATTCAACAAACTATCATGACATCAGCGTTTGTTAACGAGTTGCTAAAAATACACAATGCCCGCTTGCGCATAACGTTACGGCGGCAATTAATTAAACGATCTAATGCTACAACTCACAGCCAGATGCATGGATTTGTCAGACTGAGGGATCTGATAACCGCTAACTTGCGGTAAGCTGAGCTGACCCACCTCTCAATTATTTCTCTTGTCTGTGGAAACCAGTCCGTGTTGTTTCTGTTTCTTTTCCTGCTTTTCATCATCTTCGCCATATGGTAATCCAGGATAGGAGTAGCTTGAGTGGCTAACTTCTTGTATACTATCCGCACCGCACGCCTGGCTCACAGTCACAACAAACACACCGGCTAAAGTGGGCGTAACGTTTCCTGCATGCCTCTACATGACAGCCAATCACCAGCCGTATTAGAGCGCGGCGTGCAAGCATGTTGCATGCTTATAGGCTCAATGACGCTGTTTTGTTTTGGTATCGAAAATTGGTATCGATTGACAAGGGAGGCTTCGATACCCCTTAGTATCGATGTTTCCATTTCGGTGCCAAGTAAGTATCGAAACTCGATACCCAGCCCTAGCTCCATGTACAAGTACCTCTCCGCTCAATGTACAAGTACCTCTCCGCTCAATGTACAAGTACCTCTCCGCTCCATGTACAAGTACCTCTCCGCTCCATGTACAAGTACCTCTCCGCTCCATGTACAAGTACATCTCTGCTCCATGTACAAGTACCTCTCCGCTCAATGTACAAGTACATCTCCGCTCCATGTACAAGTACCTCTCCGCTCCATGTACAAGTACATCTCCGCTCCATGTACAAGTACCTCTCCGCTCCATGTACAAGTACCTCTCCGCTCAATGTACAAGTACATCTCCGCTCCATGTACAAGTACATCTCTGCTCCATGTACAAGTACCTCTCCGCTCAATGTACAAGTACATCTCCGCTCCATGTACAAGTACCTCTCCGCTCCATGTACAAGTACCTCTCCGCTCCATGTACAAGTACCTCTCCGCTCCATGTACAAGTACCTCTCCGCTCCATGTACAAGTACCTCTCCGCTCAATGTCAAGTGTCGACAGTACCTCTCCGCTCCATGTACAAATACCTCTCCGCTCTCATGTACAAGTACCTCTCCGCTCCATGTACAAGTACCTCTCCGCTCAATGTCAAGTGTCGACAGTACCTCTCCGCTCCATGTACAAATACCTCTCCGCTCCATGTACAAGTACCTCTCCGCTCTCATGTACAAGTACCTCTCCGCTCCATGTACAAGTAGCTCTCCGCTCAATGTACAAGTGTCGACAGTACCTTTCCGCTCCATGTACAAATACCTCTCCGCTCTCATGTACAAGTACCTCTCCGCTCCATGTACAAGTACCTCTCCGCTCAATGTACAAATACCTCTCCGCTCCATGTATAAGTACCTCTCCGCTCTATGTACAAGTACCTCTCCGCTCCATGTACAAGTACCTCTCCGCTCAATGTACAAATACCTCTCCGCTCCATGTACAAGTAGCTCTCCGCTGAATGTACAAGTGTCGACAGTACCTCTCCGCTCAATGTACAAGTACCTCTCCGCTCAATGTACAAATACCTCTCTGCTCCATGTACAAGTACCTCTCCGCTCAATGTCAAGTATCGACAGTACCTCTCCGCTCCATGTACAAGTACCTCTCCGCTGAATGTACAAGTGTCGACAGTACCTCTCCGCTCAATGTACAAGTACCTCTCCGCTCCATGTACAAGTACCTCTCCGCTCTCATGTACAAGTACCTCTCCGCTCCATGTACAAGTACCTCTCCGCTCAATGTACAAGTACCTCTGCGCTCCATGTACAAGTACCTCTCCGCTCAATGTACAAGTACCTCTCCGCTCAATGTACAAGTGTCGACAGTACCTCTCCGCTCCATGTACAATTACCTCTCCGCTCAATGTACAAGTGTCGACAGTACCTCTACGCTCAATGTACAAGTGTCGACAGTACCTCTCCGCTCTCATGTACAAGTACCTCTCCGATCCATGTACAAGTACATCTCCGCTCCATGTACAAGTACATCTCCGCTCAATGTACAAGTACCTCTCCGCTCCATGTACAAGTACCTCTCCGCTCCATGTACAAGTACCTCTCCGCTCCATGTACAAGTACCTCTCCGCTCCATGTACAAGTACCTCTCCGCTCAATGTACAAGTACCTCTCCGCTCCATGTACAAGTACCTCTCCGCTCAATGTACAAGTACATCTCCGCTCCATGTACAAGTACCTCTCCGCTCCATGTACAAGTACCTCTCCGCTCCATGTACAAGTACCTCTCCGCTCAATGTCAAGTATCGACAGTACCTCTCCGCTCCATGTACAAGTACCTCTCCGCTGAATGTACAAGTGTCGACAGTACCTCTCCGCTCAATGTACAAGTACCTCTCCGCTCCATGTACAAGTACCTCTCCGCTCTCATGTACAAGTACCTCTCCGCTCCATGTACAAGTACCTCTCCGCTCAATGTACAAGTACCTCTGCGCTCCATGTACAAGTACCTCTCCGCTCAATGTACAAGTACCTCTCCGCTCAATGTACAAGTGTCGACAGTACCTCTCCGCTCCATGTACAAGTACCTCTCCGCTCAATGTACAAGTGTCGACAGTACCTCTACGCTCAATGTACAAGTGTCGACAGTACCTCTCCGCTCTCATGTACAAGTACCTCTCCGATCCATGTACAAGTACATCTCCGCTCCATGTACAAGTACATCTCCGCTCAATGTACAAGTACCTCTCCGCTCCATGTACAAGTACCTCTCCGCTCCATGTACAAGTACCTCTCCGCTCCATGTACAAGTACCTCTCCGCTCCATGTACAAGTACCTCTCCGCTCAATGTACAAGTACCTCTCCGCTCCATGTACAAGTACCTCTCCGCTCCATGTACAAGTACCTCTCCGCTCCATGTACAAGTACCTCTCCGCTCAATGTACAAGTACCTCTCCGCTCCATGTACAAGTACCTCTCCGCTCCATGTACAAGTACCTCTCCGCTCCATGTACAAGTACCTCTCCGCTCAATGTACAAGTACCTCTCCGCTCCCTGTACAAGTACATCTCCGCTCCATGTACAAGTACCTCTCCGCTCCATGTACAAGTACCTCTCCGCTCAATGTACAAGTGTCGACAGTACCTCTCCGCTCCATGTACAAGTACCTCTCCGCTCCATGTACAAGTACCTCTCCGCTCAATGTACAAGTGTCGACAGTACCTCTCCGCTCCATCTACAAGTACCTCTCCGCTCAATGTACAAGTACCTCTCCGCTGAATGTACAAGTACCTCTCCGCTCCATGTACAAGTACCTCTCCGCTCCATGTACAAATACCTCTCCGCTCCATGTACAAGTACCTCTCCGCTCCATGTACAAGCACCTCTCCGCTACATGTACAAGTACCTCTCCGCTCCATGTACAAGTACCTCTCCGCTCCATGTACAAGTACCTCTCCGCTCAATGTACAAGTACCTCTCCGCTCCATGTACAAATACATCTCCGCTCCATGTACAAATACCTCTCCGCTCCATGTACAAGTACCTCTCCGCTCCATGTACCAGTACCTCTCCGCTCAATGTACAAGTACCTCTGCGCTCCATGTACAAGTACCTCTCCGCTCAATGTACAAGTACCTCTGCGCTCCATGTACAAGTACCTCTCCGCTCAATGTACAAGTACCTCTCCGCTCAATGTACAAGTGTCGACAGTACCTCTCCGCTCCATGTACAAGTACCTCTCCGCTCAATGTACAAGTGTCGACAGTACCTCTACGCTCAATGTACAAGTGTCGACAGTACCTCTCCGCTCTCATGTACAAGTACCTCTCCGATCCATGTACAAGTACATCTCCGCTCCATGTACAAGTACATCTCCGCTCAATGTACAAGTACCTCTCCGCTCCATGTACAAGTACCTCTCCGCTCCATGTACAAGTACCTCTCCGCTCCATGTACAAGTACCTCTCCGCTCCATGTACAAGTACCTCTCCGCTCAATGTACAAGTACCTCTCCGCTCCATGTACAAGTACCTCTCCGCTCAATGTACAAGTACCTCTCCGCTCCATGTACAAGTACCTCTCCGCTCCATGTACAAGTACCTCTCCGCTCCATGTACAAGTACCTCTCCGCTCAATGTCAAGTATCGACAGTACCTCTCCGCTCCATGTACAAGTACCTCTCCGCTGAATGTACAAGTGTCGACAGTACCTCTCCGCTCAATGTACAAGTACCTCTCCGCTCCATGTACAAGTACCTCTCCGCTCTCATGTACAAGTACCTCTCCGCTCCATGTACAAGTACCTCTCCGCTCAATGTACAAGTACCTCTGCGCTCCATGTACAAGTACCTCTCCGCTCAATGTACAAGTACCTCTCCGCTCAATGTACAAGTGTCGACAGTACCTCTCCGCTCCATGTACAAGTACCTCTCCGCTCAATGTACAAGTGTCGACAGTACCTCTACGCTCAATGTACAAGTGTCGACAGTACCTCTCCGCTCTCATGTACAAGTACCTCTCCGATCCATGTACAAGTACATCTCCGCTCCATGTACAAGTACATCTCCGCTCAATGTACAAGTACCTCTCCGCTCCATGTACAAGTACCTCTCCGCTCCATGTACAAGTACCTCTCCGCTCCATGTACAAGTACCTCTCCGCTCCATGTACAAGTACCTCTCCGCTCAATGTACAAGTACCTCTCCGCTCCATGTACAAGTACCTCTCCGCTCCATGTACAAGTACCTCTCCGCTCCATGTACAAGTACCTCTCCGCTCAATGTACAAGTACCTCTCCGCTCCATGTACAAGTACCTCTCCGCTCAATGTACAAGTACATCTCCGCTCCATGTACAAGTACATCTCCACTCCATGTACAAGTACCTCTCCGCTCAATGTACAAGTACATCTCCGCTCCATGTACCAGTACCTCTCCGCTCAATGTACAAGTACATCTCCACTCCATGTACAAGTACCTCTCCGCTCAATGTACAAGTACATCTCCGCCCCATGTACCAGTACCTCTCCGCTCAATGTACAAGTACATCTCCACTCCATGTACAAGTACCTCTCCGCTCAATGTACAAGTACATCTCCGCTCCATGTACCAGTACCTCTCCGCTCAATGTACAAGTACATCTCCGCTCCATGTACAAGTACCTCTCCGCTCAATGTACAAGTACCTCTCCGCTCAATGTACAAGTACATCTCCGCTCCATGTACCAGTACCTCTCCGCTCAATGTACAAGTACATCTGCGCTCCATGTAGGGCTGGGTATCGTTCAAAATTTTTCGATATCGATACCGTTTCGATACTTGGATTTCGATACCGGTTCCTGAACGATACTTTTTTCGATACCAATTTTTAGAAAAATCCATTTTAACAAAAATAAAACTGCATTACACATTGAAATTATTTTACAAATCTTTAGTTTCCCCCCATCTTAAGTTTTACAGCAGAAAAAAATAAAACCTACTGTATTTAACATAACTTTAAGTTCTCTAAACGTATTGCCGTCCCTACAAAAAATATTGGAGTACTACAAAGGAAAGAAATGTAGCTAAAACAAATAAATCAGTGGAATAGTTTTCAGTGCAAAACAGAGAGTTGCAAATCAGGGTTTAATGCTCACTGATGCAACAGAACTCTATTCTTGTACAAACTGATGAGATGGCTCCACTTCATGCATGGAAGACTAGTTGAGCATTGACTAGCCTATCAATATAGCCTTATATGCCACAAAGTGAATCGCATTTATATTCAACAAACTATCATGACATCAGCGTTTGTTAACGAGTTGCTAAAAATACATGGGCGATAACTGCCCGCTTGCACATAACGCTAATTAATTAAACATTAACGCTAGCGTTGCAGATCAGTGTGCTCACTGCTGCAACAGAACGTCATTCTTGTCAAATCTGACGAGACAGCTCAACTTCACTGACTAGCCAATCAATATAAATGAATCGCATTTACATTCAACAAACTATCATGACATCAGCGTTTGTTAACGAGTTGCTAAAAATACACAATGCCCGCTTGCGCATAACGTTACGGCGGCAATTAATTAAACGATCTAATGCTACAACTCACAGCCAGATGCATGGATTTGTCAGACTGAGGGATCTGATAACCGCTAACTTGCGGTAAGCTGAGCTGACCCACCTCTCAATTATTTCTCTTGTCTGTGGAAACCAGTCCGTGTTGTTTCTGTTTCTTTTCCTGCTTTTCATCATCTTCGCCATATGGTAATCCAGGATAGGAGTAGCTTGAGTGGCTAACTTCTTGTATACTATCCGCACCGCACGCCTGGCTCACAGTCACAACAAACACACCGGCTAAAGTGGGCGTAACGTTTCCTGCATGCCTCTACATGACAGCCAATCACCAGCCGTATTAGAGCGCGGCGTGCAAGCATGTTGCATGCTTATAGGCTCAATGACGCTGTTTTGTTTTGGTATCGAAAATTGGTATCGATTGACAAGGGAGGCTTCGATACCCCTTAGTATCGATGTTTCCATTTCGGTGCCAAGTAAGTATCGAAACTCGATACCCAGCCCTAGCTCCATGTACAAGTACCTCTCCGCTCAATGTACAAGTACCTCTCCGCTCAATGTACAAGTACCTCTCCGCTCCATGTACAAGTACCTCTCCGCTCCATGTACAAGTACCTCTCCGCTCCATGTACAAGTACATCTCTGCTCCATGTACAAGTACCTCTCCGCTCAATGTACAAGTACATCTCCGCTCCATGTACAAGTACCTCTCCGCTCCATGTACAAGTACATCTCCGCTCCATGTACAAGTACCTCTCCGCTCCATGTACAAGTACCTCTCCGCTCAATGTACAAGTACATCTCCGCTCCATGTACAAGTACATCTCTGCTCCATGTACAAGTACCTCTCCGCTCAATGTACAAGTACATCTCCGCTCCATGTACAAGTACCTCTCCGCTCCATGTACAAGTACCTCTCCGCTCCATGTACAAGTACCTCTCCGCTCCATGTACAAGTACCTCTCCGCTCCATGTACAAGTACCTCTCCGCTCAATGTCAAGTGTCGACAGTACCTCTCCGCTCCATGTACAAATACCTCTCCGCTCTCATGTACAAGTACCTCTCCGCTCCATGTACAAGTACCTCTCCGCTCAATGTCAAGTGTCGACAGTACCTCTCCGCTCCATGTACAAATACCTCTCCGCTCCATGTACAAGTACCTCTCCGCTCTCATGTACAAGTACCTCTCCGCTCCATGTACAAGTAGCTCTCCGCTCAATGTACAAGTGTCGACAGTACCTTTCCGCTCCATGTACAAATACCTCTCCGCTCTCATGTACAAGTACCTCTCCGCTCCATGTACAAGTACCTCTCCGCTCAATGTACAAATACCTCTCCGCTCCATGTATAAGTACCTCTCCGCTCTATGTACAAGTACCTCTCCGCTCCATGTACAAGTACCTCTCCGCTCAATGTACAAATACCTCTCCGCTCCATGTACAAGTAGCTCTCCGCTGAATGTACAAGTGTCGACAGTACCTCTCCGCTCAATGTACAAGTACCTCTCCGCTCAATGTACAAATACCTCTCTGCTCCATGTACAAGTACCTCTCCGCTCAATGTCAAGTATCGACAGTACCTCTCCGCTCCATGTACAAGTACCTCTCCGCTGAATGTACAAGTGTCGACAGTACCTCTCCGCTCAATGTACAAGTACCTCTCCGCTCCATGTACAAGTACCTCTCCGCTCTCATGTACAAGTACCTCTCCGCTCCATGTACAAGTACCTCTCCGCTCAATGTACAAGTACCTCTGCGCTCCATGTACAAGTACCTCTCCGCTCAATGTACAAGTACCTCTCCGCTCAATGTACAAGTGTCGACAGTACCTCTCCGCTCCATGTACAATTACCTCTCCGCTCAATGTACAAGTGTCGACAGTACCTCTACGCTCAATGTACAAGTGTCGACAGTACCTCTCCGCTCTCATGTACAAGTACCTCTCCGATCCATGTACAAGTACATCTCCGCTCCATGTACAAGTACATCTCCGCTCAATGTACAAGTACCTCTCCGCTCCATGTACAAGTACCTCTCCGCTCCATGTACAAGTACCTCTCCGCTCCATGTACAAGTACCTCTCCGCTCCATGTACAAGTACCTCTCCGCTCAATGTACAAGTACCTCTCCGCTCCATGTACAAGTACCTCTCCGCTCAATGTACAAGTACATCTCCGCTCCATGTACAAGTACCTCTCCGCTCCATGTACAAGTACCTCTCCGCTCCATGTACAAGTACCTCTCCGCTCAATGTCAAGTATCGACAGTACCTCTCCGCTCCATGTACAAGTACCTCTCCGCTGAATGTACAAGTGTCGACAGTACCTCTCCGCTCAATGTACAAGTACCTCTCCGCTCCATGTACAAGTACCTCTCCGCTCTCATGTACAAGTACCTCTCCGCTCCATGTACAAGTACCTCTCCGCTCAATGTACAAGTACCTCTGCGCTCCATGTACAAGTACCTCTCCGCTCAATGTACAAGTACCTCTCCGCTCAATGTACAAGTGTCGACAGTACCTCTCCGCTCCATGTACAAGTACCTCTCCGCTCAATGTACAAGTGTCGACAGTACCTCTACGCTCAATGTACAAGTGTCGACAGTACCTCTCCGCTCTCATGTACAAGTACCTCTCCGATCCATGTACAAGTACATCTCCGCTCCATGTACAAGTACATCTCCGCTCAATGTACAAGTACCTCTCCGCTCCATGTACAAGTACCTCTCCGCTCCATGTACAAGTACCTCTCCGCTCCATGTACAAGTACCTCTCCGCTCCATGTACAAGTACCTCTCCGCTCAATGTACAAGTACCTCTCCGCTCCATGTACAAGTACCTCTCCGCTCCATGTACAAGTACCTCTCCGCTCCATGTACAAGTACCTCTCCGCTCAATGTACAAGTACCTCTCCGCTCCATGTACAAGTACCTCTCCGCTCCATGTACAAGTACCTCTCCGCTCCATGTACAAGTACCTCTCCGCTCAATGTACAAGTACCTCTCCGCTCCCTGTACAAGTACATCTCCGCTCCATGTACAAGTACCTCTCCGCTCCATGTACAAGTACCTCTCCGCTCAATGTACAAGTGTCGACAGTACCTCTCCGCTCCATGTACAAGTACCTCTCCGCTCCATGTACAAGTACCTCTCCGCTCAATGTACAAGTGTCGACAGTACCTCTCCGCTCCATCTACAAGTACCTCTCCGCTCAATGTACAAGTACCTCTCCGCTGAATGTACAAGTACCTCTCCGCTCCATGTACAAGTACCTCTCCGCTCCATGTACAAATACCTCTCCGCTCCATGTACAAGTACCTCTCCGCTCCATGTACAAGCACCTCTCCGCTACATGTACAAGTACCTCTCCGCTCCATGTACAAGTACCTCTCCGCTCCATGTACAAGTACCTCTCCGCTCAATGTACAAGTACCTCTCCGCTCCATGTACAAATACATCTCCGCTCCATGTACAAATACCTCTCCGCTCCATGTACAAGTACCTCTCCGCTCCATGTACCAGTACCTCTCCGCTCAATGTACAAGTACCTCTGCGCTCCATGTACAAGTACCTCTCCGCTCAATGTACAAGTACCTCTGCGCTCCATGTACAAGTACCTCTCCGCTCAATGTACAAGTACCTCTCCGCTCAATGTACAAGTGTCGACAGTACCTCTCCGCTCCATGTACAAGTACCTCTCCGCTCAATGTACAAGTGTCGACAGTACCTCTACGCTCAATGTACAAGTGTCGACAGTACCTCTCCGCTCTCATGTACAAGTACCTCTCCGATCCATGTACAAGTACATCTCCGCTCCATGTACAAGTACATCTCCGCTCAATGTACAAGTACCTCTCCGCTCCATGTACAAGTACCTCTCCGCTCCATGTACAAGTACCTCTCCGCTCCATGTACAAGTACCTCTCCGCTCCATGTACAAGTACCTCTCCGCTCAATGTACAAGTACCTCTCCGCTCCATGTACAAGTACCTCTCCGCTCAATGTACAAGTACCTCTCCGCTCCATGTACAAGTACCTCTCCGCTCCATGTACAAGTACCTCTCCGCTCCATGTACAAGTACCTCTCCGCTCAATGTCAAGTATCGACAGTACCTCTCCGCTCCATGTACAAGTACCTCTCCGCTGAATGTACAAGTGTCGACAGTACCTCTCCGCTCAATGTACAAGTACCTCTCCGCTCCATGTACAAGTACCTCTCCGCTCTCATGTACAAGTACCTCTCCGCTCCATGTACAAGTACCTCTCCGCTCAATGTACAAGTACCTCTGCGCTCCATGTACAAGTACCTCTCCGCTCAATGTACAAGTACCTCTCCGCTCAATGTACAAGTGTCGACAGTACCTCTCCGCTCCATGTACAAGTACCTCTCCGCTCAATGTACAAGTGTCGACAGTACCTCTACGCTCAATGTACAAGTGTCGACAGTACCTCTCCGCTCTCATGTACAAGTACCTCTCCGATCCATGTACAAGTACATCTCCGCTCCATGTACAAGTACATCTCCGCTCAATGTACAAGTACCTCTCCGCTCCATGTACAAGTACCTCTCCGCTCCATGTACAAGTACCTCTCCGCTCCATGTACAAGTACCTCTCCGCTCCATGTACAAGTACCTCTCCGCTCAATGTACAAGTACCTCTCCGCTCCATGTACAAGTACCTCTCCGCTCCATGTACAAGTACCTCTCCGCTCCATGTACAAGTACCTCTCCGCTCAATGTACAAGTACCTCTCCGCTCCATGTACAAGTACCTCTCCGCTCCATGTACAAGTACCTCTCCGCTCCATGTACAAGTACCTCTCCGCTCAATGTACAAGTACCTCTCCGCTCCCTGTACAAGTACATCTCCGCTCCATGTACAAGTACCTCTCCGCTCCATGTACAAGTACCTCTCCGCTCAATGTACAAGTGTCGACAGTACCTCTCCGCTCCATGTACAAGTACCTCTCCGCTCCATGTACAAGTACCTCTCCGCTCAATGTACAAGTGTCGACAGTACCTCTCCGCTCCATCTACAAGTACCTCTCCGCTCAATGTACAAGTACCTCTCCGCTGAATGTACAAGTACCTCTCCGCTCCATGTACAAGTACCTCTCCGCTCCATGTACAAATACCTCTCCGCTCCATGTACAAGTACCTCTCCGCTCCATGTACAAGCACCTCTCCGCTACATGTACAAGTACCTCTCCGCTCCATGTACAAGTACCTCTCCGCTCCATGTACAAGTACCTCTCCGCTCAATGTACAAGTACCTCTCCGCTCCATGTACAAATACCTCTCCGCTCCATGTACAAATACCTCTCCGCTCCATGTACAAGTACCTCTCCGCTCCATGTACCAGTACCTCTCCGCTCAATGTACAAGTACATCTCCGCTCAATGTACAAGTACATCTCCGCTCAATGTACAAGTACGTCTCCGCTCAATGTACAAGTACCTCTCCGCTCAATGTACAAGTACCTCTCCGCTCCATGTACAAGTACCTCTCCGCTCAATGTACAAGTACATCTCCGCTCCATGTACCAGTACCTCTCCGCTCAATGTACAAGTACCTCTCCGCTCAATGTACAAGTACATCTCCGCTCCATGTACAAGTACGTCTCCGCTCAATGTATAAGTACCTCTCCGCTCCATGTACAAGTACCTCTCCGCTCCATGTACAAGTACATCTCCGCTCCATGTACAAGTACATCTCCGCTCCATGTACAAGTACCTCTCCGCTCCATGTACAAGTACCTCTCCGCTCCATGTACAAGTACATCTCCGCTCCATGTACAAGTACCTCTCCGCTCAATGTACAAGTACATCTCCGCTCCATGTACAAGTACATCTCCACTCCATGTACAAGTACCTCTCCGCTCAATGTACAAGTACATCTCCGCTCCATGTACCAGTACCTCTCCGCTCAATGTACAAGTACATCTCCACTCCATGTACAAGTACCTCTCCGCTCAATGTACAAGTACATCTCCGCCCCATGTACCAGTACCTCTCCGCTCAATGTACAAGTACATCTCCACTCCATGTACAAGTACCTCTCCGCTCAATGTACAAGTACATCTCCGCTCCATGTACCAGTACCTCTCCGCTCAATGTACAAGTACATCTCCGCTCCATGTACAAGTACCTCTCCGCTCAATGTACAAGTACCTCTCCGCTCAATGTACAAGTACATCTCCGCTCCATGTACCAGTACCTCTCCGCTCAATGTACAAGTACATCTGCGCTCCATGTAGGGCTGGGTATCGTTCAAAATTTTTCGATATCGATACCGTTTCGATACTTGGATTTCGATACCGGTTCCTGAACGATACTTTTTTCGATACCAATTTTTAGAAAAATCCATTTTAACAAAAATAAAACTGCATTACACATTGAAATTATTTTACAAATCTTTAGTTTCCCCCCATCTTAAGTTTTACAGCAGAAAAAAATAAAACCTACTGTATTTAACATAACTTTAAGTTCTCTAAACGTATTGCCGTCCCTACAAAAAATATTGGAGTACTACAAAGGAAAGAAATGTAGCTAAAACAAATAAATCAGTGGAATAGTTTTCAGTGCAAAACAGAGAGTTGCAAATCAGGGTTTAATGCTCACTGATGCAACAGAACTCTATTCTTGTACAAACTGATGAGATGGCTCCACTTCATGCATGGAAGACTAGTTGAGCATTGACTAGCCTATCAATATAGCCTTATATGCCACAAAGTGAATCGCATTTATATTCAACAAACTATCATGACATCAGCGTTTGTTAACGAGTTGCTAAAAATACATGGGCGATAACTGCCCGCTTGCACATAACGCTAATTAATTAAACATTAACGCTAGCGTTGCAGATCAGTGTGCTCACTGCTGCAACAGAACGTCATTCTTGTCAAATCTGACGAGACAGCTCAACTTCACTGACTAGCCAATCAATATAAATGAATCGCATTTACATTCAACAAACTATCATGACATCAGCGTTTGTTAACGAGTTGCTAAAAATACACAATGCCCGCTTGCGCATAACGTTACGGCGGCAATTAATTAAACGATCTAATGCTACAACTCACAGCCAGATGCATGGATTTGTCAGACTGAGGGATCTGATAACCGCTAACTTGCGGTAAGCTGAGCTGACCCACCTCTCAATTATTTCTCTTGTCTGTGGAAACCAGTCCGTGTTGTTTCTGTTTCTTTTCCTGCTTTTCATCATCTTCGCCATATGGTAATCCAGGATAGGAGTAGCTTGAGTGGCTAACTTCTTGTATACTATCCGCACCGCACGCCTGGCTCACAGTCACAACAAACACACCGGCTAAAGTGGGCGTAACGTTTCCTGCATGCCTCTACATGACAGCCAATCACCAGCCGTATTAGAGCGCGGCGTGCAAGCATGTCGCATGCTTATAGGCTCAATGACGCTGTTTTGTTTTGGTATCGAAAATTGGTATCGATTGACAAGGGAGGCTTCGATACCCCTTAGTATCGATGTTTCCATTTCGGTGCCAAGTAAGTATCGAAACTCGATACCCAGCCCTAGCTCCATGTACAAGTACCTCTCCGCTCAATGTACAAGTACCTCTCCGCTCCATGTACAAGTACCTCTCCGCTCCATGTACAAGTACCTCTCCGCTCCATGTACAAGTACATCTCTGCTCCATGTACAAGTACCTCTCCGCTCAATGTACAAGTACATCTCCGCTCCATGTACAAGTACCTCTCCGCTCCATGTACAAGTACATCTCCGCTCCATGTACAAGTACCTCTCCGCTCCATGTACAAGTACCTCTCCGCTCAATGTACAAGTACATCTCCGCTCCATGTACAAGTACATCTCTGCTCCATGTACAAGTACCTCTCCGCTCAATGTACAAGTACATCTCCGCTCCATGTACAAGTACCTCTCCGCTCCATGTACAAGTACCTCTCCGCTCCATGTACAAGTACCTCTCCGCTCCATGTACAAGTACCTCTCCGCTCCATGTACAAGTACCTCTCCGCTCAATGTCAAGTGTCGACAGTACCTCTCCGCTCCATGTACAAATACCTCTCCGCTCTCATGTACAAGTACCTCTCCGCTCCATGTACAAGTACCTCTCCGCTCAATGTCAAGTGTCGACAGTACCTCTCCGCTCCATGTACAAATACCTCTCCGCTCCATGTACAAGTACCTCTCCGCTCTCATGTACAAGTACCTCTCCGCTCCATGTACAAGTAGCTCTCCGCTCAATGTACAAGTGTCGACAGTACCTTTCCGCTCCATGTACAAATACCTCTCCGCTCTCATGTACAAGTACCTCTCCGCTCCATGTACAAGTACCTCTCCGCTCAATGTACAAATACCTCTCCGCTCCATGTATAAGTACCTCTCCGCTCTATGTACAAGTACCTCTCCGCTCCATGTACAAGTACCTCTCCGCTCAATGTACAAATACCTCTCCGCTCCATGTACAAGTAGCTCTCCGCTGAATGTACAAGTGTCGACAGTACCTCTCCGCTCAATGTACAAGTACCTCTCCGCTCAATGTACAAATACCTCTCCGCTCCATGTACAAGTACCTCTCCGCTCAATGTCAAGTATCGACAGTACCTCTCCGCTCCATGTACAAGTACCTCTCCGCTGAATGTACAAGTGTCGACAGTACCTCTCCGCTCAATGTACAAGT
Organism: Poromitra crassiceps; assembly: GCF_964638095.1. Taxonomy (NCBI): domain Eukaryota; kingdom Metazoa; phylum Chordata; class Actinopteri; order Beryciformes; family Melamphaidae; genus Poromitra; species Poromitra crassiceps. The sequence goes on from NW_028152251.1 coordinate 969,951, forward strand.
ACCTCTCCGCTCCATGTACAAGTACCTCTCCGCTCTCATGTACAAGTACCTCTCCGCTCCATGTACAAGTACCTCTCCGCTCAATGTACAAGTACCTCTGCGCTCCATGTACAAGTACCTCTCCGCTCAATGTACAAGTACCTCTCCGCTCAATGTACAAGTGTCGACAGTACCTCTCCGCTCCATGTACAAGTACCTCTCCGCTCAATGTACAAGTGTCGACAGTACCTCTACGCTCAATGTACAAGTGTCGACAGTACCTCTCCGCTCTCATGTACAAGTACCTCTCCGATCCATGTACAAGTACATCTCTGCTCCATGTACAAGTACATCTCCGCTCAATGTACAAGTACCTCTCCGCTCCATGTACAAGTACCTCTCCGCTCCATGTACAAGTACCTCTCCGCTCCATGTACAAGTACCTCTCCGCTCCATGTACAAGTACCTCTCCGCTCAATGTACAAGTACCTCTCCGCTCCATGTACAAGTACCTCTCCGCTCAATGTACAAGTACCTCTCCGCTCCATGTACAAGTACCTCTCCGCTCCATGTACAAGTACCTCTCCGCTCCATGTACAAGTACCTCTCCGCTCAATGTCAAGTATCGACAGTACCTCTCCGCTCCATGTACAAGTACCTCTCCGCTGAATGTACAAGTGTCGACAGTACCTCTCCGCTCAATGTACAAGTACCTCTCCGCTCCATGTACAAGTACCTCTCCGCTCTCATGTACAAGTACCTCTCCGCTCCATGTACAAGTACCTCTCCGCTCAATGTACAAGTACCTCTGCGCTCCATGTACAAGTACCTCTCCGCTCAATGTACAAGTACCTCTCCGCTCAATGTACAAGTGTCGACAGTACCTCTCCGCTCCATGTACAAGTACCTCTCCGCTCAATGTACAAGTGTCGACAGTACCTCTACGCTCAATGTACAAGTGTCGACAGTACCTCTCCGCTCTCATGTACAAGTACCTCTCCGATCCATGTACAAGTACATCTCCGCTCCATGTACAAGTACATCTCCGCTCAATGTACAAGTACCTCTCCGCTCCATGTACAAGTACCTCTCCGCTCCATGTACAAGTACCTCTCCGCTCCATGTAGAAGTACCTCTCCGCTCCATGTACAAGTACCTCTCCGCTCAATGTACAAGTACCTCTCCGCTCCATGTACAAGTACCTCTCCGCTCCATGTACAAGTACCTCTCCGCTCCATGTACAAGTACCTCTCCGCTCAATGTACAAGTACCTCTCCGCTCCATGTACAAGTACCTCTCCGCTCCATGTACAAGTACCTCTCCGCTCCATGTACAAGTACCTCTCCGCTCAATGTACAAGTACCTCTCCGCTCCCTGTACAAGTACATCTCCGCTCCATGTACAAGTACCTCTCCGCTCCATGTACAAGTACCTCTCCGCTCAATGTACAAGTGTCGACAGTACCTCTCCGCTCCATGTACAAGTACCTCTCCGCTCCATGTACAAGTACCTCTCCGCTCAATGTACAAGTGTCGACAGTACCTCTCCGCTCCATCTACAAGTACCTCTCCGCTCAATGTACAAGTACCTCTCCGCTGAATGTACAAGTACCTCTCCGCTCCATGTACAAGTACCTCTCCGCTCCATGTACAAATACCTCTCCGCTCCATGTACAAGTACCTCTCCGCTCCATGTACAAGCACCTCTCCGCTACATGTACAAGTACCTCTCCGCTCCATGTACAAGTACCTCTCCGCTCCATGTACAAGTACCTCTCCGCTCAATGTACAAGTACCTCTCCGCTCCATGTACAAATACCTCTCCGCTCCATGTACAAATACCTCTCCGCTCCATGTACAAGTACCTCTCCGCTCCATGTACCAGTACCTCTCCGCTCAATGTACAAGTACATCTCCGCTCAATGTACAAGTACATCTCCGCTCAATGTACAAGTACGTCTCCGCTCAATGTACAAGTACCTCTCCGCTCAATGTACAAGTACCTCTCCGCTCCATGTACAAGTACCTCTCCGCTCAATGTACAAGTACATCTCCGCTCCATGTACCAGTACCTCTCCGCTCAATGTACAAGTACCTCTCCGCTCAATGTACAAGTACATCTCCGCTCCATGTACAAGTACGTCTCCGCTCAATGTATAAGTACCTCTCCGCTCCATGTACAAGTACCTCTCCGCTCCATGTACAAGTATATCTCCGCTCCATGTACAAGTACATCTCCGCTCCATGTACAAGTACCTCTCCGCTCCATGTACAAGTACCTCTCCGCTCAATGTACAAGTACATCTCCGCTCCATGTACAAGTACATCTCCACTCCATGTACAAGTACCTCTCCGCTCAATGTACAAGTACATCTCCGCTCCATGTACCAGTACCTCTCCGCTCAATGTACAAGTGTCGACAGTACCTCTCCGCTCCATGTACAAGTACATCTCCACTCCATGTACAAGTACCTCTCCGCTCAATGTACAAGTACATCTCCGCTCCATGTACCAGTACCTCTCCGCTCAATGTACAAGTGTCGACAGTACCTCTCCGCTCCATGTACAAGTA